>NC_083326.1:66143766-66443766 GCF_963455315.2 Globicephala melas
GCAGTATCTGTAACCGAGGTAATCTCCCTGCTACTCCCTCATGTCCAGGGGATGGGCCTGAGCCCATGTGGGAGGCCGGGGGGTGTCTGACCACCCTGCTTCAGGCTCCACTCTGCACGGCCAGCCCTCCCTCCCTTCCCACTGAGCGATAAACACCTTATCCCCCAGCCAGCTGTTTGTCACCCTGTCCTTTCCAAGAAACCTGGGGTGCTTGGAACAGGAGTTGCCAGGAGCTCAGCAAGTGAGAACAGCAGAGAGTGTTGTTCCCAGGCTTGGGCCCATGACACACCTGCTGCCCAGGGGGCAGGATGGATGCACTGAACTACTGAGGTTGGGAGTCATTAGGCCCCAAGAGGTGGGAGAATGAGGGGTCCTGCTCAAGAGCTTTGCTGGCTGATCCACTGGCACGTGAAAGTCAGCAGCCAGGTAAGGACGTCGAGTCTGGAGATGGACAAGGGCCGAAACTCTCTAGCACAAATGGTCGGAAGAGCCCAGGCCCAGGTAGATTGTGGCCTTGATGAGAGCGGAAAGTGGCAGGTGCTCTGAGCAGGGCAGCATGCTTGCGGCTGAGGTTGGCCTAGGTGGCATCTGTGGCCCTGGTGTTGTGTTGGATGAAGTCTGTCCTGTCCCTGAGCTTCTGCCAGGGCTCGTTGGCTGCTAGAAGGGCTGAGGTTCGTGTTTTGCAAGCAGCGTCAGTGGAGGAGGCTGCGCCTTATCTGCTGAAGGAGTTGGGGCAGCTGTCTGGTGAGCGTGAGGATGCTTCTGCATGGTGCGCTTGCTTTGGCCAGGTGGGGACGTGGCTGGAGAGTCCTATCTCCTGGGACACTCATGTCGCAACACTTCTGGAAGTCTTGAGTGTGGCTTAGTGGATTGAACACTAAGCCAGGAGGCAGGGGACCCAGGGTTTAGCTGGCCCCTCCCACCTCACCCTCCTGTGTGACCTTGAACTCTCCCTTCCCCTCTCGAAGGCTCAGTCTCTTCACCTCTAAACGGGGTTGAGAACATCCCCCTTGCCCACCTCACAGGGCTGCTGTGAGGATCCCAGGAGACAAGGTAGGTGAAAGTTCTCTGAACCCTGCAAGCAGCAGCACACTTGGGAGGCCCTCCTTACACTTTGTAACTGTCAGGAAAGACACAGCTCGCTGACACTCTGCTTTGGACCAGGTGCAGCCCTCCTGCAGTCCTTGGCTGGAAACTTTGCGTCCTGTGCTATCTCCACATGCCCTGAGGTTGCTGGTGGAGGGAGCCTGCTGAGTGGCTGGGTGTTCTCTTGGTGCCCTGAGCTGGGTTCCTCCCGGGGACTGCACACCTGGGGTTTGCCTTGAAGGCCATTCGATGTCAACGTTTGTACCACCAGGAAACCTGCTGTGGAAGCAGGGAGGTGGTCAGAAAAGCTGCTTAAGCATCTGTCCTATTTTCTGATATGTCAATAGAGCCCTTTCTGGCAGGAGCTTCCTCCGGGGAGCTGGCAGTGGGGCTGTGTGTGGAAAGAGCTATCAGGCTGTGGCTGCCCAGCTCTAGGAAGAGATGGTTCCTTGTCTTGCTTCATCCCGTGGCTTCCTGACCGCGCCCCCAACTAACTCGAGACCTGCTGCGACGGTGCTGTCAGCGGGCGTACTGTCGGGGTTTCAGGGTTGAAGTTCTCAGCCTGAGAGTTGGGGTCAGAGACCAGAGGCGGTAAACCAGTTAGGGCGGAGGAGGACGCCAATGAGGAAACAGAGATAAAGCCTGGATTACAAAGTGGCAGGGAGCTGAGTGGGGGACCCAGGGCCACAGCCCCTGTGGGCCCCACTCAGGAGGAAAGAAAAGCTGCGAGCAGCCGGGAATAGCAGGGAACGTCGACCCAGTTAGGAGACAGCTGATGTGGCAAAGCCCACAACTATTGTACATCAGGATTTGTTTTCCCTGGGCTGGTAAAGAGGACTTGGGCAGCAGCCACAGGCCATGTGGCCAGGGTGGGGGTGCCTGGAGAGTAGAACCAGAGCCCACCTTTCCTCAGAAAAGCCAATGCGAGATCTGGGTCGTAAGCAAAACAGCTTTGGGGGAATTCCCTGTCAGCCCAGTGGTTAGGACTCTGTGCTCTCGCTGCCTAGGGCCTGGGTTCAGTCCCTGCTCAGGGAAATAGGATCCCACAAGCCGCGTGGCCAAAAAAAAAAAAAAAAAAAACCCCAAAAGCTAAAACAGAAAAACCCAGCTTTGGGTCCCAGAGTCGGAGCAGAAAGTCCCATTCCTCCAAGAAGACAGAAGAGGGCTCTAGTCTAAACCACCCTGGATCCTCAGAAGGAAGAGAAAACAATTTTGCTCTTCATCAGAAGAGAAGGAGCAGGATTCTACCTCTGGACTCATTTCTTCTGCAGAAATGGGAAAAGACGCCTCCCTTCCCCTCCAAAAAAGAAGAGGAAGGGGAAGGCAGTTTTTCCAGGAAGAGGATAGATCGCCAAAGACACTGAGACACTGGAATCAGAATGCAGGACGCTCTGGGCCGTCCTTTCAAGGCTGTGACTACAGGAGGAGCTGCAGGAATAAATGGATGTTCTCTCTACAAGGGTTCAAGCAAAGGCTAACGTTCAGCCAGCCGGTTAGCGGGTGAGACAGGATCAGATGAATTTCCAGGTGCCCTGATATCCTCCAGTCCCAGCAGTTCTTAAGCAATCAGCTTAACCACCCATCCATCTGCCTACTTTCAGCCACACAAACAACTCTTGCCTGTGAAGAACGGGAGAGAGGAGATGCAGCCGGTGGTCCAGCCCCACACTGGAGACAGATGACCTTGTCTTTGTCCTGGAGACATATCAGGACGTAGACCATCCTATCTGCAGAGAAGATAACTTGCAGTGGGAGGAGTATGATGGTTACAAAAGCCTGTTTCCGACGTTCAAGTTGAGGAAATCAGTTGAGTTGAACAGTGGGAAGGACTTGGTAGATTGCCACGATTTCCCTTCTTTTTAAGTTTCTGTAGCAGGGTCTTTATGTAGATGTGTATGTACTGGTGTGAGGGAGGAAGCGGGAAAGCGTATTGGAAATCGGTCTTTGACCGAGACAACACTTGCACTCAAATATCTGCTTAAAAGGTAGAGAAAGCCTTCTCTCCAGCCAGAGGCAAGCGCCAGTGGTAGACGCAGACAGCCTGCCGTCCCCTGGACTGAGCTGACCCAAGCCTACTTGGTGCCCCCCCTCCAGCACGGCTCAGTTGGGCACAGCCCCACCAAGGTGTGGACAAGAAGAAGGCCGTCCCTGACCCCTGCACAGATGTGGAAGCTGCCAAGGAGGGTTTGCTTCCAGAGTGCGAATTACAGCACACCAGGCAAGAAAATGCAGTGGAGAAGCAGTAGCCTCGTGGTAGCATATTCTCCGTATCTGGAGCGTGAGAGAGGGTGGCCCGTCGGTGGTGGTGGAGTCACGTGTGTGCTCAGTGTCCCCATCACTCTGATGCTTGTAGAAAGCTTCCTCTTTGGTTCTTGGTTAATCAGTGGTGAACAGGCAGGTGAGTTTAGAATTCTGGCCAAATGTGTCTGGCTTCAGAGATACGTTCACAGAAACTCGGCTTCTGTTTTACCCCAAAACTTGGCTGCTGAGCTGCTCTGTGTTTAAATTCTGGGCTTTAGGTGGCAACTGTGGATCCACGCCTACCACCCGCCATGTGGTTTTGCTATAGATAGTAAGTAGTCTGCAGCTGGGGCAGCGTCAAGGGGACCCTGCCACGTGGTCCCCAGACCATTTTTCGGGAGAAAACAGTGAGTTTTCATTGAGCATCTGCTGTGTTCCCCAGCACAGCTCTTCCCACAAGGAGTAAACATAATAGTTCCTGGTGCTCCTTCCCTCCTTTACCGTCCCTCTTGATTGCAGTGGCCCTGCCCTGTGGAGAGAGCTTCAAACCAGTTCAGAGGGCCCCGCAAGGGATTAAAAAACAAAGAAAAAAATTCCCTTCTAAAGTGGTATCATCGCATCAGTTGGAAAGTCCTGATATTTCTGTTGGTTGCCAGGGCTGCAGCGCCATCCATGGGGCAGGGCTGAGATCCTCTGTCCTGTGAGTCTCATCTGCTCCTTCCTGACCACAGCCTCCCTCCGAGGAGTGTTTATATGGGACCCTCGTAAGTCAGTCTGTCCCCTGCTTGGCCCCAGGCAGACCACTTGGTCACAGCGCAGGACATCGTGCTCTACTAGGCAGGGCAGGACAGCAGCATCTGGTCCAGGAGGGTCTTCTTTGTCAGGAAAGGAAGGAAGATTCACCCAGCCCCCCATTTCCCTCCAGAACCACCAGCTGCTACCATCGGGGGGATGTTTGTTGAATAAGATTCCCACATGGCAGCCTGTCTACCCGCAGCTTTCATTCTAATCCACCAACATGGCAGAGAAATACAGGAATGTAAATGGTGATAATGGAGCCTACTGCAAAAGTTGAAGGGATGTTTCTAGGGCCGGGACCAAGACACAGAGACTATTAGAGAGTCTGCCCAGTGGTGAAGGACCACGTGGTGGCACGTGGTCCTGGGGTTAGAGTCCAGGCTCTGCCATTTAGCAGCTGTACATATGGCTGCAAAGCACAGAGCGATGCATGTGGTGCGCTGGGCCTGCACACCTCTGTCACTCCCTGAAGGTGACCTTTATTGTAGTTCCAGTAGCATTTGAAAGCCCAGGCCAATTCAGACTTTCTTCGAACAAGTCTTGTGCAGACATTACACAGTACTCTCCAGCCTCTGGCCCATTAGTAGTGGATCCCACTGCTACCCCGTGACTGTAATTTAACGAGGGAATGAAAGGACCCGAGAAAAAAAAAAGAAAAAAAAAAAAGAAAGGACCCGAGGATGTGTCAGCTGCATCTGGAGTGGACTAAAGGGACACCATCTAGGCATAGCGCCCCAAGTGGGCCTTTTGCCGAAAAGTTTTGGTTCCTGCCGAAGGCACTTTTGGATCCTTGACTGTGGGAGGATTTGATGTCCCAGCTCCTTCCTGCGGAAACCCAAGTGGAAATCCTTTGACTGGCCCACCTGGTTCCATCTCCTCAGACTCGTGGCTGCTGTGGAAATTGGCCCGAGATCACTCTTCCCAGCCCGAGGCATCTCGAGGCTCAAACTGACTGGAGCATCTGGGTGGGTCTGGAGCAGATCCCAGAAGGTTGGATTGCCCCTCCCCCCAAATAAAGACAAGGATTGTGCCTATTTCTTCTTCCTTAAGTGAACCTGTTGGATCCTCCAAAACCGAACCAAGAAGACCACTGTGAATAAGAGATGACTGCACACCCCCTTTAACATAACTTTCTATTTTCATTGTTCTTCAAAAGGTCTAAACAGTTACTAAACCCAGTTATTCTGAAGGTGAGAAAGTTTGCAAAATAGAGCATGTCTTAACAGGTAGAAGAAGGGGGACTCCTGGAGGCATTTCTTTGGGATTTCATCTTGCCTCCGTCTGGCTTCTTGCGCAGATGGTTTGCCTTCACACGTGTTCAGCCGTGTTCTGCCGGCTGGAGTCCCGTGGCTGCCCTGGAGCCCCATGTACTTTCCCGACAGCATTTCTAGCCGTGGTCCCTGTAGCTGGTCTGGGACTGTGGACCATCCGTTCAGACCACTTGTTACTGAGGTGCCAAGCGAGCCGAGGTAGTTGGCCTCTGGCCCTGGCCAGAGTGGGATCTCAGGCCATCCCTCCAGGCAGCCTCCACAGCCTTGCAGAGCGGGCTCTGCAGAGAAGCCGACTCAAGGACAGTGCCACCCTCCCTCCTGAGCCAGGTGGCTCCTGTGGTTGCAGCGCCTTTGAGCCAAGGAGGGGCCCCTTCTAGGAGTGCTAGCCAGTGCGGCCAGAGGAGAGGCGTGGGGGAAGCAGAGAGGTGTCTGTGTGCCGGCTGCGGGATCTCATCTCCTTTTGTCTTGTTTAGGTTTCTCCTCTGCCTCCTACTTAAAGGTCCATGTTAAAACCCACCACGGTGTTCCCCTTCCCCAGGTCTCCAGGCACCAGGAGCCCATCCCGAATGGGGGAGCAGCGTTCCACTGCGCCAGGACCTATGGCAACAAAGGCAAGCGACCCCTTGCTCTGCACTTTGCTTCTCTGCGCAGGCTGTGTTGTGGGGGCGCTGGGCCGGGCGTGGGGAGGCGTGAAGGCTGCCGGCTTGCTGGCCGCCTCAAGGAGGCTTGAGATCTGAGTGGCAGTGGCCTCCAGGACAAAAGTCACAGTGGGGAATCTCACTCCAGGGCGGTGAGTGAGGCTTTAGGGCCCTGCCGAGATCCAGCCCCCGCCTCCTCTTCCCCAGCACCCTCCTCGCTCCTGGCCAGCCCCCACGTCCAGAGCCCTGCAGGGACGCCCCGGGCCCAGGGCAGGAAGAAGAGCCCTGCATGATGAGCCTCTGGGCCTGTCCATTGCCTGTGGCCCTTTAAGGATGGCGTGGAGCTGTGGCTGAATGCTTTCTTCTCCTTTGACCCTGTGGGCAGAGGGAGCCAAGGTCTGGCTTCCCCCTCGGTAGGGGTGGTTGGTTGCTGTGACCAGCCCTTTCCGGAGAGCCTCTGGCCGCGTTTGTGAGATGCATGGTGCCGACTCCGAGTTGGTTTGCGTAGAGCTCCCTAGGCCCCACCTCCACTTGTTGATTCGGGTTGTTCTGTGGTTTTTCAAGTCGTTGTTGCCTTGGGGATGACGCCAGGGGCTTGGCAGATGGCAAAGATGGCATGCTCCACGCTCCCATCACAGACTTCCCTTCCCGGCATGGCGCTCTGAACCCAGGCAGGAAGGAGCTCATTGTGGAGGCTTCACGTGTGGGCCGGGCAAGGCAGATCAGTGAGGGCTGTCTCGAGGACCACCTTGTTCTGGGCCCTGCGTAGGGACAGCTGGCCGATTGAGTTGTTTAGTTCCTTCTAAGCTGTGTGCTTTGGCAACTTGGCCTGGAAGGCTTCTGGCAGGCAGAGGCAGTGAGGGCAGGGCTTGTGTTTGCAGCGTTGGGAAAAGGACTGGCTCTGACTCAGCCGTCGATAGGGTCTGCCTGGGTTGAGGAGCCCGCGGCTCTGGTTCTGGCTTGCTAGGGTGCAGCCAGTCTGGTGCAGAGGTGAGGCCACTGGCGTACCTGCTCAGCATCATCACAACAGCTGTTTTACCCTCAGAGGCACCCAAGAGAGCACCTAGGAGCTGGGGGTCTTGGGTTGTCCTGGGTGGAGACAGAGGCGGTCCCCTCTCCATACCCTTCCTTGAAGCAGGCCGAGATGGTGGTGAGCAGTACACGTGCGCCTGCATGAAGAGTCCGCGGCGAGGGAGGCTGGCAGCCCCAGGCCCTGCTGTCTCACCCCTGTAGGCACGCCAGGCTCCCTGACTGACCAGCTGAACCTCTGTGGGTTCTGCTGGGCGGTGGCTGGCCATCGGCTGCCCTCCACGAGCCTGTGAGCTGGCCCCTGGCGACCCCTCCGAGGGGGCATCCCCATAGCCTGGCCTCACCGCTCCTCTGTGTTCTGTTTCCTCCTAGAAGGCCAGAAATGCTCACATCAGGATCCGATTGAGAGCTCCGACTCTTACGGTGACCTCTCGGATGCCAGCGACCTGAAGACGCCCGAGAAACAGAGCACCAATGGATCCTTCTCCTGTGACATGGCGGTCCCCAAAAACAAAATGGAGTCTGACGGGGAGAAGAAGTACCCCTGCCCCGAGTGCGGGAGCTTCTTCCGCTCCAAGTCCTACTTGAACAAACACATCCAGAAGGTGCATGTCCGGGCCCTCGGGGGCCCTCTGGGGGACCTGGGCCCTGCCCTTGGCTCGCCTTTCTCTCCCCAGCAGAACATGTCTCTCCTTGAGTCCTTTGGGTTTCAGATTGTTCAGTCGGCGTTTGCATCATCTCTGGTAGATCCTGAGGTCGACCAGCAGCCCATGGGGCCTGAGGGCAAGTGAGGCAGATGCTGCGTCCCCGCAGAAACGGCCACCGGGGACCGCTGAGAAATGCTGTGAATGCGGAGGGAAGTGGTGTCTTTGGGTTCTGTAGCTGAGAGATTTTTATTCGTTTTTAACTCCCCCTCCAGCCCTGTCACCCACCCCTAACCCCCAATGGTCTTTAGAAATAGATTCTCATCTGATACTCGGCAGAAATATCTGTGAGACCCGGTATGGGATGAGGGCAGAAAACACTACACAGGCCTCCAAGGCAACACCAGGGCTGGTTTCTCTAACAGGCGGAAGCTGGAGCTCCTGGTGCTCAGGCTTAGTGACCCCAATTCCACACCTGCACCTGACAGCATTCTGGGACCTCGGTGATTTTGGTCCCCTGCCCCTTCTCTAATCCCTCATTCCCCCTTCTCATCTCCCTCAAAAGATACCACAGTAGGGTCTCCGCCCACTTACACAATGCTGATGCCCAACTGTTTTTAAGGAAGCTGGAAGCCTACAGCATCCCGTGGACCATGGGGTGAGTGTCCTCTGAGAGCCCCCTGAGCTTGACCTTTGACCCGGAGGGCCCCAGACCTTTCTGAGCCCTGCTTGAAGGCTAGCATTTTGCCACTAGGACAAGCTTAGCAATCGAGGACACTCCTACCCCAAATTTCAGTTCTTAGGTGATTTTAACCATTCAACTTGCTGTTGGGTTTTAATTCTCTAATTATTATTATTATTGTTATTATTTTTTAGGACCAGTTGTAGTGAATTGCTACTGAAAGCTATCCCAGGTGATACAGAGCTCTTTGTAAACCGCAGTCACACGTTAGGGTTTAGGATTAAACTTTGTTTAGATGTACCATAATTAACTTGGCTAGTTGATTGTTTGGAGTCTATGGAAGAAATAGTTTTATGCAAAATTTTAAAAATGCCAGTCTGGTCAGGGAGGGAGGGGGTTTCAGTGCTGTTGGAAGGCAGGAGAGCTGGCAGGTGGGGACATCATACACCTCAGTTGTATCACACGTGAGCAAGCCAAGGTTGACCCTATGATGTGAGTTGATCTGATCAGACTGTATTAAAAATGTTAGTACGTTACTCTGCTTGCTCCCCTGAGTCTGTTTTTTTCTCTGGGACCCAGAGGGTGGGCAGTCTGTGCCCCTGCACCTGGGTGGGGTGGGATCCCAGGAGACCTCTCTTCCTCTTCACTGCACCAGTCCCACTGGGATTGACAGGTGGGTGCTTCCCCTGCAGACTCAGCTGCCACCATCCACCCACCCGCTCTCTCCTGGTCTTCACTGCTCTGTGCCCCAGACCCTGGGGTACAGTGGTGCATGGGACACCCTTGTGGAGCTTAAAGGGAGAGAGGGAACCAGTAAGCAGATTTAACCACAGAGTTCAGATAGGGAGACATCCAAGGAGAGAAACGGGCAAGGGAGGGATAGTGATGGCGGGAGAGCAGGTAGGTGGTCCAGGCTGGTGAGAGGTGGGGGTGGGACTCTGGAGGGAGACCTGGAGCCAGAGAGGACCAAAGAAGCTAGGACCTAAGGGGGGATGTGGGCAGGGAGAAAACTCTCAGGGCGGCTCTAAGAAGCTCAGCAACTTGAGTCCCCCCTAACCCTGTGCTACCCAGAGGTTAAGTAAAAGGCTGCTGTACCCTTAGTGTGAATGTATGAGGAGAAGGGGAAAGAGAACAGCAAACAGACAAGAAGTGAGCACAATGGAGAACTAATGGGAGCAAGAGTCAGAGCACGAGGGCACAGGCAGACTGTTGGCAGCCTGGGTGTCGAGGGAAATCCCGAACTAACAGATAGCATTTAAGCTCCAAACAGGTAGAAAAGAAAAGAGTGACAAAGGGGAGAAAAATAAACAGACCGGGAGGAGCAAACAAAGCACAAAATGATTTAGACCCACATTAATACTAGTAATAACATTGTTCTGGCTTAAAGGCAAAGACTGAGCTGGATGTCTTTTTTTTAATTGAAATATAGTTGACATACATTATGTCAGTTTCAGGTGTACTGCATAATTTGAGCTTTGCCTACATTAAGAAACCATCACCAGGGCTTCCCTGGTGGTACAGTGGTTAAGAATCCGCCTGCCAATGCAGGGGATGTGGGTTCAAGCCCTGGTCCAGGAAGATCCCATATGCCGCGGAGCAACTAAGCCCATGCACCACAACTACTGAGCCTGCGCTCTAGAACCCGCAAGCCACAACTGCTGAGCCCACGCACCGCAACTACTGAAGCCCATGCGCCTACAGCCCCGTGCTCCGCAACAAGAGAAGCCACCACAATAAGAAGCCCGTGCACCGCAACGAAGAGCAGCCCCCACTCACTGCAACTAGAGAAATCCGCATGTAGCAATGAAGACCCAACACAGCCAAAAATAAATAAATAAATAAAATTTTTAAAAATCTTAAAAAAAAAAACTATCACTAGCATAAGTCTAATAACCACCTGTCCCCATAAAAAGTTATCACATTACTGACCATATTTCTTGAGCTGTATATTACATCCCTGTGGCTTGTTTTATAACTGGAGGTTTCTACCTCTTAATCCCCTTCAGCTATTTTGCCCCCGCCTTCCACACTTCCCCCAGCTGGATTTTTTTTTCTTTTAAACCCTAAGCATCTACATGAAATCTTGAGTAAGTTGCTGGGCTCTGTGGAGTGTGCGGGATGGAGGCTTTGGGCCCTTTGGGGTGAGTGTCAGAGGAAAGGGCAGGCCCAGAATGCTGAGGCCCCGTGGACGGGCAGCCTTGTGACCACCACAGAATCTGCCAGCTGGGGACACCCAGCGGGCATTAAAGCAGAGAACCAGGCCTTGAACCAAGGTCTTCATTGGAGACTTCTCGGTCCTGCCCCTACAAAAGCACCGGTCACGTCTGTGGACAGGCAGGCACCTATCCACAGTATCTGTCACCTGGCAGGAGTGGGACGACAGAGCAAGCACTACTCACTGAGGCCTGGGCAGCAAGCAGAGGCCTCTGGCCCCTTGCCTGGCGTCTCCTCGGGCTCCTCGGGCTGTGGCGAGAAAAGCTGTGCAGAACGTGGTGCATAATGGCGGGGCGGCTCCTCTTGTCCTGGTCAAAGGTGAAGGCCCTAAGTTCTGGCTGTCTAGCCCCACCATCTGCCCACCCCCAACCCCGGGGTAAATTTCTGAGCCTTGGTTTCCTCACCAGGAAAACAGCCTGTGAAGACTAAGGAGGCCTGAGCTAAGCTCTGTGCCTAATTCTCAGCACAGCCTGTGAGGTGGGTTCCATTACTCCCCCTCCTGCAGATGAGCAAACAGGCTGAGAGGTGGAAGCATCCCCGCCCTGCCCCTACCCTCACCCTACCCCAGCCCTACCCCACCCGGCTCCCACCCCCATCACATAGGAACGGGTAGAGCCAGGATTCAAACTCAGGTCTGTCCTCTGACTCCAGAACCTCTGTTCCCAAGCTCCAGTAACAGTGTCTCTATACACAAGAAAATGCCCACTACTGTGGCTGGCACAGAGCAGGCTCTCTACTCTCCTAGTCCCCCAGGACAGGGGCCAGCACAGGGCAGCAGAAAAAAGCCACAGAGGAAGTCAGGGTCAGTGCCAGAGGGAGTGCCCAGAGAGCTGAGTGAGTGAACACACTCTTCATCCTGAGACTGACCCTCTGGGCTCCAGAGCCACCCTAGGCCCCCACTGAATGAAGGTGTTCCTGGCACCACCAGCAGCCTGGTCGACTTGCTCTGGGCAGACCTGTCACACCAGGAAACCTGTCCAGCCACTGCCCCATGGCCTGGGCCAAGGCAGGAGCACTGGCCTCACCTCCCCAGGGCAGTGATTACCCACAGGGAGGCCCCGTGGCACCAAGGGACCCCGGCACATATGGTTACAAAGAAACATGACCACTGACAGCCGGGAGTGGGTGGGGCCTGTGAGCCTGTGGCCAGTCTCAAGAGGTGCTTCTGAGATACTTTTACAGCTGTGGCAACTCTCCAAGCCTTGGCCTCCCCTCTGTGAAGTGGGGACGACCACACAGACTTGCAAGGTTGTAACAAGGCTGAATCACACACATCCGGTGCATCCTCTGGACGTGAGAGAACCCCGGCCCCTTCCCTGGCCCCCTGTTTCTAGTCTCTGCCTTTCTCTCTCCAGAGCCTTGTGGGGGTCCCCAAAACAAACTCTCCACAGCAGCTTGCCTCCTCTGGATTTCCCTGCTCCAATCCCACACTTTCTACTAGGGATGCCCCAAGCACAAGCCCCCACTTGTGCTCTTGTTTTTCAAATATCAGGCCTTTATTTGGGCCAACCTGCAGTCACATCCTGTGCTTAACAACAATAAGCAAAATAACAATGGTACTAAGCGCCAGGCACCCTTCTAAACACTTTACACCTATAAATCTCTTTACCCTCCAATCTCCCAAAGAGGTACGTGCTGTTATTACAATTAAGCAACTTGCCCCAAACACATGGCTTTGAGTGGTACGGTAAGGATCTGAACCCAGGCCCAGAGCTGCATCTTCATTGCGACCCTGCACTGGGGCATGTCCTTGCCTCTCGGCTCCACACTCAGACCCTCCCCTTCTCAGCAAGTCCCACTGGCCCCCAGCCCCGAGCCTTTACCCTGGAACACCCTCCACCTGGAAGGCTCTTCCTTCACAGCCCTGTGCATCTGAGTCTTACCGTTTCCATGGCCTTGTTTGCCTCTGCCCTCCTCCGACCTTCCACGGCGCTGCACCTGCCCCTTCCCCGGGCGGTCGAGGGGCCCTGTCTCATGGGGGTCTCCAGAGATGGCCAGCGGGTGCAGATCCCAGCACCACCTCTTTCTAACCGGGTGTGCTCTGGCAGGTGCAGCTCTTATTCTCGCAGCTGCTGGGAGGATTACACGGGCTGGTACCTGTAAAGCAAATTAGGAAACACTCAGAAAGCTCCCTTTTAGTTTGCCCGCATTATTATCTCCTCCACCAGACTACACCCGCACAAAAATGCACAATAGCAGGGACAGGCAAACTTCTGTAAAGAGTTAGAGGGTGAACATCATCAGCTTTGTGAGCCGTGTGGCCACTGTCACAGCTGTTCCACTCTGCTGTACAGGAGTAGCCAGGCACAGACACAGCTCGGTTCCAACAAACCTTCATTGATGGACACTGAAATTTGAATGTCATATACTTTTTACGTGTTACAAAATATTCTTCGAGTTTTTTCCCAACCATTTAAAAATATAAAGCTCATCGGCTGTACAAAACCAGGTGCAGGCTGGCTCCTGTACAGCCCGAGTCTGCCAACCACCACTCAAGACCAGCTTCTCTTTCTGCTCCTCCGGGCGGGCCTCTCTCTCCTGGCTTCAGAGCTCAGATTTCCCCCAGATTCGGGTCCCAGCCTATGGGACATAAGCTCACGGTTTATGTGAGTAAAATGGATCCGACACCCAGAGCTTGTGATTTCTTGGTCTGCCGATCAATCCATTGATCCCTGCGGAGTGCAATGCCACGTCCCCCAAACAAGGTCGTTCTAAGGAACTACAGAGCCCACACAAAGGAGAGCCTAGTGCGCCCAGAACAAGAACTGCCTGCCCAGTTTTCTAGTCATTTTGTTTTCATTCATGTGTCTTGGGTTCAGGGGCAGAGGAGGCAGGACAGAGGGAAGAGGGTAGGTGGCGAGCTGGCAGATGTGGGAGTGGGAGAAGTGGGGAATGAGGTCAGTGACTGAGTCCTGTTCTTGTCTGCTCTCGTTCTTCCCGGCTTTCCCCGAAGGTTTGTGCTCAGAGGCACCAGGGGTGAAGTGAGAGCTGCCAGTTTTGGCAGTGAGCTCAGAATTTCAGTTCTCTTGAGGGCCTTGCAGGAGGAAATTCCACAGGCGTGCCCTCTCTTATGTTGAGTGGTGAGGCCAGACTCGCCCTAAAGTTATCCTCAGAGCCCCACCAGTTCCCACCAGTTCCCGTAACCATGCCAGCTGCCCAGCACCTGGCAGCAGGCCTCCAGGACTCCAGTCTTTACACACCCCACCTCTGCCCTTCTCTTTGTGGCCACCGGCCTGACCCTTCTGGGATCCCCCGAGGTGCCTGTTGGACCCTGAGGCTCACTGGGGAGAGCGAGGTGGGCAGAATGTCTATCTGGACCTGCATCTCTCGCTAAACCGTGTGAAAGGAAACGCCAAACATTCATCTAAGAGATGAATCTGTCCTAAGAAAACAAGACTCTTTTGAAGACAAGGCAGTGCGGAGGTAGGCACCTCTGAATAAAGCTCTTTGTATCGCTGTGGATGCCACAACAGGAAAATCACTGACTTTTGCTTCAGGGAAAGCCTGTGGCCTGCACTCAGCCTGGTGCCCCACCCGGGGCCAGTCCACACTGGGCAGAGGCCGAGGCCTGTGGCTCTGAGGACGGACCTGCAAGACTGTCCTCACCTCTCCCTTCTTAAAGGGCATTCGTTCTCTTCTGATTCTCTCCTCTTCCGAATCAGAATCTGTGCCCTGAGCCTGCTGGATGTCCTGGTGTCCACATTGAGAAACACAAACTCCACACGTGGCAGGGCCTGTGTTTATTTTTTTTTACGCTTTTCTCTGGATGATGATAAACTATTTGCTTTTTCATGTCCTTTCCTCCACCTGTAAAGTCCTTAACTCCTGTTTCCCTGAAGAACTCTTATTCATCTTATTCAGCTCAAGTGGCCCCTTGTCTACAAAGTTTTCCCCGCTCCCTCCAGGAGGAGGCAACTTTCATCCTCACATCATTGCTTTGTACCACAAACTGTGCCGGGGCCTCACGTACATCAAGAACTCTGTGGAGTAGGTACTGTTTAATCTCACTGAGGCCTAGAGAGGCCAAGTAATTGCCCATGTCACACAGCTGTGCAGTGGCAGAATTAAGACCCGAATCCTGAACTGTCTGACTGTGGGTCCCAGGGCCCCATCACTGTGTGCCGTCTCCTCTGTGCCAGCTCCCTGTTCTGCACATATTACTTTTACATCACGCTTTATGGATCTATCTCCCCATATGAGGCCAGGTTTTGCGGCAAATGGGGTTCGTGCAAACATAATTCGTCTCTGTATTCCCAAAACCTAGAATAATGCTTGGCACTTAGCAGCTGCTGATTTGACAGATGTTCTGAGTGGGCGACTGTGCCAGGAAGGACTGAATTCCTGCTCTCAAGGAGCTTAAACACACAAAGCAGGACAGGACATGGGACATACACATAAACAAATGTCTGAACCACAAGAGAGAACGAGATATGAGAGGGGAGGGAAAGTAAATGCTATGATGGTTTGAAGAAGGTCTGAGAAGGTGGTGGCATTAGAGCAGGACCCTGGAGCATGCTTAGGACTCGGAGATGTAGGGATGGGTGTGGGGGAAACTGGGGGGGGGGGTGCTCAGAGAAGGGAAGAGGTGGGCAAGCTTGCTCTTGAAGTCCAAATACCAGCTGACAAAGTGACAAATGCCTTCATGTCATCAAGGGAGAAAAGGGCCATTTCAGACTGTGTAGGAGCTGCTAGAAAAAGTCAGCCAGCAATCAGACAGTGAAGAAGAGCTGGTTGGGGCAGACCATGCTCCAATATCTGAACAAAGACATTTTCCTAAGAGGACTATGCAGCCAGCTTTTTTTTTTAAATTAATTAATTAATTTTATTTTTGGCTGCGCTGGGTCTTCGTAGCTGCGTGCGGGCTTTCTCTAGTTGTGGTGAGCAGGTGCTACTCTTCATTGCGGTGCATGGGCTCTAGGCACATGGGCTTCAGTAGCTGTGGCTTGCGGGCTCTAGAGCACAGGCTCAGTAGTTGTGGTGCATGGGCTTAGTTGCTCCGTGGCATGTGGGATCTTCCTGGACCAGGACTCGAACCCATGTCCCCCTGCATTGGCAGGTGGATTCTTAACCACCGCGCCACCAGGGAAGTTCCTGCAGCCAGCTTTAAATAACAAATCTTCTCTCATTAAAATAGTAACTCTCCCCCCCATTTATTCAGCACACGGTTTTTCTGATTCTCGTGACTGTGACTGGGCAGTCGTCCTCATTTCACAGATAAGAAAATTGAGGTTCATATATCTAGCCCAGAATAAAAAGCCTGAGATTTAGAGTCAGCAGATCTTGGCTCCAGGGCTCACTCTTACTTTCCTGTACTGATAGAAGAACTTTTTTGGAAAATAATTTGTTAGAATTTATCAAGAGTCTAAAAATGTTCATATCCTTTAAACCAGTAATTCTACTTGTAGGAAGCTATCTAACAAAGTGATACTAAAGAGCTTACGACACAAAGATGTACATAAAATGTGAAAGCAGCCTAAATAGCTGGTTAATATACAGCCACTTAAAAATGATTACAACAATGTTCAATATCATAGAGGGAAATGTTTATATTAAAAGTGGTTATGAGAAAACA
Source organism: Globicephala melas (assembly GCF_963455315.2). NCBI lineage: Eukaryota > Metazoa > Chordata > Mammalia > Artiodactyla > Delphinidae > Globicephala > Globicephala melas. The sequence goes on from NC_083326.1 coordinate 66,159,942, forward strand.
GCAGGTTATGAGAAAATAAAATTGCCTACGTGGTAACATCTGAAAAATGTTAAAAAGATGCATGGAAAAAGAGTGGAAGAAAATGCACTTGCAACTGGTTTATTGGGGTATCTCATCCTGTATAAATGTGAATCCTTTTTTATATCTTTCAATAGCTGCCCTTAGTAACACCATGTCTAAGCCCTTTTTCTCACTGGGTAGCTTAATGACGGACACCATAGATTCTCAACTACTTTCAGAAATTAGAATAGTCTCCTTCTGGTTTTTCAGATTCATTTAAAATGTTTATACAAATAAAAATACTCACTTAAAAATGTCCAGGTCAAGCTCTCCTTCAAAGCTCTCGGCCTCCACTCCCAGGGAAGCTAGATGTGGCCATGGCCCTGCTGGCCTGAGTGGAGGGTGGCGGAAGGCGGTCTGTCCCTTGTCACATCCCCCCTGCTCCTGTCTGCGGCGGGGCTGTGGACAGGGGCCGGGAGGCCATGGGGAAGTGGCCATCTCTCTGTTGGTTGGCTGCTGCTCTTCAAGACTGACTGGCTGTCGTCTCTCTCTGTGTGGCAGCATCCAAAAATTGGCTCTCTTGTGCAGAACCCTTCTGAATCTCAGCTTTCTTACCTGCAAAATGGAAAGAAAATGCACTCCCTTATGTGGGTGACGTGAAAACAGAGTAAGATAACATGACTGGGAACACTGTCAACTGTAAAGCACAATGTAAATGTCATTAGCTATTATTATTCCTCTGAGGAGCCTATTCTTTGAAACATCTACTGTTATTTGAAGTGGATACCTTTACTCGCAGAACGTAAAAACAGAACTGATGAATTTTCTCTCAGACCTACTGTTCTCCAGCCCCCTCACCTCAGTAAAGGGTAGCACGTACTCCTGGGGATGCAGGCCAGGCCTCTGCAGGCAGCCCGGGCTCTCTCCTCCTCTCACACCCAACATTCACTCCACCTGCAGGCCCTCCTGGCTGTCCATTCAACCGTATCTGCAAGTCAAGGGCTCCTTCACTTCTGCTACTACCCCATCCAGGCCACCTCACCTCTCTCTGTCCTCCAGTTGGTCCCCCTTCCCCACCTTTGCCTCCCCGTGATCAGTCTCAGCAGCCAGAGTGAGTCTTTTTAGACATCAGTTGGTTCATGTTACTCTGGGCTCCATCTGACGGCTTTCTCTCTAACGGTTTTCCATCTCACTCAGAGCGAATCCAAATCCCTCACCGAAGTGTACAAGGCCCCTCATGACCTGGCCCCTGGTTCTCTCTCTGACCCTCCCTCCCTCGCCCGGCTCCAGACACAATGGTCTCCTCACTGTTCCTCTCACAAGCAAGCACGTGCCTGCCTCGGGGCCTCTGCACTTGCTGTCCCCTGCCTCACAGGGCTTGCTGCCTCACTTCAGCAGGGCTGTTCTCCCTGACCACCAAATTTAAAACGACGTACTCCTACCTTATCCCTTTCCCCTGATTCTTTTTCCTTCTTAGTACCTAGCACCCCTGACATACTGTATACTTATATAAGTGTATGGTCTGCCTTCCCCCATTAGAATGCAGTACACTGTCCACCGCTCCATCCCCACCACCCTGCACAGAAATTAATTCCTTCCAAACAGTTCATTATAAGGACTGCTTCATAGTTATACCTGCCCAAGTCCAATGGCAATTTTCATGCCCTGGGGTTCTTCTGGATTGGGTTCCCTTCCTTGTGTATTGGGGAAACGCTATACCCTGAAAGGGAACAAAAGCCTATTTTCCATGTTCAGCTCAGCGTGCAATTACCCTGGCACTTGCGGCTTGGGGGTGGAGAGAAGAAGAGGGGCTCTGCCCTTTTAGCATCTGACCATCTTCAACCCTCTTCCAGACACCTGCAGCTGGCTGGAGTCAGGCGAGATGCATTCTGCCACAGCCCACTTTCTGGGAAGTTGTGCCGTGGAAAAGACAAATACATGTAAATAACCAAGAAATGTGATGGAAGGGGTTGACAGATGTGGGGAATTTATTATATTTACAGACAGTGGAGGGAGGAGCCCCCATAGAAACATGCACCCAGAGTTCCACAGAGTCATTACTTGTCTTTAGAGCTAGGAGGTGGGGTCATGTATCCCACGTGGGACCATGAACTCTGGGGATGCTCCCACCTACGTTCACCACCCTCCTGGCCTCAATTTTCATGGAGGCTGAGATAAAACTCTGTAGCCCCTCTGCTTGCCTGGTGACCATGTCTGACCCCAGGCTGCTTTGTCTTAAGGGGAGAAGGAGCCCATCTCTATTGTCAGTATAGGCCCCAATCCCCACACAACGACCAGCTCATTTACGGGCCCATGTGGTCTTCCAGTGCTGAGGCCTCAACCCTGCCCTCCTGACTTTGTGGGCAGTGGCCCACCTTCCCTGTCCCTTACCCAGAAAGCTGCCCTTCCCAGAACGGTTCTCAAGCTGCTCTTCTCCTACTGAGACCTGCCTGGACTAGCCCGGGCACTTCACAACAATGTTCTACTTTCCCTTGGCAGAACTTGGCTCTGGCTCCAGTCTTACGCCACCAGAGGCACCTGTATGCAGCTGCCCAGGAGTGGCCAGCAGGGGGAGCCAGGAAAATCCAATCCAGACTCTGCAGCTGGACAGAAGCAGTGGCGAGGCTCAGGTAAATTCCTCCTCATTTAAGATACACAGAACCAAGTGCACTGTTAAAACAGCTGAGTGTGAGGTTCAGGTGAGTGGAAAGCCAAACAGAATACATCCAGTCAGTCATCAACAACTCGTTATTAAGCACCTTCTACCTGCCAGCCTAGACCCTCATATAGAGAAATTCTTAGCCTCCAACGTAAGGGTTGAAGACCTGGGAGAGCTGATGAGAGGAGGTCCAGGCACTGGGAACACAGGGAAGAGGCATGACAGGTTCCCAGGACACCGGGAGTGGGAGGCACAAAAGAACAGAGTTTGAGGCCAAAAAATTCCTGTGATTCTGCCAGTACAACAACACTGCCAGAGAGAGAACGACCGGCCCAATGAAGCTGCTAAAACCAATCTAAATGAGAGCTCATATCCTAACATCTGAGGGAAACCACTTCAAGAGTAAGTAGAAACTGAAAACTTGATCAATATACTAATTTTGGTTCAAAATAATCCAGTGGGGAGAGGGAGCGAAAGGGGGTAGAGATGAAACACGATTGGCCATATATTGATAATTCCACAAGCTGGGTGACAGGTACCTGGTAATTCATTACATTATCCTCTAGACTTTTGCATCTGTTTGAAAATTCCCATAGGAAAAGTTTATATATACCAACAAGTTGGTCAATAACCACTAGAGCCAAGTTTCACAGAAGATACCCTGTTTGTTATGGGAGAAAACTGGGCATCTCTGCTCATCCAAAATCCCTAAAGAGCTCAGGACACCCTGAAGCTGTGAACTTTCTCTCCTGCCCCTCCTCTCACAGGTCTGCTGCCAGAGCCAATGATGTTGATCTGTTAAGGAGCAGCACAATGCGTGCAAGTCATTTCACTGGGTCTCCTTACCTGGTTATTCACAAGAGCAGGGAAGAAGAAACGCAAGACCTCCCCTGGGGAAACTACTGAAATGTAAATTCTATCTTCTGTTGCCCAATAGGAAAGGAGTGTTTGGTTAGGATGACAAGACGAGAATCCATGGGAGTGAGGGATGAATTCTGTTCCTAGTAGCACTGTGTGGTCACTGGGCAACCTGAACAAGTCCCATTCTCTCTGGGAGCTCCTCCTTTCTAAAGACAGGGACATATTGCATATGGAAACAGCACTTGTAGGTGCTTGTTTTGGCAGCACGAGAGAAGTTCAAAAGATAGTTTTTTTCCCATGTGTCTCCTCAGCAGTATGACAACTCAGGGATAGTAATTTACAAAAAAGTATACAGTAGATCCTAAGGCTGGTGCCACTCCTGACCTCTGGAGAGCTCTGGTTCAAGAAAGAGGTCAGAAATTCAATTCACAACTGGCAGGAAGTACTGGGTCTGGGCTGAGGCAGGTGGGAGTGGTCCTCCAAGTTTCTGGGAGCATGAATTAAAAAACTCAGCCAGCATTCCCTGACATCCAGCGGGTGAGGCTTGATAGCTAATGAGTCTGGGTCCAGAAAAAACAGTGCAAACAAGGCTATCTAAAAGAGTAAAAACCAACTCAGAAAACAGCGTGACATAAGAGTTTGACAAAAGCAAGCACAGCACAGTAAGGCAATAAAACAAACACTTCATAATTATTTTAAATGACAAGGGTACTAATTATATAAATGATCCACACAGAAGTACATGCTCCAAAAAAAAAAAAAAAAGAAAATACAAAATACTAATCACAATACACAAATGTACTACATATCAGAAGCACATCTAGGGTAATAAAAGTAGAGCAATCACAAAGTTATATTAATAAAAATAATATGGTGCTGGCATAATGATAAACATATACATCACTGGAACAGAATTGAGAGTCCAGAAATAAATTCATACATCTATGGTCATTTGATTTTTGACAGGGGTACCAAGACCATTCAGTGGGGAAAGGATACTCTTTCAACGAATGGTGCTGGGACAGCTAGATATACATATGCAAAATATAACACCAAAAAAAAAAAAAAACCCCACAAAATATAACACCAAAAGCACAAGCAACCAAAGAAAAAACAGATTAACTAGACTTCATCAAAATCAAAAACTTTCGTGCATCAAAGGACTATCAGGAATGTGAAAACACAACTCACAGATGGGAAGAAAATATCTCATATATCTGATAAAAGTCTATTATCCAGAATATATAAAGAACTATTACAATACAAACAAACCAATTAAAAAATGGGCAAAGGACTGCAATAAACGTTTCTCCAAAGAAGGGAAACAAATAGCCAAAAAGCACATGAAAAGATGTTCAACATTTTTTCATTAGTCATTAGGAAAATGCAAATCAAAACCACAATGAGATATCACTTTCCCCCACTAGAATGGCAATAATTTTAAAAAGGGGAGGGGGGATAACAAGTGTTAGCAAGGATGTGGAGAAGTTGGAACTCATGATGCTGGTGGGATGCAGAGGTGCAGCCACTGTGGAAACAGTCTGATAGGTTCCTCAAATGGTTAAACTCAGAGTTAACCACAATTCCACTCCCAGGTATACACTCCCAAAGAACTTAAAACAGATATCAAACAAAAACCTGCACATGAATGTTCATAGCAGCATTATCCATAACAGCCAAAAGGTGGAAACGACCCAATGTCCACCAACTGATGAATGGATAAACAGAATGTGGTATAACCATGCAAAATGAGGTTATTCAGCCGTAAAAAGCAATGAAATACTGGTACACTCTACAACATAGATGAATCTCGAAAACATTATGCCTAGTAAAAGAAGCCGGAAACAAAAGGTCAAACTTAGTGTGATTGATATGAAATGCCCAGAATAGGCAAATCCATAGAGACAGAAAGTAGAGCAGGGGTTGCCGGAGGATGAGGACCAGGGAGGATGGGGGGTGGGGTGGGTGACTGCTAGCAGGTAGTAGGCTTCTTTTTGGAGTGATGAAGATGTTCTGGAATTAGAGAGAGGTGTACAACCTTGTGAACACACTAAAAACTGCCGAATTGTACACTGTAAAATGGTGAATTTTATGGTACCTGAATTATAGTTCAATTAAAAAAGTAGAGCATTTTTTTATTGTTAAATTTACTTAATTTCATTATTAAGTTTTGTTTTTAAATGTGTCTGTCTTGGGGCTTCCCAGGTGGCGCAGTGGTTGAGAGTCCGCCTGCCGATGCAGGGGACACGGGTTCGTGCCCCGGTCCGGGAAGATCCCACATGCTGCGGAGCGGCTGGGCCCGTGAGCCATGGCCGCTGACCCTGCGCGTCCGGAGCCTGTGCTCTGCAACGGGAGAGGCCCCAACAATGAGAGGCCCACGTACCGCAAAAAAAAAAAAAAAAAAAAAAAATGTGTCTGTCTTGATGGCGCAGGACATACTGACATCTGAAGGCTTGTGTGCCCCGCTCTGCAATGTATTCGCCACCATCAGTTCCTACCTCATCCTCAATCTCCAGCTGCAAACCGATCCTCTAGCCGTTACCTGAACACAGACTGCCAAGCTCTTCCAGGCTCCAGCACCTGTACTCATGCTATTCCTTCTGCCTGGAAACTTGTTCCCTCTGTCCACCTCATTCAATCCCATCTTGTCTTTCTTTTTTTTTAAAAGAAAAAAAAAAATTTTTTTTTTTTTGGCCGCACTGAGCAGCTTGCGGGATCCTAGTTCCCTGACCAGGGATAGAACCTGAGCCCCTGGCAGTGACAGTGCCAAGTCCTAACCACTGGACTGCCAGGGAACTCTCCCATCTTGTCTTTCAATACCAAACACAAACATTACTGGCATCTTGAAGCTCCTCTGACTTCGCCCTGCCCCAGCTCGGAAGATGTTCCTTTCTCTGTACATTCCTCTACAGTGGCATTTCTTGTATTATATTGTAATGGTTTGGTCCCATGTTAGTCCTCTTCTCCACCCCAGACTAGGACCCCAAGGAGGCACAAATTTCCTCTTCCATCTTGAGCACCAGTGTAGTGTACCATCCCTATCTTACAGATGAGTAGACAGGTTCAGAAAGGTTGAGTAATTTCCCCAAGATCATTAGACTTGTTAAAGGATGGAGTTGAGGAGCTGAGATCAGAACTGGGCCGTCTCAGATCCAGGGTTCTCCCTATCAGCACAGTGAGGTGGTTATTAGCAAAGGCTATGGGATCAGACTGCCTGGGTACATAGCCTGGCTCTTCCACTTATCTTTGTGGCTTTAGGCAAGTTACCTAACCTCTTTATGATTGTTTCTTCATTTATAAAACGAGGATAATAGTCCTACACACAGGATTTTTATGAAGAATAGATGAAGTAGTATATATAAAAGCACTTAGAACACATTTGGCACACACTAAAGTGCTCAGTAATGTGAGTTATGATGTTTATTACTGTCCCACATCGACCTACTGTTTGGTAAACACTGGATGGCTGTGCATCATTCTATGTAGAGATTTCTGGGTTATCCGTCCCACTGCCAAGTCAGGAATCCAGAGAGGGGATGTTAAAGCTCCAACAAGTAAATATACTACAGTGATAATACTTTGATCTTTTTAAGGCTCTTTGGGTTGACCATGGCCAAAAAATGGAGAGGAAACCAAGTATTTTCTACCCCATTCCTAGATAATTTGGATTTTCTTAAGCCACCCAGCATAACCAGAGAAAAATCAGAGGCTCGGCTGGGCTTCAGCTTCTAATCCAAGATGGTGGCAGTAACAACAATAATATTAATGATAATAGCTCTTAATACATATGAAGCATTCTTCTAAATGCTTTACATATATTAACAACGTCATGTTTATTGGAGTAGATTTTCCTACTATAGCCAAGAGAGAAGAAAGAGTAAAAAGCAGAGTAAAATGGCTGATGGCAGAACCACTCTGGGAATGGGAAGATTTCTCATAAATCTGATGACCTGTGAAGGTGACAAAAGGCCTCTCAGTGTTGAAAGGGACAAGCTCCTAGAAAGTGGAAATGCCCCTCCACTGCCTGGGCAGCAACAGCCTGGCTGCAACTGGGTGGAATTTCTACTTCTAATATCAGGACAATAAGGAAGCTGCTGCCAATACTGCATAAAACTCAAGAACATTAAGCGGTGATGGCTGAGTTCCAGCTGAGCCATTAAGGTAAATGTAGAAGAAAGTGCCAGGTAGAAATATCACTGGAAACTCACAGAACACATTGAGTGTTTGAAGCTGGTACTTAACCTCCTATCGTTGAAGTCAGGGTCTTGCCATGATGGGGCCAAACCGAGTCCACTTACGACTCCCCCCTAACACGCACGTTTCTGTTATCCGGGCTTCACAGTAGTAAGATGTTCATTCCCCTCATCCTTGTGTTTCCTTCCAGCCACAGTCACTCTATGATCGTGTTTGGGATTTTTTCTTCTTCTTGGTTCATTTTACTGTAAGAGTCTGAAGATTATATATCACAACTTTTTTTTTTTAATATTTCCGGACATAAAAATTCTTTAAAGGATATTTCTTAAGAGGAGATGGGATAGAGTTACCTGTGGGAAAAGGTGGGTGAAGAGAACAGTGCGTATGATTGTGTAGAATGGGAGAGGGAAAGAAGGGAACTGAGGGTAAAAGGAAGAGCGGCCCCTGACACAGAAGCTGCTCAACAACTGTTTGCTGACTGAGAGAATGAACAGCAACAGTGGAGTGAAATACCAGGATTCAAATTGTTCCACCTCTTGAATTTTTTTTTTTTTTTTTTTTTTGCGGTACGCGGGCCTCTCACCGCTGTGGCCTCTGGTTGCGGAGCACAGGCTCTGGACACACAGGCTTCAGCGGCCATGGCTCACGGGCCCAGCCACTCTGTGGCATGTGGGATCTTCCCGGACCGGGGCACGAACCCGTGTCCCCTGCATCGGCAGGCGGACTCTCAACCACTGCGCCACCAGGGAAGCCCTGAAGTTTTTTTTAAATGTAGTATCTTCATTTTGTTTTTTTAAAAAAATATTTATTTATTTATTTGGCTGCACTGGGGCTTATTAGATCACTCCCTAACACCATACACAAAAATAAGCTCAAAATGGATTAAAGATCTAAATGTAAGGCCAGAAACTATCAAACTCTTAGAGGAAAACATAAGCAGAACACTCTATGACATAAATCACAGCAAGATCCTTTTTGACCCACCTTCTAGAGAAATGGAGATAAAAACAAAAATAAACAAATGGGACCTAATGAAACTTCAAAGCTTCCGCACAGCAAAGGAAACCATAAACAAGACCAAAAGACAACCGTCAGAATGGGAGAAAATATTTGCAAATGAAGCAACTGACAAAGGATTAATCTCCAAAATTTACAACCAGCTCATGCAGCTCGATAACACAAGAACAAACAACCCAATCCAAAAATGGGCAGAAGATCTAAACAGACATTTCTCCATAGAAGATACACAGATTGCCAACAAACACATGAAAGAATGCTCAACATCATTAATCATTAGAGAAATGCAAATCAAAACTACAATGAGATATCATCTCACACCAGTCAGAATGGCCATCATCAAAAAATCTAGAAACAATAAATCCTGGAGAGGGTGTGGAGAAAAGGGAACACTCTTGCACTGCTGGTGGGAATGTAAATTGGTACAGCCACTATGGAGCACAGTATGGAGGTTCCTTAAAAAACTACAAATAGAACTACCATATGACCCAGCAATCCCACTACTGGGCATATACCCTGAGAAAACCATAATTCAGAAAGAGTCATGTACCAAAATGTTCATTGCAGCTCTATTTACAATAGCCAGGAGATGGAAACAACCTAAGTGTCCATCATCGGATGAATGGATAAAGAAGATGTGGCACATATATACAATGGAATATTACTCAGCCATAAAAAGAAACGAAATTGAGCTATTTGTAATGAGGTGGATGGACCTAGAGTCTGTCATACAGAGTGAAGTAAGTCAAAAAGAGAAAGACAAATACCGTATGCTAACACATATATATGGAATTTAAGAAAAAAAAAATGTCATGAAGAACCTAGGGATAAGACAGGAATAAAGACACAGACCTACTAGAGAATGGACTTGAGGATATGGGGAGGGGGAAGGGTAAGCTGTGACAAAGAGAGAGAGTGGCATGGACATATATACACTACCAAACGTAAAACAGATAGCTGGTGGGAAGCAGCCACATAGCACAGGGAGATCAGCTTGGTGCTTTGTGACCACCTAGAGGGGTGGGATAGGGAGGGTCGGAGGGAGGGAGGCGCAAGAGGGAAGAGATATGGGAACATATGTATATGTATAACTGATTCACTTTGTTATAAAGCAGAAACTAGCACACCATTGTAAGGCAATTATACTCCAATAAAGATGTAAAACAAAAAAAATTTATTTATTTGGCTGCACCGGGGCTTAACTGCGGCATGCGTGATCTTTAGTTGCAGCATGCGGGATCCAGTTCCCTGACCAGAAAGCAAACCTGGGCCCTCTGCATCGGGAGCGTGGAGTCTTAGCCACTGGACCACCAGGGAAGTGCCCCACCTTTTGAATTTTGATATTTTCCCAGCTACCTTGTTATTCCCACATCCAGGATAGACTTAACAGATAAACACCTGATTTACATATTGTAATGCTAACTACAATCACATATAAATTAAAAGTAATTCATGGCAAACACCACGATCAGGGCTTGGCACACCTGAAATACACAGATGAATGTTATTACATTTTGAAGACACAGCAAAGATTACGGCAAAAGCGCTGCCTCCCTAAAGTCAGCCCACAGAGCCCATCACTCCATATGACTGCCTAGACTATGCCTAGCAACTGGCCAAGGTCAATGGCTCCAGCTCCAAACCCAGGCCTTTCCTTTCCTGCTCCCTCTCCCTGACAGCTTACAGCTTCTGGGCTCCACCTCTGGCCTCCCCTGTTTACGGCGAATGCTCTTGATAAGCTCTGAAGTCTGGATTTAAGGCCTTTCCTTACCTCCAGCACCTGGCCTCATGGAGTTCACAAACCCTCACCATGCTCATGAATTCTAAGGCTGCACCCAAAGCTCCTTTGTGCCTTCTTGCCAGCCTGCCTTTGTTCTAGTAGCTTCCTAGCTCATCCCCCCTCACCTGGGTCCTACTCAGGTTTTCCTGTCTAGTTGGCCAACACGGGTCCCATATCAAACTGCTTGCTGGGCACTTCCACACGCACCCCTTGCCCCCATGTCAAATTCAAAACCACAGAGGCCAGGCCCATGACACAGGACCACCAGGGAAGTCCCCAATGTATTCTTTTTAGCTCTTCTCTTACTTGACCCTTCTGGCAGCGTTTAGCGATGTGGGCCCCTCCCTCCTTCCTGAAACAGCTTCACGAACCCACACTCTCCTGGTTGCCAGTTACGCACCTTTGGCCACATTTTCTCAGCCTTCCCCCAGCCTGCTTTTCTTCCGGCTCCTGATCTCAGCGAGTGGCACCACCACCTGACGAGCTCCCACACCAAAGCCAGCCTCCTTAGGTCTTCCTGCTTGTTCCCGACACCCCCTCGGTCACAGAGTCCTGCTCATTCTTCTTCATCAATGCGTTGCCTCTCCTCAGCCTCACTGCCTACATTTACGGAGCACAGACTATGAGCTGGACAGGTGTGTTCTAAGTGTTTTAATCCTCACAACAAGCCTCTAAGGTAAATTTTATTATCATCTCCAATTTCAGGTTAGGAAACAGAGACACAGGGTGGTTAAGTAACTTGCATGAGGTCACACAGCTACTAAGTGGCAGAGCAGGATTCAAACCCAGGTGACCTGACCTAATTCTGGATCCAGGCCCACTGTTTTCTCACCTAGATCACTGCAGCTGTCTCCTTGCGGTCTTCTGGCTCTGACTTGGCTTCCTCTAATCCTCCACACTGTGGCCTGACTCAACTCACTAAGACAACAGTCTGACTCTTTACTAGCTCTGCATGGCCTTCAGAATAAGTCCACATTCAGGGACCTCCGTAACCTGGTCAGCAAGTGTTTCCCTCTTTGGCTTCATGCGTTTGTTTCTTGGCCTCACTTTAATCACCACCCTGAAAGCTCCACTAGCCACGGTGACAGCCTCCACTGCCAAGCTTCTGCACATCGTCTGATCTGCCAAGAACACTAACTCCGGACTTCCCTGGCGGTGCAGTGGTTAAGAATCCACCTGCCAAGGCAGGGAACACGGGTTTGATCCCTGGTCCGGGAAGATCCCACATGATGCGGAGCAACTAAGCCCGTGCGCCACAACTACTAAGCCAGTGCTCTAAAGCCCACGTGCTGCAACTACTGAAGCCCGTGTACCTAAAGCCCGTGCTCTGCAACAATAAAAGCCACTGCAATGAGAAGCCCGCGCACCGCAACAAAGAGTAGCCCCTGCTCGCCACAGCTAGAAAAAGCCTGAGTGCAGCAACGAAGACCCAACGCAGCCAAAAAAAAAAAAAAAAAGGACACTTAACTCTTTGCCCTTCAGATTTTACTTTTTCTGATAATCCTTTTCTGACCTCCTGAAACTAGGCCATATGCCCCTCCTGCGAGCCCCTGTAGCCCCCAATGGTAATCCCTACTGTAGCATTGATTTCTCTGCGTTGTTTTTCCTGTCCACTGGTACCTGCTCTATCACAAGACTGTGAACTTCTCAAGAACAAGGACCTGGTTAGGGTCACTGTTGTATCCTCAGTACTCGGCTTAGTGCCTGCCTGTGTACAGCATTTAATAAATAATCAGTGAATCAATAAACCTTTATTGTTTGTGTCATACTCTTTAATACCTACTTATAAATGCCCTATATTGCTTTTATTTTCATATGTGTTAGCCTGATCTTTATAACCAGATTGTAAGTTTCTGGAAGATAGCAAATGTGCTCAGTACTTCTAAGTCAGAGGTTACTGACACAAAAACTGACACATTATTAAAAACTAACAATTATTCAGGGCTCAATGAATGTCAACAATCCAAAGATGTAGGTACTATTTTTCTCTCTCTCTCACCCTCCATATGAGGAAACTGAGTCAGGGAGTTTAGCAGCTTCCCTAAGATGACACAGCTAGTAAGCGACAGAGCTGGGATTTGAATCCTGACATTTGTGCCTGTATTCTCAACCCCTATAATCAGAGGCTGAGGAAACTTGGAATTACTGATGTTAAGTAATTTACCCAAGGTCATACTGTAGTGCTGGGACTGGGACCCAGGTCTTCCCAAAGCCTGCACTCTTAATTACACTGCTTCTTTTGCTTAAATAATCGTGCTAAAGCTCATACTGGGTGTTGATAAATTTTGAAAGCTGCAGATCCAGTTTACTGAGATTGGAGAATATTAAATTCCCTTCCAAAAGAAGCATAATTGTAGCTTACCGAGTTAATTTACCTTAAACATCGCCAGCCTAGTCTTACCAGCCAATTAAGTTTATGGTCTCTACTTCTCTCCCTTCAACGCTGAAGGCTGTTTTCCTCAATATGAAAGCCTTGTTTTCTAAGACTGGCCTCTAACTCAAAATCAGCTCTCATTCAGGAATTTACTCTTCCCTTTATTTCCCAAAACCAGTGATGTGATTGCTGTTCCCAAGTTCCCTGCTCTCGTGGCCCCTCATCTCCCCAACATGGAATGTCTTGTTTCTGAAAGTAGCCTGTGATCCACAAGCCTTCTTGGCTGTTTTATTGTTTACCCTTAAAAAATTACTATTCTCTGTCAGCTTAGACTCTTTTCCTCACATACTCTGCTTTTTCCCTTTATTGCAAACATTTATTAACACTTAACTATGTACTAATATGGACATAATCTAACTCATTGAAGGCCATACTTTAGAAACGGCCTTGAAGTTTAGATCTTTTGACTGGACTATGATTTCCTTAACAAACTTCATAAAACCATCTCCTGCTCAGTTTGCAATTGTACACCCAAATATCTCTCAGCAAAATCTCAGTGGCCACTTCCACAGCACATAATATGGACAGAATATCGGGAGTCAACTCATTAGACCTTACCACGAAGAATTTTTTACCAACACCTTGGCCCTTTTGCTGACAAAAGGATTCTTAAGCCTTTTGACAGCGTTATGGCTTCCTTAGAGCTCTTCTACGTTCAAAATGAACTGTCCAGCTTTCTTGGGAAATGCTCTGGAGGCTCTTTCCTGAATTAACTGTACAGCTTTGTCTCTCTGGATTAAGCACTGATTTAATATGAAACCAACAGTTAAACATCTCTGAAATAGTAAAATATGATTATATTTCACAACGTTGTCTTCAGGATATAAACAATCCAAAGTGACTATTTGGGTAGTGCTGTATCACATTATTATTGTAGTAATATTTTCAGAAGAAATCTGAAGTTTAGAATAACTATAGGCCAAAAAATATGGACATATTGCACTAACACATGAAGCAAAGTTCAAATTTGTATTCTAAGGAAAAGACCAAAACATCACCAATGATGATGACAGGCACATCTCTGAACTTGATCTGATTTCCTTGAGGAAGGAAGGTACTGAACCGGTTATAACAGAATATGCCTTTGAAGGATTGAGCAACAAGTCCGTCATTCTCGAAAAAAATCAAATCATCCTGATAAATGTCTTAGTTATAAGGGAGAAAAAGCAGAGATGACTAGGCTGATAAAAATCTCCTCTGGCCTGTCTTATATCTCTTCCAGGCAGTGCTGTTCCTCAAAAGACACACGGCACAAAATATGGTTTTGCTGTTATATCAAAGTGTGTAAGTTAGGGAAGATAGCAGTTTTTTAAACAGAAAAATTAGATGATAACAGCAACAGGTAAAGAAGCTTTGGGCTTCTGAGGAGGAAGTCCTGGCACCCCTACATAGGCACAGTAGATAAACTGAAAACGGTACAAGTGCTGGTCTGAGTACAGCCTGTCTCTATTGTAATCAGAAGGAAGAGTATTACAATCCAGCAGAAGTAGCCGTTCAAAGTCTAAAGAGGAGCATTTCATCAGACAATAATTGAGCACTCACTGCATACAAAGGCAACAGATTAGGTGCTGAGGGATCCAAAAGAACCCCCTGCTTCTCTGAAATTAGAACTGTATTCTCATTTTCTCAAGCCAATGTATTTTATGTAATGAAACAAAATATGTATCATAGATCTCTTGCAGTGGTGTAAGAGTATTCAGGACCTGCAAGGAAAACTGTGCAAAGAACCTTCCCCTTCAGTCTTTTCCTGTAGAAATATCCTACTGGTTCCCTGAAAATAGTGTAAGCTTTCTTTAGCAAGTGAAATACCACCCTGTTACTCTCTCCCTCTTACCCTGTTTCACTTTTTTTCATAACACTTAAGACCGCTTGACATTTTATAGATTTGTCATCTGTCTTTCTCAACTAGAATGTAAGCTTCATGAAGGCAGAGATTTCAAAATATTTTGTTCGCAGATATATTCTCAGTATCTCAGTATCCAGAACTATATCTAGGGTTTCCCTGGTGGTGCAGTGGTTAAGAATCCGCTTGCCAGTGCAGGGGACATGGGTTCGAGTCCTGGTCCGGGAAGATCCCACATGCTGCGGAGCAACTAAGCCCATGCGCCACAACTACTGAGCCTGCGCTCTAGAGCCTGCGAGCCACAACTACTAAGACTGAATGCTACAACTACTGAAGCCCGTGCGCCTAGAGCCCGTGCTCCGCAACGAGAAGCCACCACAATGAGAAGGCCGCATACCACAACAGAGTAGCCCCCACTCGCCACAACTAGAGAAAGCCCACACGCAGCAACGAGGACCCAATGCAGCCAAAAATAAATAAATAAAATAAATTAAAAGAAAAAAAAAGAACTATATCTAGCATGTAGTTGTAGGAGGTTCTTAAAATTTTTGTAAAATTAATAAAAGCATTAAAAAGACACCTGAATATTATGTTAGAATTATTAAGTTATAAAATTTTGGCGTATCTGTGTATATATGTGTGGGTGTGAGAGTAAATTTACAGACTCCATATGGTGTGATTCCCAGTGGACACCAAGTCAGGAGTCAGAGGATCACAAGCTTGTGTGGGGAGTTAGGAGAGTGATTGCAAAAACAAAGCAACATGTCTTATTTAATGGATGGAAGGAATCAAACATTGTCAGCAAACGTCTCCAAAGAGTAAACTAAATGTATCTTTCTGTCCTTTCCATGTCTGAAATCTGAGTGTAGTGAATCCAAATTCACTTCAGATTAGTTGGTTTGACATTAGCTTTCTTCCTTGAGAAAACTTTTGACATTTATGTAGTAAAGTTTTCTTCTTTTCCCTCCTCCCTAAATTACTGCCTGCAAGATGCAAGCCCTCAGATCCAAACAGTATCCCATTTCTATTTTGAGATTTGCCTGAGTCACAAGGTAATCTTGGCAAATCACTCTGCTCTATCTCTTAGTTTACTGAGGCTGCCTGGGAACTGGAGCTGTCAGCCAAACAGGAAGAGAGCTGTGTTGCCTAACTCCAGAAGGTCTCAGTCCTATGGATGTGGTGAGGTTTAATGATGGATATAAACGGCTGCAGATGGAATTCCCACAGGGTGGGGGTGGCGGGGGGGGGGGAAAGGCAAACATTTTACTTCCTCTATAGGAACTCAGGGCTGGTAGAAAGGCCAGACTATTAAATATAGCTGAGCAGATATCTCAATGTGTCTGCAAGACATGTGTTTCCAACTAAAGAGACCCCTTCTGTATTCCTACTTATTCCTACTATATATGACACCCCAAACCCCAAATATAAGCAAAGGTATGTGACTGATCTGACCCTGGCAAAGTTACAATGTTTAAAAAAAAAAAGAGTCAGTGTTTATAAACACGTATAAACTACAAAGGCCCTTTTTCAAGAATGGGTATAAAGAGCTGCTTCCACCTGGATGCTCTGATTTGTGCCCCATCCACGGTCTCAAGTTCCTCCTGGTTGTGTAGCTAGCATGTTCTCCCTAAGTGGTTCTGCCTTAGTCACTGTGATTCTAAACTCCCTGCCCCCACCCCCACCCCCAGTGATGCCTCTTGACAAAATTATTCTTTCTGTACTCACACAAATGGAAACAGAAGAGATGAAAGGCCCCGGGGATGCAGACAGTGCAGGTCTCAAGCTGAACCACTGCTAAGCACAACCTGAACTTTTCTGCCTCTCTTCGCTTGGCTGAGTTCCTCTCCTGACTCAGGGTAGAGTGATGAGCCTGGCATAGGAGGCTTAGGACCCAGGGGGCGCCTTTCAGCCGAGAGGAAAAAAAAAAAAAAAAAACAAAAACCACCTCGCTGCAGCAAGCTGGCTGGGAAGCTCCCAGTTCTAAAGAGAGGCTGTTTACCAGAAGAGCATAACAAGGGCAGGTCTGACTGCAAGGCTGGGAACGGGAGGCAGAGCCGCCGCCAAGGGGACCCCGGTTGGACCCTGGTTGGTCAGTCACCTGCAGGACGAAGGAGGTGAGGATGCTGTTGGCCTGGCTGCAAACAATCCTCGTCGTCAGCAACATGCTCCTGGCAAAAGCCTATGGATCTGGAGGTGAGATTACTGTCTTTCCTTTCTGCAGTAACTTAATGAAGCAGAAAGGGTAGAGCTCCCTATTTCCCAAGCAGGAAGGAAGATGACAGGAAACGAAGCTTTTAGCAGGTTCCTGTTGTCCCATGAAAGCCTTTTTTTTTTTTTTCCCCTTTCTCCTTTCCCTGCCAGGAGCTTGCAGCTCCATCTTTGCCATTAAGAACAAAGGCAAGTAGCCACTTTCTCTTTCCTTTTCCTTGCCTGTGGCTCATGAGTGGATGGAACTTGGGGGTTCATCTCCCCTACTCCTAAGTACTGTTCTTTTCAGGGGCTTTGCACAGTGTCACCAGAGCGCAGGCCCTCCTCCCTCAGCCCCTTCCTGCGGCTCTCCTGCTGAGGCGAGTGGGAGTTTGGAGTCACATCCAGGCAGCGATGAGGCTGGTTCCCTCTGTCTGAGGCTCTCTTTTCCGTGACTGAATCAAGGCTTTTGTAGAATTCTCTTGGGAGGGAGTGTTGCCTGTGGAAGTGTGGCCACATCCGCAGAGAAGGGAACACAAGAGTTTATGTAACATGGAATGACAACACAGGGATGGATTTCGGGTCCGGCTGCCCACCGACCGAAAACTCCCATCGTCTCCAGAAAGAGACCTGAACCCAGGGCTCCCCAGCACCCTCCTGCAAACTGGCCACAAGTTCCAGAGCGACAACCCCTTGGGTTGTGCGGTGCTTTGCGGCTTACGAAAGAGAAAGAAAAGAAAAAAAGCTAATACTGAGCGTTGGGGGCCGGGCACCGGGCACCGGCTGGGGGCTCTTCACGCGCTCTCCCTCCCTTCTCTTTCCGGCCTCACAACCCTGCGAGGCAGACGGGGTTTTCCACGTGAGGGCAGCGTCTCCCAGCTGGGGTGGGCCCGGGCTCCCCTGCCCGCCACTCAGTGTCCTGTCCGGGGGACTCCACTTCCTCACAGGCTGCTTCTGGGACAACGGCCACCTGTACCGGGCTGACCAGCCGTCTCCCGCACCGGGCCTCCTCTGTCTCAACTGGCTGGACGCGCAGAGCGGCCCGGTATCTGCCCCCGAGTCGGGTGAGTGCCTGTCCCGCGAGGCGGGCCTCGGGCGGGCGGGCGGGCGGGCGGGCGGGCGGCGGCTGCGTCCCGGCCCCGGCCCATGGCGCCTTCTTTCCCCTCCCAGGCGCCGGCAACCATAGCTACTGCCGGAACCCGGACCAGGACCCACGTGGGCCCTGGTGCTACGTCAGCGGCGAGGCCGGGTCTCCCGAGAAGCGGCCTTGCAAGGACCTGCGCTGCCCAGGTACCCGCTCGGGACCCCGCGCCCAGGGGGGGCCAGAGAGCCGGCTGCGCACGTGCGGCCGCGCGACGCCGGCCGGCCCCGCCCCGCCCCGCGCCGTCCGATTGGCCAGGGCTGTCTCCAGGCCGCGGGGCCCGAAGCCCATTGGCCAGCGCCGCCGCCTGGAATGAGCTCATCCTCCGCGAGCGCCTAGTAAACAACCGTGGGCCGCGAGGCCCGGCCCCTCGGCCGAGCTCCCTGCCCCATGCTTCGCCTGGGGAGCCGCAGAGTCGCGCGTCCCGGGTCCACGCCCTTAGTGAGACCTTGGGCGTTTACGGACCTCTTGTGGAGCGTCTGCTGTGTGCTAGGCACTCAGCTCACAGCACCCCCGCCATCCCCAAGAACCAGTTTGGGGGATCTGAGCCTCAAAGAGAAGTTCAGCGATTTACCAAAGGCAGTGACAGGGTCCAGGTTTGAATCCAAGTTTCTTAGACTCCATAGTGCATACTTGTGGCTCCCGGCGCAGCAAGACGATTCTCTAGGATTAAATGGGATATGTAAACATATAACATAGGGATTGGCATAAAGCTTGGGCTCAACAAACCTGAGCTGCTCAGAGGAGTCATCGATTGTTTCCTGGCATAGGGGGGGACCCCTGGAGGAGGTGGCAGCTGAGCTGGACCTTGGAAGATGGCAAGGATTTGAGCATATGAAGACGTGGGAGGCAGGAGAGGCCCTTTCTCATAGCCTTCCCCTCACCTTGGCCTCGTCCCAGCTATGGTGCAGCCCTTAGGCCTGGTCTTGCCCCTAGGTCTTGAAATAAGTGCGTTCTAAGGTGGGCCCCCTCATCTCCCCCCAGACTCAAGGCACTTTCTGATGAGAGCTGTTTCCCACTTCACCTCCAGAGACCACTTTCCAGGGCCTGCCAACCTCTACAACAGAAACCGAGGAGGTGTCTGAAGTGCCAGGAGGAGATGAGGTGCAGGTGTTTGCTCCTGCCAACACCCTGCCTGCCCAGAGCGAGGCCGCTGCCGTGCAGCCAGTGATTGGGATCAGCCAGCGGGTGCGGGTGAACTCCAAGGAGAAAAAGGACCTGGGAACCCTGGGTATGACTGCCCACCCCTGTCCTTGTGGGATTTATTGAGAAATGTTTGCTGATTATCTGGGGTGGAGATAATGGTATACCTTGTGTCCTGTCCTTGGCAGGCTACGTGCTGGGCGTTACCATGATGGTGATCATCATTGGCATTGGAGCTGGCATCGTCCTCGGTTACACCTACAAGAGGTCAGTAGCTTCTCTTCTGGGCTCTCTGAGAGAGGAGAGGAAGGTCCACAAAGTCAAAGCAGACTCCTTTGTGGCATTCTTACCCATAAAGGAAGTGAGGTGTTGGAAGAGGAAAACCAGCTCAAGATGTAGAGACTTGGTTCTAGTCTTTACCAGGTGACCTTGGACAAACCCTTTCCTTTGGTGCCTTTACTCCTCACCCCAAAGCCTCCTGAGGTAGGGGTTCTTGTTCCCCATTTTACAAGTGAGGAAGCCTTCATCAGAAAGGTGAAGTAAGCTTGCTCAAGGTTATACTGCCTGGGAGTGGCTGGATTCAAACCCAGCTCTTTTGACACCACATTCCCTGATGTCTAATCCAGCATGCCTCGTGTGGAAGTGAGTGGCCCTGCAGAAATCAGGCTGGGCTTTCATTGCGACCCTGAGATTGAATTCTTTCTGTGAGTTATAAAATTCTGGTACTAGAAAAAGTTCCCAGCCACTGCTTTTGCAGTTGGGGCTTGAATGTCCTGAGCCATAAGCAGTGGGATCTCCTTTAGGACAGGAGGAAGGAAGTGAGTAAGAGGATAGGGAGTCTGTTAGCTACTCTACACCACATATGAGAAAGCCAGAGAGGCTACCTGGGAAACTCAGGGACATGACCTGTGGCTGGGACGGCAGAAGGAGGAATGCTTATTTTGAGAGGTCCCCTGAGATGCCATGTGGAAAAGGGTCTCAAAGCCAGTGACAGATGCATGATGATAAGCCAGAGTTATGCCCGTTTTTACAGCACTAGCTAACTCTGGGAAAATTATTTGCAAAATCTTGGGCAAAATCAGGGGATTTGACTTCTAGTCCAGAGTATGTGTGATGTTTCTTTTCTATGGTCTGGGAAGCCTTCCTATAAGGGAAGTGATGTGGTGGCCTGCATTTTCCAGTGGTGAAGACCATGTCTGAGCCCACAGCCCCAGTGGGTCACCCAGCATTAAATAAACTGAGGTGTCCTTAGGGCAATGTAGTCAGCCTCCTCATTTTACAGATGGAAAAGGGGAAGTGTTGGGTAAGAATAATAACAACAATAGCAGCAGTAGCGAACATTTACCAGAGGCCAGGCACTGCTTCAAATGATACGCACACTTTAACTCAATCTTCGCAATCACCCCTTATGAGGTAAATGCTGTTATTATCCCCAGTTTACAGATTAGGAAACGGAGACAAGAGAGGATATGTACCTTGCTTGAGGTCACACACCTAGCATTTGGTGGAGTTAAGTCTTAGCCCTGCCACTAACTAGCGATCTGTGTGACTTTGGGCAAGTTGCTTCTGTTTGCTACTCCAGGGCACTGCTGTAGCTGAGGATGCGACTGCCTGGCACATAGTAAGTGGTCAGTAAACCATAGCTATTTTTCTTTTCTGTAAAATGTGGGTACTGCACTAGCACTCTCTGGGCCCCAATGCTTCTCTGATCGTCTGTGATTCAGGAAGCACAGTTCAGAGAGGGGAAGTATTGACCTGAGAGTGTCTCCTGACTCCTAGTGCAAGGTTGCTGCCCTCAGTGGGATGGTTGACGTGGCAGGTCCAGAGGCACCTGCTTGTCATTTCACAGAGTCAGAGGAAATGATGGGGAGACCCTGGTTATAGTTCGTAGTCAGACCCAAACTGTGTTGGCTGAGTCTAGCTGTTGAAATATTTCCTCCTTCTTCAGCCACTGGATAGCAGTTGGCTCTCCTCCAATCCTGTGACAGTGTCCAGGCCTCCAGGTGCGTGAACTGACTGCTAAACGTCCTTAATTGCAAGCTCAGTTCTTAGGCCCAATGAGGAAGCCAAGCCTTTTTCTTCTAGATTTGTTCCTTCAGGCTGTCACAGGATTGCCCCAAGGCCTTGTGTTTATTTTCCTGTAAACTCAGGGCGAGGCACCAAGTCACCAGACTCCCCGTCACTAACCATCGGACCACCCCTTCCCTCGTCAAAAGTGCTCTGAGCACAGACTGTACAACAGGAAACCGCATGTGGGCTGGAGGCAAGCTCTCAGCCCCTATCTCTCCCCAGAGTCAGAAAACAGTGTTCTGGAAAGCGCTGTTGAGCGCAGGTCCTGCTGCTTCCCTGCACCTCCGTTTCTTGTTTCTTGTCTGTTCAGTGGGGCTGTATCCCCACTCCACACACACATACCCACCCCAGATTACCATTAAGTATTACGTGTAAACAGTAGAACACCAATCAGGTTAAATAACCACTAGCTACCAGCATTTATTGCATGCTTTCTTAATAAGCGAGGCCCCACTGAATGCCCTTCCCTGATGATCACGCCCAAGCCTCAGGACCACACTAGAAGGACCACTTTTACACCGTTTTACAGTGAGAAGCTGAGAGCCAGGGAAGTTAAGTGCTGTGTCCAAGCTACACAGCCAATAAGGTGTGTCTAAGGATTGCCAGTATCTCCCAAAAGTCCAGCGAGGCCCAGGAACTTCATGCCAATTTGCATTGGATTGCATAGGACAGTAGGAAAAATTGGAACTTTCAAAATAAAATAGCTGGGTTTAAAAGTTAAAAGAACCAGGATCTAGTTCTGGGTGTGACAGTGGACAAGTCATTTACCTTCTCTGATCTCCTCATATGTAAAATAGGGGCAGGAGATTAGTGATGATACTCCCAGCTCTAACGTTGCCTAAAAAAAGACGATATTACCTGGTGGTGGCTGCAGGCAGTACTGAGTTCAAATCCCAAATCCACCATTTGCTTGAATAAATGATTAAACCTCTGTGCATCTGCCTTCCCATCTCTGAAACAGAGATCCTAATAGATGCCACATAGGTTTGTTGTGAGGATGAAATTAGTGTAGTTTGGGGAGACAGTTGGTGTTCCTAACCTTAGCTGCCTTGAGAAACTTGTCCTGAGCAGCAGTGTGGCACAGCACTGCTTCTGACTGAGAAGGGAGCAGTGGCTCAGAGTTACATAATAATTTGAAGGAACCCGTGTTACCTGAAGGAGGTCTCGGGTGCCTCCAATCAACCCCCCAAAGAGGATGTCAGACACAGGCAGCAGCTCCGTCCACACATGCTCTCTCTGGCCAGCCCAGCTCCCGGTCCTGGCCCCAGAGCAGTCAGGATAGAATTACTGCAAGCCATGAGCCCCCCTATCCCCCTCCCCACAAAGGCCAGGGAGAGAGCTTTCCCCTGGCCGGGAGGAGCAGGCAGTACCAGGCTTCCTCTCAAGGGAGGCAGGGCAGCAAGTGGGGGCCGTGAGGGCTCAGCCTGGCGGGTCTTTGTCCTGGTTGTCTGGGCCACGAGGTTCAGGTGGCCAGTCTGCAGCTCCCTGCCCCTGCCACTGCCCCTGCAGCGTCTGTGCTCTGGCTCTGGAGGGAGTATTTATTTTCTGATACAAAGGCAAGGGAAAAACTGTAAGTCAACACCACTCTGCCTGCTTAAGAGAGGAGCTGAGTCAGTGAATAAGTCTTTTGTTCTTTCTTGGCTGCCAGACAACAGCCTGGCTGCCCCCCCTACCCCTAAAAGGTGGTGAGAAGGGGCTGAGCCGCCTGGTGGTCAGTGCAGCAGTCCTGCTGGCCTCTCTCAGACCTCAGAAGGGGCTGGGGGCAGCCACCGCACCTCCAGGACTCACAGGCACCATTAACAGGAGGCACGTGGGGTTGGGTGTGTCTTGAGGCTTCTAAATGGAAGAGACTGTCATCCAGATGAGTCCCAGCACCTGCTTCCTTCATTACCCTTGGCTGCTCTTCCAGCCCGGCTCTGCCCCATTAATCCAAATTGATTTTTCCCCCCTAAAGCAGCAGTACCCAACCTTTTTGGCACCAGGGACCGGTTTCATGGAAGACAGTTTTTCCACGGACGGGGGTGGAGGGGGGGGCCATGGTTCAGGCGGTAATGCGAGCGATGGGGAGCGGCAGATGAAGCTTCGGCTCATTTGCCCGCCGCTCACCTCCTGCTGCATGGCCCAGTTCCTAACAGGCCACAGACCGATACCAGTCCACGGCCTGGGGGTTGGGGACCTCACCCCTGCCCTAAAGCCTTGTGTATGATGCAGCCTGACCATTATCAACGGCTTGGCTGACCACAGCTGGATGCTTGATAAAGGAGGTAGCTGAGGAAAGCAGGGCTTTGGAGTCAGACTCCAAAGCCTCACTTTCTTCTATAAAATGTGGGTGATATTTGCAGTCTTGCAAAGTTGGGTGGAAGGTGAACAAAGATGGTACATGTATAAAGTGTGTGGCATCCAGTAGGTGCATAGGTAGCTCTTCTCATGCTGGATGATGGGAAGGCCATTTCCTGGCACCTTAGTGGGTCCTCAGGAAGCATGAGTTCCTGCCTTCCCTCTTCCTCCAGCCCCTTAGATTTTGAAATTCAGGCCTGGCCCAAGACTCTTGGCAGATACTCTCCTTCTTTTGTAAATGGCCTTTTGGTCTTCTGCTGGCTTGGGGGCTCCCTTAATAAAATTAAACCGAGACCTTCCAAGTTTCTCCCTACATGGGCAGACTTGAAGAATCTAGCATTTTGTTTTATTACAGAGGTAGGTGTTCTCTTCGATGCGGCAGCAGCTGTAACCAATGGGCAGTGCCCAGGGGCAAAGTGAATCTCAGGCTGTGAGTGGGAATGCACTTGGTCCAGACAGCCCTGTCCTCATGGCCCTCCATGGCCCCTCTGGGTGCTCTGGGAGGTCCTCTGCTGCGGGGGTTGGTGGTGTCCAGTACAGAGCCTGATGAGGATGGGTAGGAGCTGCAGGCTTACACATTCAGAAACTTGGCCACCCAGGGTGAGTCAGGGAGATGAGCTAACAGGTTTGCCTTCTGTGACCTTACAGTGAGAAATAGGGAGTCAGGGCACATGTCATGTGTGGGATCTCACAGAATGTTAGGGTCCGTGTAGGTTAACAAGTCCAACTCCCTGTTTTACAGATGATGAAATGAAGGCCCCAAGAGAAGGGGAGTGGCTGAGGTCACACAAATAATACTCACCTTGGCTGGTCAGTAGGAGAGTTCCCTTGGGAACCCAGATTAAGATAACGTTGCTTGGTGAGTCAAGTCGTTTTCAGGGCAAATCATAACAGCCTCCTATGAGTTTTACAGCAGTTCCACTGTTTTTGAAATGCTTTCCCATCCATTATCTTATTTGGAGGCAGATATTATCCCCATTTCACAGATGAAGAAACCAAGGCTCCCCGAGGCCAAGTGTCACACAGCCAAGGCTGGGCTGCTCCAAGTACAGACAACTGGTTTATTTAAAGACAGTTGTGAGGTACCTGTGCCAGCTTTTCCCCGTCCAGCCCCTGCTGTTTTCTCAGTGTTACTCTCCAGTCTCTGGACACTTTTGTCATCGCACCTCACATGGTGATGGCTGTGTAATCCATCTGATCTTGGCCGTCTCCCCAGGGAGTCTGAAGCAGGCCTGTGTTGCTGCCATCCATTGGCTACTTGTTTCAAGGCCTCTTTGGGGTGGGCTCCTTCCGGAAAGATTTCCTCTGACAGCTGAGCCCACGTATCTAGTTGCTGTGTCAGACGATGCTGACCTGCGTGCTGGGGGCTGGTTCTGGTGTGCAGTGTGCTAGGCACACACCAAGCCCTTTGGCTTGCAGTGGGGGTGGCCTGGTCCCGTGGGGTGGGCAGAACATGTGCAGCTGGAAGACTGGGTGTGTGAGTCTCTGCCTCACTGTTTCTTTGGGGGTGACCCTGATCGGGTCAGAACTTCTGTTGAGCATCAGCCTGAGTCTGACAGACTTGGGTTTGAGCCCACCATGTCATTTGGAGAGTTCAGTTTCTCTGGACTTATTTCCTCATCTATAAAATGAATGATAAGACCCAATTGTTAGGGTTCCGAATGAAGTGAGATAACGCTCGTAAAGCTCTTAGCATGGAGCGGGCACTTCATGTGCGTGAAATGGGGCAATATCAGGGCCTGATTGGGTCATTGAGCACCATGAGAATTGGAAGGCGTGTGAAAACTCAGGGTCCCATGGTCATTGTCTCCCATTGACCTGAGCAGCCCTCAGAGTCCTTTTTGGCCCCTGCATGGTCCCTGTTTCTAGCCAGGGCTCACAGCTTCTGGAAATTTTGGATAAGATGTCTCAGAACAGGATGGTCAGGTCAGTTTTCTGGACAATTTTATAGGTGAGGGCTGAAAATTCTCTGGGTCTTGTGGCACCTTGGGCTGAAAAAGCAAAACTCCACCTTGCTGTAAGAGTCTCTTTCCTACACAGTATCTTCATTGAGCCCCACTGCAGCTGTGTGAGGTTCATGCAGATGAGGTTTAGGGGCTCCTTGCTGAGTTAAGGCAGTCTGGCAGAACAGAAATCTAGGCCATGAGCCACTGACTGGCTGTGACCATGGCCAGCCCCTGCCCCTGCTGGGCCTCAAGATGCCACCTTAGGAGCAGAGCCATGCAGGAGGCAGAGCCTGAACGCTTCCCTCTTCTCCTGCCAGGGGCAAGGACCTGAAAGAGCAGCATGAGCGGAAGGTGTGTGAGAGGGAGATGCAACGAATCACCCTGCCCTTGTCTGCCTTCACCAACCCCAACTGTGAGATCGTGGATGAGAAGACCATTGTGGTCCACGCCAGCCAGACTCCAGTTGACCTTCAGGAGGGCAGTGCCCCCCTCATGGGCCAGGCGGGCACTCCAGGCGCCTGAGCCCCCCATGATGGGCAGGAGCCCATGCAGACAGTGGTGCAGGACCGCCTACCCACCTACAGCTGGGAGGATCTACACTTTTTGTTGTGGCTAAAAACCCCCACTTATTTTTTTGGTTTGTTTTTGGTGAATCCTAAGACAAGCAGGTGGTACTGTGGGCTGAGGGTGAGGCTGGGTGGGGTCCTACCAATGCTGTTTCTCCATCCCATGGAGCAGGATTTTGCCCGTGGATGGAGGCAGCGGCAGTCCCCACAGCAGTGCTGCCAACAGGGCCTTCCAGTGCCCCGGAACTGAACCAGGGATGGACAAGGAGCTCCCCCAGCTCCTCTGTGCTTTATTGTCCAAGATGGCCTCAGCCTCTGCCTCCCCATGTGTTCTCCTTGGGCTTGAGTGGTGCACACTGTTATTCACAGTTCAGGTCATGTAGGTTGAGAGGCAGTATTTAAAAAAGATATTTAGTTTTTTAAATATTTGGGATGCAATTCCCTGCAGACCTCTGAGAAATGGAAATAAGTCTGTACGAAAGTCAGAACTGTGGGTTGAGAACGGGATCTAGGCGGGGGGGCTGCTGGCAGTGATGTGCCTTGACAACCGTGGGCTGGGCCCAGGGACTCTTCCTGTTTTGAAAGTAAAGGAAGGGAAGAAGCGCACTGAACATTCCACTTAGGAAGAGGGTAAAGAAGTATCTGCAGCTGCCTCAGGCCACAGGACCCAAGTGGACCTGGGGTGTCCCAGACGGTCTCTCTTCGGGGTAGATAGTGACCTTTCATTCTTCAGGGGTGAGACAGCAGCCAGCTAACCTACGGGAATGACACTGTGGGTGAGGCCTTGTGAACTGCTTCTGAGAGGTTAACCTGGAAACCCCCTCGGAGGCAGGGTGATGGAGGGGGCTTCAGGACTTGGCACCTGCCTCGGCCCAAATCTGCGGGTGGCTCTGTAGCCTCCAGGCCAGCTCCTTCCTGTGGGGTCAATAGGGCAAGGGCCACGACCCCTAACTTGTAAAATAATCATAGAACCATTGAGGGACCTTAGGGTGCCCAAAGCCTTTTGGACAGAGGGGCCAGAAGTGGAAACTGACATTCAGGGTCACAGAAGAAGCTACCAGCACGGCCAGCCCTGAGGCCCTGATATCACGCTCGGAGGCCTTAGCACTGCTTTCCGTCCACAGAGCTTCCTTCCCAAAGCCCTGCCACTGCCTCACATGGAGAGGGGTTAGTGGGGCCCAGTCTCTCCGGCAGGCTGTTCCTGGAAGTGATTTGCTGAGGGGACCTAGGCCTCAGGGGGTCCCTTGTTGGTAGAGATGCAGAAGAGAACATTACTGGTTTCTACTTTTCTATAAAAGCATTTCTCTGTGTACATGTTTTATATACCTCATTCTGACACCTGCCTATAAAGTGCAGGAAATTGCTCTGCATTCGACTTATATAAATTAAAAAAAAAGGACGACTCCATATTGCCAAGTTTTTGTGGGGTATCAGGACCCTCCTCCCAAAAGTTGGGAAGTTTTTGGTTACCTTGTCAACACCTGCATGGCAAGCTCTGGCTCTCTGTCCTTCACTCGGGCCCTGCACCTAGGAGGCAGCAGCAGCTGGATGGTTGGGAACTGCAGCCTCCGTGTTTGGGCGTTGCAATCAGGAGCTTTTCAGGTCGAAGTTGCAGGGAAGATGGTATGTGGCATCCCAAAGGAGGCTGGTCACTGCAAATCCTCTTCCCGTCAGCATTCTTTCCGAGGTGGAGATAGTTAAAACGAACATCCAGGCAGCCCCTGGCAGGGGCTGGAGACGTGGTGGTGGGTGGTGGTGCTGTAGCAGCCGAAGGAGGGATAGGTGTGCAGATGGGGGAAGAGTCTCCAGGCTCCCAGGAGCAGCTCTGGGCTGTGGAAGGTCCCTGCGGGGGTAGCTCCTAGGGCTCCAGAAGAAGCTACCAATGGGAGTTCGTTGGGTTTTTTAGCAGGGACTTAGCAGTAGGTTCTCAGCCTCTAGGAACACTTAGGGTGACCTCTACCCATACTCAGACACTGCTCTATACTTCTAGAAGCAAGGGGCACCCTAGAGCATCAGTTTTTCCAGGAAGCAGATCCTGCCCTTCAGTTGGACTCCAGCTTTTGGAGAAATCACTTTTGGGTATGTGGATGCCTAGTGTGCCCGGGATCCTACAAAGCCAGATCGCAACATCTTGCCCAGCCGTCACCCTCCACGACAGACCCCATGTGCAGAAGCAAGAAACAGGTCTCCCCCTGAATACTTGCAGGGAAACACCAGGGGTGGGGGTGACTTGCATGCATTTCTTCCTTTAATGAAGGTGGCACCCAGCCCTGCAGAGGACTCCAGGATAGCCTGGCTATGGGAGCGCACGCATGTCAGAGGGCGGCAGCGTATGGCCCTGAAGGGATGACTCAGGCAGGAGGTGGGAGTCAGACCTGCTACAAGGCCGGGGCTGCCTTAGGTGGGTCGTGCATGTTCTCTGGAGCAGGCTGGTGTCTGTGTAAGGAGGGGAATCAGAGGTGGGGGGCACGAGAAGTCCCTGCCGAGGGGTCAAAGTGGCCAGCACACCCTCCACGTGCATCTCCCTGAACCAGGCTGCAAGTCACTCTCTCACTCTCAGCATGGTCGGTTATGTTAACTGCTTAATTTATTTGGTCTGCTCAATGGCCCCGCTTGGGCCCACTCCCCCACACTTGTGGGGACCACTGAGGCACCACCAGCCACACAATGCTGGCCTTCCCGCTGCCGGGAGCCCAGGGCTCAACCCTACAGCAAACCTGCACACTCCACACTTAAGTATGGTCTAGACAGCAAGGAAACTCTGGCCAGAGGTGACATCTAGTCCCACAACTCATCAGGTCTATGTACAGCGTTTCACATAACACCCCACAGATATAACAAGATAGTCTGAACAGCAACCGTTCTCCTGCATCACTCCCACCCACCTCCCCCCCCCCCAATATAACCACCATTGCAGTAAGATCCCAAACCCACTCCTAATCTGTTAAATATGGTGCAAGGTCCCACTTATGGGGAGGCAAATCTACTTGTATTCAAGACCCCCACCCCAGCTCTGGAAGCCAGGGTAGAGGGTGTCCCCTGGGCTTTTCAGCACCCACAGCTGTGAGCTGTGGCTCAGGAGACTGGGGCCAGGAGCTCATGAGCTGGGCCAGCCAACATGGGAGGTAGAAGCCAGAAAGCCCGGCTCGGGGAGATGTCCCCCGCAGCACCTCCGCTCTGGGACTCTGCCACCACATCTTGCCACCCAAGCTGCTGCCTGGATCAGGCACAGTGAGGGGTGAGCATCGGCTGCCACGAGGACAAGGCTGGGAGACTGCTGAGATTCCCAGCACCCCGCCCCATACACTGGGCCTGCGACCAGCCACACTGTCCTCCAGAACCCACCTAGCAAAATCCCAGGCTCCTGAGGTGCCTACCAGGGTGTGAGTGACAGCAGCCAGGATACTAGAGCTTTCTAGCAGGCAGGGCCTCTTTCCTTCCAGCCCCAGCCTCTTCCTGCACTTGCGGCTGACTGCTTGTGGGAGGCAGAAAGGAAGTTCCCAGCCAGTCTCCAGCCGCTCAGTTTGAGAACACGGGGGGAAGCTCCCCCTCGAGCTGATGTGGCCCCTGGGCCCGGGAGATGAACAGAAACCAGCCCTTCCCCTGACTCCTGGCCGGACACACTACAAACCGACTAAGGGACCCTTCAAAACCTACTCCCTTGACCCTGCCCAGGGGAGGGCAGGATGTGGCGTGGAAGAGGGTAGCACCACTGTCACTTCACATCCTTGGATGGCCGCTCACTCCGCCACGCTCTCATGAGAAGTCCTTCTGCACCAGCTGGATCAGAGGCTTCAGAGCCCACAGGCAGGTGCACCTGGGATCCTGCCCAGCAGGTCCAGGTCACAATGATTAGTGTAAGCAAGAGCCTCCCGGAATCCACTGCCAGGGAGTTCCCGAGTGGTCATGAGTAACAGATTCCTCCTGGCACGGGGACCAGGCTTTTTTTTTGTTTGTTAGTTTGTTTTCTTCTTCACAGCTTTCAGGCGAGTGTTGGATTTACAGACAGTAACCAGGCGGAGGTGGCTTCCCTGGTGCTGCACCCGCTCGCCTCCTGGGGAGGTAGTAGGGATGGCTGGTTCTGCTTCTAAACAAGCTGCCAATCCACAGGAAGCGCGGAAGGCCCTGCCCACAGCAGGGATGGGGCGCAGAGGGGGCAGTGCTGGCTGTGGAACGCCCCCCCGCAGGGGGCTGGGCCGGGGCTAGGGGGGCGAGTCCCGGGTCAGGCCATATTGCACGGTCACTGTGTGGTCCAGCTCCTCCAGCTCTGCAGGCAGTGGGATGCCCAGGTCCCCAAGGTACAGGGAGAGGGCCTCAAAGGAGTCCTCCAATTTGGAGAATGCTGGTCTAGAAAGAAAAGGAGTTGGAGACAGGTGAGATACGGGGGTGGTGGCGGGGGGAGAGAAAGGGTGGCACAGAAGGCACCCAGGCCTGCGGCTCCACTGCTTCCTGGGTGTCTGACCTTGGGCAAGCCCCTTAACCTTGGTGTACCTCTGTGGGAAACAGGGGTCATGTAACTGTGTAGGATGTTGCTGTAAAGATGAGAGATAATAACACTGGGAGAAGGCTGGTCTGGCAGCTCAAAAAAAGCAAGTCCAGGAGAAAAAAAGCCCATCCCACGTCTTGGAGAAAATGCAACCATCACAGGTGGGACTGGACTAAGTACCCTTTTAAAGATCCTTTCCAGTTCTCAGACTGTTTCCACATCAATGGATCTGCCCCGGGAGGGGCATTTCATAGACTCTGGTAGCCCTTCCCAAGGAGTAAAGCAAACGCCTGGCTCCTAGTTAGTGCCCTGGAGACAGCTCAGCTGCCCTGGAACCCGACACCTCAGGCTTACTCTCCCGCCTCCTCCTTGATTCTGCTTAGATATCTTGTCACCTTCTTGGCAAGGCCTACTCTGTATAACTTGCACCCTAAACAATCCTTTCCTCGGCTTGACCCCTTTTTCCATAGCATCTGTCACTTCCTCATATGCAACACAGTTTGTCATATCTATTGTTTATCACTTCCCCTTGTTAGAATGTGAGTCCCCGGAGGGCAGGCCCCTTGGTTTTGTTCACTGCAGCATCCCAGAGCTTACGAACGCAGCGTCTGGCACTCAGTAATATTGTCTGAATTAAACAGACATTTACAATGACTGAGAAGGGATATTAGCAAACGAATATTGTGTGGCTTAACATTTTCTCCTCATGCTCTTGTTCTGGTGTGACTGAAGGATTTTGGTCCTTTGGTCCATGAAGGAACAAGATT
Organism: Globicephala melas; assembly: GCF_963455315.2. Lineage (NCBI taxonomy): Eukaryota > Metazoa > Chordata > Mammalia > Artiodactyla > Delphinidae > Globicephala > Globicephala melas. The sequence continues at coordinate 66,191,373 of NC_083326.1, forward strand.
CAGAGCCTCCCACCAGCAAATCCCAAGTCTAAAGTGGATCTTCGGAAATCATTTAAAAATAAAGGTTGGGGGCCTCCCTGGTGGCACAGCAGTTGAGAGTCCGCCTGCCGATGCAGGGGACATGGGTTCGAGCCCTGATCTGGGAAGATCCCACATGCCACAGAGCAACTGGGCCCGTAAGCCACAACTACTGAGCCTGCGCGTCTGGAGCCTGTGCTCCACAACAAGAGAGGCCACGACAGTGAGAGGCCCGTGCACTGCGATGAAGAGTGGCCCCCGCTTGCCACAACTAGAGAAAGCCCTTGCACAGAAACGAAGACCCAACACAGTCAAAAATAAAAATAAATAAATTAAAAGAAGGCTCAACATTAAAAAAAAATAAAAATAAAAAAACAAAATCAATGTAACTATTTAAAAAAATAAAAAAATAAAAATAAAGGTTATGTGCCAACTGGTTATCTTGGGGGGATGGAGCTGGGGAGTGGGGAGTGCTGAGGGGCACACTGCTCAGGAGATTATAGAAAACGTATACTTCCTGTCCTATATATTTTGGTAATGTTTGAATTTGTTTTTTAAAAGAAACATAATTTTTGATAGCAGAAGCACAAAGGTTCTAGTTTTCTAATGCACAAACTTAAAAAGACTCAATAACTTTGGTAATAATGAAAGCTATAACCTGAGAAGAATAAAGGTAATTTTAAAAGATTTCTTTAAAGGAAGAAAATGGCTAAACGCATAAAGATGCTCACAGTAGTAACACCTATTGTAAGGAGAAACTGGAAAAACCTGAACATCTACATTATGTATATTATGTGTTCATACAGTCTCCTAGTGAATTCCATAGTCAACAAAAATGATAATCTGGAATACTGGGTAGTGACAAAATGCAGAGCAAAATGTAAAGCTTTTCTCTATTTGACATTATAAATGTACAAAACATATGTATTTGGACATGGACGTGGGAATATGGAAACATGGAGACACTTATGCTGTTAGCATGGTGTAGCTTTGGGTGAATTTCCTGCTGTTAAAGTTTCTTTTAACAGCTGTCTCTGGGTTACATCCAGGTCACTTACTACGATACCCTCGTCTCCCGTCCCCTCGACTGGCATGTCAGGGTTGTCAGGTGGCTTCGGTGGTTGACAGCCATCCTCGAACTCAAGGCTTTTGCCACCCCAGTTCCTGGGAAGGGCTTGGGGATGGCTGAAGGCAGGGGCGAGCATCCCAGGACCATGCGGGTTGGCAGACAGGAGCGGATACCAACCTGCTCTCGGGCTCCAGTCTACAGCAGATGGCGGCCAGGGGGAAGAAGGCTGGGGGGCAGTCCGTGGGGACAAACTTCTCCCAGAAGAGCTTCACATTGAGGCCGAAGTCCAGTGTTCGGGGCAGGCAATCAGGATCTGCATACACCTGCCCGATGATCTGCAGGTGGGAAGACAGTGGTCAGGAATGGGCTGCTGATGTGCAGTTGCATGGCAGGGGTGGGCCATGCTGGTGTGTGGACAGGACAGGAAGGATGGTCAGAAGAGGGAGGTAAAACCTGTGCTTGGAGGGCTCCACCTCCCCCGTTTCTCCAAATCTTGCTAATCCAGACTTGTCTCTCGACTGAGAGCGTGGTTACTGAGGAGGGTTTGGAAGAGGCCTCACTGCAGCAGAAGCACAATATTCCCAACTGGCCTCTGGAGGGGCAGCTTCCACCCACCCGACCCTGCCCTGCTCTGTACCCTTCTGTCTGTGTCCCCTGACAGAGTTTAGGCCCTGAGAAGGTTGGCGCTGGGTCTGATTCAAGTCTGAAACCCTTTGGCGCCAGACCAGTGCTTTGTACGCAGTAGGTGCTCAAGTGATCTCTGTTAGAGAACAATATTTTTAAAAACCTTCCTTCATTATTCCAACCATCCCTCTTGTCTCCTCTACCACATCTCACTCCGTGGGAAGCACAGAAGCCTTTGAATGTATGTACTCGACTCAGTGCTTCAAGACAGACTGAGCTAAGCTCCTGAGGGCAGGACTCTTTCCGTGACTCACTCTGTACCCCACAGAGCCTAGCGCTGTGCCACACGGGCCAGCGCTTCCTGGAGTGTCTGCTGCTCCTTGTTGGGCTGAGGGTGGGGGCAGCACGAGTGCCTGGGGAAGGTGGCACAGAGGGAAAGGCTACATCTGGCCCAAGAGCTAGAAGGACAACCTCCTGCCCTTCCTGGTGAAGTTTCGTGTCCCGCCCACCCCCTTACTGGCCATGTGACCAAGAGCAAGCCACTGCCCCTTTCTGAGCCTCAGCTTCCTCACCTGAATAAGCCCGGCCCAATCCTTCTCATGGCACCAATGAGACTCGAAGGTGTCAACAGATCTGTGATAAACTACACAACCCTCCACTGGTGTTGATTTTATGGCAAGCTACTCATCTTAGGAGGAGGAGGAGCCCCAGTTCTGACTAGGGGGCCGAGCTGCTGGGCCTGCTGCCTCAGTCCCGGCCTCCATGCAGGAGCTCACCTCACAGAGGACAATCCCAAAAGAGAAGACATCCACGGTCTCATCGTAGCTCTTTCCTTGGGGAACACAGGAGAGCAGGCTATTAGGTTTAGTCCCTTCTCTGCTCTGCACTGAGTCTAGAGCCAGGTCAGGCCACAGCCAAGAAACAGGGTTAGAATAGGTTCTGTGGGGATGCCCCAAAGGCTGCCCTGGATAGACACCATCTGAAAATCACCTTTCCTCAGTCCTGGGTGGGCTGCCTTGGAGAAATCTTGTGAAACAACACTGCCCAGGATGAAACTGCATGGGATAGTGAAAGAGAATTGGACCAGGGTTCATATGGACCCTGACACTGCCTGCTGTGCGTTCCTGGGAAGATTCCTAAACCTCTCTGGGCTGCAGACTCCAGAAAGGGTGTATCGGACCATTTCTGAGGCCTCACAGCCCTGTGTGGTTCAAGAATCCAATGAGCATCTCTGGCTGGTTAGAGCATTATCCACAAGGGGGCGCCACACTTCAGTTCTCAGCACGGAGAGAGAAGAAAAGGCAATAAACAGCCTGAGCTCTCAGCTACCCTTGGTGCTCAAAAGCCACAGTCAGACCGCAGCGTGGGCCCAGAATGGGGCACTGGCCAGCTCGCAGGACTGAGCTCAGGGAGGGAGGGGTTTATGAGGTCCAGCCTGGCAGGGGATTTAAAAACCATCTAGCCCTCAGCTCTGGGTACCTGGCCTTACACTTCACAGGCCTCCCCTGAAGCCCCCAGGGCTCTGCTGAGAGATGCGGCCCCACCTCCCCTCTGGGGCGTCAGGACTCACCATTCAGCATCTCAGGGGCCATCCAGTAGGGGTTTCCCACCACCGTGTAGCGTTTCTTGCGGTCACTCTTGCGCAAGGTACGCTTCTTGGTGGTGGCCTTCTCCACTGGGGGCTTCTTCCTCTCCTCGACTATGAGCCGTGACAGCCCAAAGTCTGCCACCACCACGGTCTTGTCCTGGGAGGACAAGGGCCAGGTTAGCACCTGGTGGGGACATTCCCAAAAGCAGCCACTGGGAAGGGGAGAAAAGGAGTGTAGCAAAGGGCTGTCTTAGCGAATGGGGCTCGGCGTTTGTTTTTTCACTGTCTGCTCTCTGCACAGAGCAGGTTCCCCAGGCCTGGGGGTGTTCTCAGCAGAGGCGCTGGAGCCTGGAGGGGTAAGGCTCTGGGACCCGGAGAGTGGAACTCAGAGGCAGGACAGAGGATTTCTTTTGTTTTGTGTTTTTCTCATCCTGCCTTGTTCCCAGAAAGATTTAAGGCCGTGGCTAGAACCAGGATAAGACAGAAAAAGACAAGGTGGAGGCATTCAGTGGGGGGACGTAGGGGAGATAAGCTCTTCAAACAGCTACAAGGCAGTCATGTGGAAAAGGGATTAAGACTGTTTGGTGTAAGTCCAGAGGGCACAGCCAGGGCCAGTAAGTGGACACCCAGGAAGCCACACTGGAAGTCAACAGGAGTAGTAACATTGTAACAGCCAAAGCTGACCAGCAACGAGGACGGAGGCTGGCCCCAAACCAGTCACTGTGAATTTACTAGCTCTGTGGCCTCGGGCTGAGGCTTCAGGTGCCAAGGCTGTAAAACTGGGTCCTCAGTGAGTTGCTTGCACCATCACAGGGCAAAACCAGGAAAAGCGACAGGGCTCTATGTACAGTTAAGGAACTTCTCAAGTCCCTTTTAACCAAAGGATTTCAAAGCTGCTACTGGGAGGAGGTGGGATTCGTCGGCATGTGTTAGGAAGCCCCTGGAAGACAGAGGAGGGCACTGGAGGCAGCAGGAAGGGCAAGACAGGAGCCCTAGGTGATACCTCTGGTCTAAAGCAATAGGGGAGAGTCTCCCTGGTGACAAGGAGGCCAGGAGGACCGCCCTGGGGAGGCCCAGAGTGGTGGGACATACCAGCTTGATGAGGCAGTTGTGCGAGTTCAGATCCCGGTGGATGATACACATCGAATGCAAATAGGCCTGGAACAGAAGTATGAGCTGAGGCCAATGGGCAGTTAATCAACCAGATGGTGACTCTGAAACTGGGGGCCACAGAACCTGCTCTTCTCCCAGGTCATCCCCACCCAGCTTCAGAACCAACCCGGACTCCAGAGCCCTCCTGCTGTCACTCCCTTGTCCCACCGACAACAGAAAGCCAAAGGCCGCCGGGGCTTCCCCTCTCCCTGACGCCATTTCCTGCCCATCCTCTGTTCACTGACCCAACCCAGTGGATGCTGTCTCCTCAAGTCTCCGACTCCACTGGGCCCTGGCCCTTGCAAGCCTCCATCCCCTCTACCCACTTTACTTAGATGCCCCACCTGGGTACATTGCTCCTGCCCCTTCACACCCTCACCCTCACCCCAGTCTCTGGCTTCAGCCACTCTGGATCCTTCCTGCTGTGAAAGGGCAAGTGGCCTCCTCCTGGTCCAGCTGGCTCTGTGCTCCCAACATCCCCCTCCCCTGAGACTCAGCACCCTCCCCACTCCCTGTGGTCTAGTGGTGAGGATTCGGTGCTCTCACTTTGACCTCTCCCTCTTCCTACCCAAATGTTTCCAAACTGGTCTCTACTTGCTATTTCCCCCCTCCAGGCCTCCGCCTCTGGCTCTTGTCATCCTGGAGCCACTTCCTTTCCCTTCCCTTCCCCAGCAAGAGGGGAAGGAGCCACCCCCCAGCCCCCTGCAGCCCCCACAGCACTGCTTCCGGCCGCTGGGCTCCTGGAGCTGCTCACATGCCCAGGGAGCTCTTCCTGACCTGCCTGCCACCCCTCCTCCGAGGCTGCCCATGCCTCTCCCGAGACACCTGCCCTCGAGACGCCTGCCTTTTCCTTCCGGCCTCCTCAATGTCAGCGCCTCTCAAAGCCACCTTCTCTTCACTGCTGACCCCCACGAACCACCAGCACATCAGCCTCAGCAGATGCCTATCCTATCCTAGCTCTTCCCAAACCCGTTTCCCGACCATCACTCCCCCCCACCCCCCGCCCCCGGCAGTCTGGTAGACGACACCACTGTTCTTCTAGGCACCTCAAGGCACCCCGGGCCCACCTCCCCCCACCCCTGCTCCCTCACTACCAACCAGTCTCCATTCTGACTCCACCCTGCCTCCCAGTCTCCTGGTCCCACAGCCCCACTGTAATTCAGAAACCTGAAAGGTTTCATGACTCCCAACCCAGGTCTCCCTGCCCTGAGTTCTCCCAACTCCCCGCCAACCTACTGACCACACCAGAGTCACCTTCAAAACAGCACAGCTCTGGTCACGAAATGTTCTTGCTTAAAAATCTTATATGTGTGTCTTTTTGGCTTCCTAAATAAAGTCTGGACTCCTTAGCTTAAACGCAGGGATTTTAATGTCCCCCCTGTCTAATACTGTCTTCATGGACCCCACATAGAACAGCAGGCATTAAAATCTCTGGCTTGGGGGTCAGACCAACTGACCCAAGCTCCTAGCTCCGTCCCTGTGTAGCTCAGCTTCTCATCTGGAACCAGGGCTGTCATGAGAGGTGCTAGTCCCTCAGCTCAGTGCCCGGCTTGGAGAAAGCACTCGGCAGTTGTCACTGTCCCTGTCGCTGTGACTGGCACCATTCTTTCCCAGTGAAACAGACTATTTCCTCCTCTCTCCTCCCAGCTCTTTGCTGCTCTCATCACCCCAACCTTGGGGCCTCTCTGCCAAGAGGAACTTTCATGCAATTCTGACCCATCCTTCAGGGCTCAACTAGAACACAATTCCCAATTCTCTGATTTCCTAGGCAGTGAGGTTCTCTGCTCTCTCTAAGGGCCCTCAGCACCTGGATGCCCCTGTGACAGCAGGGCCAGGCTGCCTCGTGCTAGTTTGCTTCTCCAGTTCGCCTTGCCCATACCCTGTTTGCTCTTGAAGATTGGGAATTCTTTGAGAGTAGAGTTGTAAGTTGAGAACAGCCAGCGGTGGGCAATTTTCACTGGCACAGAGAGAAGCTTGATAAACAGGTGCTGAAGGACCCAGCCCATGCAGGCTGCCCAGGACAGGGTCTCTGCCTTTCAGTGCCTGCCCGCCATCCCTGCACCTCTCCTGACCCCCCACTCCCAATACCCCTGCTCCGCTGGCAGGGCTGTTGGCAGGACTCACCATTCCAGAGGCGATGCCTTTGGCAAAGCTGACCTTCTGCTGCCAGGGGAACGGGTCCTACAGGATGGAGGAATGCCCATCAGAGGCTTCTGGGCCCTGTCCCACCTGTGGTCCGGGCCCCGTGGGTCAACATGATCTGCCAGCAAACCCTCCCTGCCTGTGCCCAGTCCCGCCCAGCACGGCCCTTTGTAGGCAAAGCAGTGGGCCTCTCTGGCCATCATGGTTCCAGAGTAGTGGTGACAGAGGTGTCCCACAGACAACCCACCAAGGCTCTTGGGAACTTTGGGGGTGGCACGCTCACCACGCTGCGCAGAAAGTCCTTCAGCGTGCCCCCCTCGATGTACTCTGTCAGCAGGTTCAGCTTCTTGTCCTTGTACAGCACGCCGATGAACTTGAGCACGTTGGGATGGTCCAGGCTGCGCATCACCTTCACCTGAAGGAGGGGAGGCCAAGGAGGGCGGGTGGTTTCTTTCTCACCCCTTCCCTCCAGGGAGTCAGCTTGACAAATGTGACCTGCATCTCCCACCTCCTATCTCATGTGCTGTGGAAGAAGGCCCCAGGTGGACGGGGATGGTCTCCCAGGCCTCACCCCTGGGAGCCTGCCTTTCTAGGAGCTGCATCGGGGGAACTGGAGTAGGAGGACCCAAGGCCTGGAGGGCAGCACCCAGTGGAGCAATGGAGAGAGGTGGGAGAACCGTGTCAACATTCAAGGTGCCAGGCTCCCCGGGCACGGCGTTCAGGTGGGGTCACAGCATCGAGCTGCAGTGAACTGGTCTGTGTTCATGTCCATCACCCCACACTCCACGAGCTCCTCTGAACCACATCTCGTGGTACCCAGCTCATGCTGTCTTTAGTGTTTGTTGCACAAATAATTATGCTGTAATTTAGAGGGGGCAGGGACGTTCCTCTAAATGATTTTTTCTGCCTTAAGAAAGTGATTCCAAACTAAGTTTCCTCTTGAAATCTTTTTTTTTTTTTTTTTTTTGGTGCCAAAAGCCGGGATTGAAATCATTATTTAGTAACAACTTCCGTCTTCCAACACTGACATCAAACTCCTAACCCCCACACTCCCCTTCTTACCTCAGTCAGAAAAGTCTTCTGTGTCTCCTCGTCACACCGAATCAACTCCTTCATGACCATCACTTTGCCAGTGGCTTTGTGTGTCACCTAAAAGGAGGGTGACTGTTACTGGTGCAGAGACCAGAGGTGGTTCTGGGGAACTGTGTGAAAATCGATGTAACTGGCCATCCCATCCCCTGGAGGACACACTGAAGTAACCGGATAAAACTGACAGAGCTCATGTGTAGAACACACAGCATGGGCCCCGGGGGACTAAGAGGGGAGCACACCCTCCTCCCTGGAGAGCTGGGCATGCACAAAGGAGAAGGAAGAATCCAGAAAAGGGACATGTGGGAGGAGGCGGCGGGGTGGGGGGTGGGGGGGTGGGGCTGCTGCCAAGCCAAGCAGGGTCTCTGGTCACCTGACACAGAAGCATGTCCCCTGGGGGAAAAGGAGTCTAGGGGCAGGAGGGTCAGTGCCACAGACATGCACCAGGGAGCTGGGTGGGTTGGGAGTGAGCTCTCCAGCCCCAATGCCCCGAAGGCTGAGACACATGGCTTACCTGACCCCCCCCTCCCAGCTCTCAGCAGAGGAGGAGGAGAGAAAGAGAGGTTAGTCCCCGAGACTGTTCAGCAGGGAGGCAGGAGCCACTCCCAGCACCGAGGCCTCTGGGCACCTAAAGACACCCACTGACTGGAGGCAGGAGGGCCACGGGAGAGCTCGTCCCCACCCGGGGCTCCAGGTCCACCAAGCTCACTTCAGCAGCAATGCTGCCCTTCGGTGGCCTGGGAGGGAAGGGGTGCGGCCCTCACACCATCACCTCCAGCCAGGAGTGAGGTCTGGTATCCTGCAGGGCATCAGGGAGGCCATGTGATAAGAAATCCCCAAAAGAAGGTGAGAGGGCTGGGGGGCAGAGAGGTGGCACAGCTGCCACCAGTGCTCACCTTGATGGCCTGCCCAAAGAAGCCCTTTCCCAGGACCTCCCCGTGGATCAGGTCACATGGCCGGAAGATCTGCTGCGAGTAGCTGCTGGAACAGCGGAGGGATTCTGAGCGGCTGATGTCACGGCTGAGCAAGAGGGGCTCCTTTGGGGAGCTGGGGCCAGGGGACTTGGAGATGCTGTTACTGCGCCTGAGGATGAGGAAGGATGAGGGTAGGGACAGGGCAGTCCTCAGAGACCCGCCAGGAAAGCCTAGAGGCAGGAACCTCAGGTCCGTCCTGTCCGTTCCAATGTCTGTAGTTAGGGTGCTGTGATGCGGGAGGGGACTCTAACATCAGACAGATGTGTCATCTAGGGGCTGCAGACATCTGCAGCCCATTTAAGCATGGTAAAATCACATTCAAAGTGGGAATCCTAAGTATCTCTCACCTGGAATGATGGATTAGACTCTACTAGCTGACAGCACTGTTGATGGAAGTCCACCGCCTTCCATGCCTGCCTGATTTAAGCCCTGACTGGCTTAGAGCGACAGCCTAGTACCACCCCAAACAAGCAAACGGGATTTCGGATATTTTGCACATCTTTGTAGTACCCGTTTGCATTTCCCGAATTTTAAGATAATAAGTGTGTATGATTTTTAGAGCAATAAAGCCACTATGTTTATGATATTTTTTTTTTGGCCACGCCTCGCAGCTTGTGGGATCTTAGTTCACCAACCAGGGATTGAACCCGGGCCCTCAGCAGTGAAAGCTCGGAGTCCTAATCACTGGACCGCCAGGGTTCCCTGTCCCTTCTTGAAAACCTAAAACAACTTTAATTCACCTTTTGCTTTCTAGTTTTCAATGTCTTTACACTTATTAACCCTATCTGTGCCCCTTCTCCAGCCTCTGAGCCCCACGCTTCCCCCACAGGCCATGCTATCCTTTGGGGTCCAGCACTGCTGCCTCCTGTCCAGCTCAGTTCAGTGGACAGAGCCTGACCCTCTGGTTTCTAGGGAAACCTGGCAGACAGCTGGGTCCCGGCTATGAACTGTGATCCCTGAGGCGGGGGAACTGGGTCAGCACAATCCTCATAGCCCGTCCCTGGCCAGCTGGTTCCCTTCCTAACTCTGCTGGCCTCTGAGAGCCGGCTCCACCTCGTCTGAGGGCCGGCATGGGACAGCGCAGAGCCGGGGCGGGAAGTGGCACCTCAGGGAGCGTCTCCTCAGTGTCCCTTCCAGATTCTCCTTGGTGTCCAGGGGGATGAGGGTGTCCGAGTGTCTCGCATTCTGCATGTGGGGAGAGAGCCGTGCATCCAGCCGCAGCTGGTCCAGGCGCTGGGAGACGGGGTCATGTTCAATCAAGAGCTGAAGCGTCTGGCTCGTCTGGCTAATTGCATCTTCTACCTGTGGCCAAGAGCAGTGTAAGGCTGGCTCCACAGGCTGTCCCACTGCAGGCCACCCACTGTCAGCCCAGATGACCCAAGCCCAGTGTGGCCTCCAGCTGCCACTAGCCACACAGTGCCCTCTGACAGTCTGGCAGGCCATCCCTGCTGCCCTGGTAACATGCCAGGCTGACACAGGAGGTCACTAGTGGTCACAGGCTCACTGGCAAGACAAAGAGATAGACTGGGGGTAGGAAAAGGTAAAGGCCATGGCCTGGTCTCCCGGAGGGTCTGTTCCGTGTCCCACTCCCACAGGACACACTGTACCTCTTCCACTCGGAGTGTGCGGACGGGGGTCCCATTGATCTCCAGGATGCGGTCCCCAGGGTGGATGGCATTGCGGTTGTTGGGACTGATGTGCATCCGGTTGACCCTGGGCCAGACAAGAGTTGAGATGGGGTGAAGGCATCTTTAAAGTGTCTGACCAATTTCTCTTGTGCAGGGATGGCTCACCAGGCCCCAGGCCCCTACTGGCCCCCAAGGCCCAGGCCACTCACAGCGAAAGGCCACACCTTTCACAGGGTGCCCCGTCTCAGTAAAGAGCACCCCCACTCACCCAGAGGCCTAAGCCAGAAACTTGGACGGCACCCTCCCCATGTGGGGTTCCCTCACTGCCCTCCAACCCTCACCATCCTGAAGAATCCTCCATCACCATAGTGACCAACATCCCCTGCCTGGATCTTGCACCAGCCTCCTAACTGGTCTCTGCACCTCTAGGCCTGCTCCTCTCCCGTCCCACTTCCACGGCAGCCATCCTTCTAAAATGCCCACTTGGTTGTGTCACCTAGTTGCTTAAATCCCTCAATAGACCTGCTGAGTCTCCATAATCCAGGCCCTCCATGACTTAACAGACCCCCTCTGGCTAGTCCCAACCACTCAATCTACACCAGACACAGCCACAGACTCCCACCTCAGCCCTGAACACAGTTCTAGGCTTAGAGCAGACTTCACCTCACTCCCCCAACCCCAGGACCTCCCCCTCTGCTGTGAGCACCCAGTGCCCAGCACACAGTAAGTGCACAGTCACCATCTGCAGGGTTGGCAGACACAGTGCCTCATTACTGTTATTAGGCAGACAGACTCTTCCCCCATCTGGTCGCTGGCCTGGACCTAGGATGGAGTCTTAACCTCTTTCTCCTCCTTCCTCCATTCACTCAACCAACGAAACAATAATCCATGCACACCCACTATGTGCCAGGCACTGTTCCAGGCCCTGGACATGCAGCGTTGAACAAGACTAAGTTCCAGAAGGAACTCGTGAGGAGGACACATGATAAACAAACATAACCAAGGCAGATAATTTCAAAGAGCAAACATGATCTGAAACTTGACACGTGAAAGGTGAGCAATTCTGCCGTTAAGTATCTGGTGGGGAGGAACCTAGGCAGGGAGAACAGTATGTGCCAAGGCCCAGGCACAGTGACAGTACAGTGAGCCCAGGAGGAAGAGACGAGATGAAGATGTGGGGAGCTCTGCTATGACTCTGGGGTTCCGATCCCCTCAAGGCCCATCTGTGGGCTCTGCTCAAGAACCCCTGCCCCAGACACTCACTCTTTTACTTGCACGGTGGTGGCGTAGCTGGAGCAGGCACTCTCCACGGACACGGAGAAGCCCCGCCTGCCCTCGGTGGTGGCCGGCATGGAGATGTGTGTGACGGAATAGGGCAGCTGGTCCTGGACAGACTCTGTGGAGAGCCTCTCAAACATGGGTGCCAGCACCACCTCGTTGTGGCATTTCCCACTGCGGGAGGAGCAGAAAGGGGGCTGAGAACCCGCAGCCCCACCTGGAAGCCCCCACGTGGCTTCAAGTAACAATATCCATAGCCCCATGTTCACTGCCCTTGCCCGATTCCAGCTGACAAGAATAAGCAGCCTGGGTTCTCTGGGGTGGGCTGGGACTGGGGGAGAGACGGCCTGGGTTCTCTTCACTCTGCCTCTGACTCAAATTAAGCACTGGGCCTCAGCCTGACTTCTTTTATCGACAGAGGCAGTTGGACTGAGTGAGTTCTAAGGGGTCTTTGCCTTTAATGTTCTGGGATCCTTCTCCGAGAGCGCCCTCCCAGGCACTCTCTTCCTCTGGGAGGCTTGCAGGGCAGTGTGGTTATTCTCCCAGTAGGTAAGGACAGAGGGCAGAGACGTTAATCATCTTGCTCACAGCTTTCAGACCTGGTTAAGAGCATTGCTGTGATAGGAATCCAGCATGCTGATACCCCTGTAAACTTTCTGCCTAACTCACAGTGCCACTTGTCCCTCTCTCTTGGCCACTCTTGTAGGGAAGGATGGACACGGGGCCATCATCTTACCAGTAGAGGGTGGCGTGCTGCACCAGGGCGTACGCATCCCCATCCTCAATGATCACCTTGCAGCTCATACAGGCAAAGCACTCTGGGTGGTACTTGAACTCCCCGGCCACCTGTTAGCAGGTGGGGAAAAGGGTAGACAGACATGGGGAGGAAGTGAGTTGTCACTGCTGCTGGAGTGAAGGTAGGGATGGGCGAGGGACCTCCCATCAAGGATCTACAGACCCCAGTCATAATCTACCTTGGCACTCCCCTCCCTCGCGCTTCCAGAGAAAGGGTCAGATGGGTGCCTCCCTGTCATTTCGGAGACTGCAAAAAACTCTTTCGGTCTCAGCCATGAAAACAGGTTCCCAGAAGTAATCATCCCCACTAGAAAGGCTCATATTCTCCTTTAAGGCCCTCATCCCATCATACTGTGTCTCCTCCCTGCCTGCCTACCCACCCACCCCAACACTGGACTGTTAAGTCTTTGAGGGAAGGACCTTACCTGGCACTTAATGGGTACTAAAAAAAAATCTGTTAAATGACTGAATAAATAAAGGGAGAGGCCTTGGCTGATGGGAAGACCAGAAGATGAATGGCCACGGGGAACTGGAGGTACTGACAATGGACTCTGATGACCAAGAGAGGCAGAGATGGAGGGATTCACGCACCATGACAGGTCCCGTCATCAGCAGAGAGCATCCATGGCAGAACTCCCCAAACTTCCCCCAGTAGTCCTTGTGGCAGTATAGCTTCCCATCCTTCTCGTAGTACCAGTTGGTGAGGGAATCCTGGCATTCAGAACATCTGAAAGGTAAGATGAGAACAGAAACTCTCCCGGATCCTTGGAACTAGGCTACACGGGCCGCCCCTGGCTCCCAGGTGTAAGAACAAAATGGAGGGACCTCTTTGATCCAGAGCCAGGACAAGGGAATGTTACAGTTTGCTGCTATCTTCCCAACGGAAGCCAGTCTGAGTGAACAGGACCCCAGAAACCAGCTCTGTATGACCTGCCTCCGCTGGGGGACCTCAATCTTTCTGGGTCTTGAAGCCCTTGGAGAATCTGATAGAGCCAAGAAGCCTCTCCTGGCAAAATGCGCATAGGAGGAAAATGTGCATAGAATTTAGGTATGGGGTACATGTGTATCAAGGGTTGAAGCCTACTCACGGACCCTGTTAAGAACCTCTGGTCTAGACAGCTATCTCGACAAATCAAAGAAGCTCAAAAACCCACCCATTACCAACAGCATCACTGATGTAGCATTCTTTTTTTAATTAAAAAATTTTTTTAAATTGACGTATAATTGATTTACAATGTTGTGCCAATCTCTGCAGTATAGCAAAGTGACTCAGTTATACACATATAGACATTTTTTTAAAAAATATTCTTTTCCATGATGGTTTGTCACAGGATATTGAATATAGTTCCCTGTGCTATGCAGCAGGAACCTGTTGTTTATCCATCCTATATATAACACTTTATGGTGTAGCATGCTTGAGAAAATTATGTTAAGCATAAAGAAACAGTCAGGCAAATCCAGAAAGGGGAGGTCATTCTATAAGACAACTGCTCTTTACTCTTCCAAAAAGTTAAGGCCCAGGGATTAAAAAAGCCTAGAGACACAGAAACCAAATGCAATACCTAAACCTTGTATTCGAATCTGGACTGAAAAAGAAAACAGACGAGAGTGACATTTTTGGAACAACTGAGGAAATCTGAATTTGGACTATACATTAGATTATATTGTAAAATTACTGTCAATTTTCGTAGATGTGATGATACTTTGGCTATATAGAAAAATTTGTAGAAGAAAAAATAGTAAAGTAATAATTAAGGGGAAACTTCAACTGACTTTTAAATAGTTAAGTAAAAAAAAAATAAATAAAACATTGTGTGTGTGTACAGACAAATAAAGTGGCTTAAAGTTAGCAAATGATGGGGCTTCCCTGGTGGCGCAGTGGTTGAGAGTCCGCCTGCCGATGCAGGGGACACGGGTTCGTGCCCCGGTCCGGGAGGATCCCACATGCCGCGGAGCAGCTGGGCCCGTGAGCCATGGCCGCTGAGCCTGCGCGTCCGGAGCCTATGCTCCACAACGGGAGAGGCCACTACAGTGAGAGGCCCGTGTACCGCAAAAAAAAAAAAAAAAAAAAAAAAGTTAGCAAATGATGAGTCTAGGTGATGGACACATGAGTGTTCTTTGAACTATTCTTTCAACTTTTCTATATATTTGAAAATTTTCAAAATAAAATATTGGGGGGATAAAACCAAAACCCCATCGGCGCTGTGTAATACATGCATGTTAGCCCCAGGCCTCCTTTCTGCTCCAGTCACCGTGACGTTCCACCTTTGGTCAGGCCGGGGGGGTGTTCTCGGGCCATGTCTGTACAGACACGCTCGTCCTCACGTCTGATCCTGGCGCCCAGTGCTAAGAGCCCCTCGGCCTGACAAGCCCACCCCACCTCTTTCTCCCTAGTTAACAGACTCTCTGTTCTTGTCATGGAGGCCTCACACCACCCACACTGGCTTTCCTTGCTTTCTGAGAGGCAGGGTGGAGCTGCCTCTTGGTTTGAATCCTAACCCTGCTGCTTACTAGTTATGTCATCTTGGGCAAGTGACTTCACTTCTCTGACCCAGCTTCCTTATCTGTAAAATAGACTGCTGCGAAAATAAAATAATCTGTATTAAAGTGTAGACAGTTTGGGACTTCCCTGGCAGTTCAGTGGTTGGGGTTCCATGCTTCCACTGCAGGGGGCACGGGTTCAATTCCCGGTGGGGAACTAGGATCCCGCAAGCTGCATGGTAGGGCCAAAAATAAAATTAAAAAATAAAAAAAAATAAAGTATACACAGTTTCTATAAAAGGTCTAGTGCAGTAGGAACTCAGTAAGTGTTCACTGCTGTTAAAGATGGTGATGATAATGGAAGCTCACGTTATCAGCCCCTTACTGCCATCAGCTGGGTGGCTTTTGGACAACTTCTCTCAGTAGCTTTTCCTCATTGACAAAATGTGACTCACAGCATCTATTACAAAGACCCACTATGAAGACTAAATAAGTTAACGCAAGAGGAAAGCCTTTTGCAAACTATGAAGGGCAAGGCAAGTGTATTACAGTAACTTGGGAGTAAATTGGCAAGCACTGTAGATAGAAAAGATAGATATACAAGGTTTCCTACTCCGCTTTCCAAGAGCTTTATAATGAGTTGGGGAAGAGAAATTCTAATCAAAACTTGATTAACAGTGCAGGGTGAGAGGCCACGATGGGGGCTTCTGCCACCAGCCATTCCCACCTTCAGCATTTCCTACTTGTCCTTTGGATGCTGAACTTCAGGGTCCTGAGAGCTGGGTCTGGTGTGAATAGTAAGGATATGAAGTGCCCAGAATGGCTCAGTGAGGACCACAAATTACAGGAGGTAGAGGAGAAGACCCTGTTCTGGGCTTGCAGCTCCAACTCCTCTCAATGTAAAAGGCATGCTGGGGGACTTCCCTGGTGGCGGAGTGGTTAAGAATCCGCCTGCCAATGCCGGGGACATGGGTTTGATCCCTGGCCTGGAAAGATCCCACATGCCACGGAGCAACTAAGCCCGTGCGCCACAACTACTGAGCCTGCGCTCTAGAGCCTGCATGCCGCAACTACTGAAGCCTGCGCACTGCATCGACAAGTAGCCCCCCGCTCGCCACAACTAGAGAAAGCTGACGCGCAGCAACGGAGACCCAACACAGCCAAAAAAAAAAAAAAGGGCACATTGGATGAGCTCTGAATTGGGAGGAGAGACTACATGCCCTTGGAAAAGCCCCTTTCCCTCTCTGGGCTCAGTTTCCCCACCTGTAAAATGAGGGGATTAGACTTTTCCCTAGATGATTGAAGGTTCAAGTCTCAGCACCACTTTCCCCCTAAGTGGCCTAGGGCCAGCTGCTTTAACTCATTTGTGAAATGGCAACATCACCACCTACTTTCGGGGTAACAGTGAGGATTAAACTAGGTTCTGGACGGCTGTGAGGTGCCTAGCACAGGGCCAGCACCAGAAGCAGGGGCTTCCTTCCTGCTGCCACCTGCTGATGTAAAGTTTCTGGGTATCTGCTTTCCTCCTTCACTGGATAGGAACAGTGTCCCACTTACTCCTGGTAGACTCAGCACCTTGCAAAGGGCTGGCAGAGTAAGCCCTTAGCAAATGTTTCCAAAGTGAAAACGGTGGGAGTGGCAAGAACCCGCAGTCCCGGTGGGAGCACAAGAGTTCCAGGTCTCACGGTCACCAGGCCCTACCCCTCTCCTGTCTGCAGGGGAGAAAAGCTGGTGCAGACAAATTTGCACCCAACTGCAGGCCTGGGCCCTGTCACACCCTCGCAATGGTATGTGTGCCGCGGGGCACAGGAGCACCAGACACGTCCTTCTCTCCATTGCCAATATCCTGCTTTTGTTTGCTGCAAGCAGCCCTGGCCAGGCCCAGGAGAGGAGGCAGGGAGAGAAGCGAGTGCAGGCACGCAGGAGACAGCCACGCCAGCCTCCTGGGAAGAACACCTGGCCAGAGAGCAACACCACCGATGCATACATCTGTGTCAAGGAATGCCTTTGACGGGCACAGCCAGCTGCATGGCCAAAGTCAGTCACCACAGGTGTCTCTGAAGAACAGGAAGGTGAACAGCTGATAGGAGGACTGGTTGTGGGTCCCCAAGCTGCTTTGTCACACAACACAAGTGGTTCCAGGCCACCGGAGAAGTTGCCAGGGTAGACTTAGAGTCCTAGCTTAGACATTAACAGCAGCTATGGTGACCTGTTACAGGAATGCTAACCATACTCTGGGTGCTATTATGAGGTGCCTTACATGATCTCTAACCCTGACCACACCCTGCAAGGTGATAGGATTATCCCTGTTTCACAGACTAGGAAACTGAAAAGCAGGGTCAAGTCACTTCTGCGAAGTTGCCCGGTACACACATGACGGAGCTGGGATCTGAACCAATGTGCACTTGCACCTGACGATGCAGCACGTCCACTAAGCTGGGCGTCGGGGTTTGCATCTTTGAAAACACAGAGGCTGAAGCCCTGAGAGCTCGCGTTCCTTCTAGTGTTAACACTTGCTGACACTCCTCCTTAAGCCCAAGGACCCAACAGTTAAATGGCACAGCGACTCTCCTCCTCCGCTGAGTCCACAGCAGGCTGGTCCCCAGGAGACTCTGCCTTTTAAGAAAAGAATCCAAAACACACTCTGGGAAAGTAAGGTCCTACTCAAAAGAATCCCACCTCAGGTTCTCAGGGGCTATGGCCACAATATGCTCTCCCCAAAGCCAAGGCTTTTTCCCAGCTTTCAATTTTTTAAAGTTTCAAGTGAAAGTTAACATCTGTCCTGGCTGCAGGCCAGAGGGCATCCATCTCAGAGGTGGTGGGGTTGATGGTGGAGTCCAGACCTGGGGTGGAAGCATCAGCCACCACACTCTCCCGGTCAGTGAGCGGAGCTGAAACCCTCCCGCCCACACGCCTTGACCTCCAGAACTTTTCCCGAGCACTACGGAGAGCCTGGGTGGGTACAAAGTGGACCAAACCCTGATGGTCAGTTCAGTGGGCAGCTCAGATCCAAGCTGAGGCCTTTTGAGTCAGCAGGGAACACACCAGTTAAAAAAAATAATACTTAGAGTCTCACAAATAACTTTTTTCAAGATCTGGGTCCATATTCCTTCTTTGCCATTTACTATCTGTGTCACATAAAGCCAGTTACTTCATGACTCTTGAGCCTCAGTGTCCTCATTTGCACACCGGTGATGATGAGAATTAAATCACGTACAAATGCCTAGCACGAGCCTGGCCCACAGCTGGTGCCCATGAAGCGTTCACTTCCCCACCTCCGTCTTTAATTTGAGAACACCAAGGGCAAAAGGAGACAGACCCCTTGCCCTGCCATGCCCAAGCAATACGGACCTGTTTCTTGGCCCAGAACCAAATAGATTTCTGGAAATAGAGACGGTTCCCAAATGAATTATTCATCTAGCCCATTAGAAATCAATTGATTATAATCAATTCCTACCAATTAGGAAATAGTTACTGTGCATCTAGGGTGTGCAAGACCAAATAGGCAAGATGCTGGGAGAAGCCAAGTGCGATAAGACAGAGGCCTGGCCCTCAGTCACATGCAAATTCTCCAGACCAAATGTTTACAGGTAAAATTTCAACCTTATGTGGTAAAAGCAGAACACAGCCACAATTACAGTGGATTTACATAGGTTAAAGAACAAGCCCTCCCATGTCCTGGTTGAGGGCCTGGTTGGATGCTCATCCTTAGCCTCTGAATGAGCAGGAAACTGTTGGGAAGAAGCTTCTTCCAGCCCCTACCTCTGAGCTGTGACCGGGGTGGACGGGAGAGCGGGCAGGTCTCTGCCCCTGCCTGAGAGTCACCACTGGGGATGCTACGCCTCCCCCAGGCCCACGGGCTGCAGAGAGAACAGGGGCCTATAGACTCCGGTCCATCAGAGCCCAGTGTTCTACCACCACAGACCCCTTTATTACTCCTCCTTCCTGCAGACCCTGTAGACTGAAACAGGCTGTCAATTAAGCTGTAATTATTATGGATATGTTGATATCCTGTTTGAAAAAATTAACCAAACACATAATGAGCCTCTGATCAGCAAGAAATAAGTGCTGCCAGAGTGCACTGATTCAGTTCCAACCAAAAGCCAGGAAGGCTGTAATAGTTTCAAGCAATTTGTGCCGTCATGCTGCAGTTAAGAGTAGAGCCTCCGGTATTTGGAAAAAATGGAAAAGAGCTTGTGTGTCTCTGAGGAGGTACATAGGTTGCGGAGTTGGGAACCATTCACCTCATCAAGTCCTTCATTTTTCAGATGAGGAGAAAAAGAGTCCCAAGGTGGTTGCCAAATGTTACTGCTAAGCTGGGCTGGGTTAAGAACAGTTTCTCCCTTTAAACATGGGTTGCTTTAGAATACAAAGATGAACTTGTTTTCTTTAAGAGACAATGTGTAAACCAAACCCATTAGATCAATGTTAGGCATTAAACAGAAAAGCTATAAAAAGAAAAATCCTTTAAAGATGTCAGACAAAAGTCACTCCCTAATTTACCTCTTTTGTAAATTCCAATTTGAGGTGTTTTCTTACTTGGGAGGACACTTGTAACTGCATCTCACCCCCCAAGCTGGTGGCACCGGCAGCGGAAGACAGTGCCCTCTGCTGAGTGCGACCTGCCAGGCAAGGGTGCCGGGGGTACAGAAATCACATCTTTCATCCCCAGCTCCCTCTTCCCTCCCCTACGCACTGTCACGCCAGATCATGTCCCCGTGGAATTTGGTTGCGTCACTCTCCTTGCAACCAGAGCCCCAGAACTCCTGTGTGTTCAAGGCCTAGGGTCAAGGACTTAATTTGTTCCATGAATCTCATAAGGGTCATGTTCAGGAGCCCAGGAAGTCCAGTCCCTATGCTCTGCAGAGGAGGAAACTGAGGCCCAGGGAAGCGTCAGAGGGCTGCCATGAGGACATCCTGTAGTAAAGGAGAGGGCTGATGGCAGAAGCATCTTTCTGACCAGGCAGGGACAGTGGTGACTGATGAGACTGCTACCTGGGAGAGTGGAGGGTCTGGGTGGTCCCTCCTGTGGGGCACACAGCCCCATGTGTGGCTAGCTCTTCAGAAGTGGCTTCAGGAATGTGGCCTCCCATTTGGGGGAGGGGGCAGCGGAGAGGGTCTATGGCCAGTCAGTCAGTCATTCCCGCCCCCCTCCAGCTGGCCAAACAGAGTTGGGGGGAGGGCTGTCAGGTTGCCCAGAGGGGCTGGGGCAGAAAAAGATAAAGGACAGGCAGACCTGGGTGGTTTCAGTGGCCTGGCCCTCAGAGGTCCAGGATGAGAGTTCATTATCTGCTCTAGCTCCTCAGAAGTTGTGTCTTGTCCCTGGAGATTAAAAGGGGCACATGTTCCTGCTTCTAAGGGAACGACCCCTCCCCCAAGCTGCCTATCCAGGATTAAGAGTAAGAGGGATTAATGAGGCCCTGGCTTAACCCAGTGGCTACTTCAAACACTTGGCATCTTGATTCCACATGGTACAACTCAAGATCAATTCCCACTGGCTCTGCAGAGGAGAATCTCTGCCATCCCTTCATATGCCAGGCACACTATGGGTACCCTTTTTCTGCTCGAATCTCTCTGCTTCAAGAGGAAAGCAAACCTGAGAACGATCCTGTGGGGGATACATGCAGGGGGAGGTGCAGCCTCCTGAGGATGAGAGAAGAAACTCAGGAAGACAGATGAGGCGGGCCAGAGAGACCCCACAAGTTAACTATGTTGAAACCAGTTGCCACATCTGTAAAATGGGGATACAAAACGTCTTGAGGCTGTTGAGAGATCAAAGGATAAAGTATATAGCAGGATGCCTGGAAGAGTTAGCCCTGAGGACCAGTTCCCTCCTCCCTCCCTCAAATCCAGGGGTTTCCCACCACTCTACCAGGGTCTAGTAATTCCCAGAAACCGCATGGTGTTCTGCTTTTCTGCCCAGGGCACAGCCACCTGACTATGTATCCCAGCAGCGAGTTAGGGGCAAGGGGCTGGGTTGGGGAAGCCAGACGACCAGGACCATGGGTGAGGGGGAGGCAGACCTTGGAACAACAGGCTGCTCCCAAAGAATGAAAACAAGCCCCACCCCAGCCAGGAATGGCTCCATTCAGGAGGGACCCAGAGGGCCAGAACCCCCCTGGGGAGTTTCTGTTGGAGGGGGGGTGGGGCAGAGAGCAGAGAAAGGCAGGTCAGAGGTAGAGAGGAAGTTTCCACATCTCCCTTTGAAAAGCCCCACAGAAGCGCAGGCCTGGGGACCTGGCAGGCACGAGGGCCAGCCCCACAGCTCAGGATACTCCAAAGCCAGCTGCCCCAGTCTCACTTGCCCAGGCCTTTCCCCAGCAACTGTACTCATAGGGAGCACAGGAGCCCTTAAAGGCCAGAGGCAAAGGTGCCTGCCATTAAGAGAACAAACGTGTATAATGAGAGTGCCTACCGTGGACCGGGCTGCCCACACCCAGGCCTCGCCAGCTTCCATGCTGTTTGGCAAAACCTGCCCATCCTGCTTGTTGGGACAAATTCCTGGGCAGGCGGCACAGCCTGCAGGCAGGTGAGACGTGTGAGAGCTGGAAGAACAGCACCCTAGCTGTGCTCTTCCCCTGGAAGCAGTAACACCAAGAGCAGGCTGGGTCGGCAGCACCTTTCAGAGGCTCTTCCAGGTGTGTCTGGGAAGGAAGGAGAGGCCGAGCTCCCCAGGAGCTGCCTTCTGGGCCCACCCCTCACCTCCCATTCCCAGCACATGGGGGAAGCCTTCGCCAGCCTGGTTCTGCTTGGAAGCAGCTTCCACTGGCTTCTGCCTGACACACGGTCAAAGGACAAGTGAAATCTGAGAAGCAGATTCAGGGAGGCATCTGCCCTCCCCTCAGGACAAGGGGCCCAAAGAGGAGATGGGAAGAGGACTCGGAGCCCAACTCACCGGAAGGGGTCTCTGGAGGTGAAGTAAGCCTGGACGGACAAGTAACTCCCCATCTTCTTCCCACATCAGATACACAAGCTCAGCTGCAAACCCGTCTGGGAGGGCCTCTAGCCGGCAGACGGCCACCATGACAGGCCCGGGGCTCCGGCACCGCTGGCTGTGGGCTGGCTGCCCGGCTCACCTCTCCCTCTGGAGGGGCCGGAGAGGTGTGAGCGCTCTGGGCCCCTTGCCCCCCAGCAGAGACCCGCAGGGGCTCATGGCTGGGATGCTGCCCCCCAGTTCTTGGAGGCTGGATGGCCCCTCAGGACTCGGGAGAAGCACCTCTCTGCGGAGGCTACACGCACACAAGGATTCTTGGGCAGGGGCCGGTGACTAGCCAGGAAAGAGGCGCTGCTGTCAAGTTAGCCTTCTTCTCCAGCCCCACCCCTGCCGGGGGAAGGAGGGAGGAAGGGGAGGGGCTCCGCGCGGAACGAGGTGTGTGGTTGGAGCAGCTATTAGGAAACAGACCTTGCAGGCAAGGGGTGGAGCTGAGCGGGAGGGAGGCTGCAGGCTGGCGCCGCAGACAATAACCAGGAATGGCTGGGTGTCCGTCCCTGAGCTCGGGGAAGGGCAGGGCAGGAGAGGGGGTGAGCACATCTGCCCCAAGTGTCCCCAACCTGAAGAGCCGCCCAAAGGACGGTAACTCTGCTCGGAGGTGAAGAAAAACACAGAAGACCAGCTCCAGGCCAAGCCACACCCACCCCCTAAAGCGGGGGGGGGGGGGGGGGGGCCCTCTGGCAGGAGAGGTTGGTCCAGAGACCCAGGTCCAGAGAGCTGCCCTCTGGGCTGTCTGCTCTGGGCTGGCATCTACTTGGTGCTGGCACTAGGGTCCCCATTCATTCCTTCCCTCTGCCTGGCCTGGAGACTGCCACTCCACTTCTGGGCAGAGCTGCACTGTGGATGAGGAAACAAGGCCCAGGGTGTTAACTGACGCCTGCTGTTTCTCCGTGTGGCAAGCACCTGTATGACACTGTCTTATTTCTCTGACATGGGAGTTATCTCCATGGTATACACAAAGAAAGTGAGGTACAGAGAGATTAGGTAACTTACCCGAGGCCAAAAAACTAGTCAGTGGCAGGGCTGGGATTTAAATGCAGACTCATGTGACTCTAGAGCTGAAGGTCTCAGCCCTGAGCTTCATTCTGCCTCTTCAAGGGGAAAGATCTCTTTCAAAGCCCTCCTGCAAGTAAGAGGAGCACAGAGCCTGTATCCCAGGTCACCTGTCCCCTCTCTCTTTCTTTCTTTCATTCATTCATTCCTAGAATGCCAGCCATCGGCCTCAGCAGGCAGTGGTGCTTCTTCCACGGTGACCATGGTAACCAGGCTTCTCAAACTGAAAAACAGGGCACGATGGAGGACAAGGCCCATGGTGTCTGTGGGGATGATTGGCCAGGTATCTGGAGTGGGGCCTGCCTGAAGAGCCCCAGCTGCAGGACTGACCAAACGAGGGCCCACCACTGGGAGAGCCCGCAGAAGACGTAGGCACGTCCAGAACTCATTGCTGGACTTGAGGGAGCGACACCAGCTCCTTCCCACCAGGCACACACTGCTCTCCACTGAAGTCACCCTGTCACTATGACAGGAAAGCCTGTGGCGAAGGTGGTGGCTGTGTGTCAAGGGAGGCTTTTCCCATTCCTCTACTGACTGGGCACAGGGATAACGAGTGTGATAAGAGAGGGTGTTTGCACCCTGTTATAAGCTGGCATTTATCGAGCACTTAGGACGTTCCAGGCCCTGTGTTAAGTGCTCTGCATCTGTTATCTATCATACTTAAATGGCCAATCTACAGGGTAGATGTTATCACCCCCACTTAACAGATGATGGAACTGAGGTTTTGAATGGTTGTGTCACTAGCCTGAAGACAAACAGCTGGTAAGTGGGGGAGCTGGGTTTCAAATCCAGTAAGAGCCGGGGTTGGGACACTTTTTCTGTAAAGGGCCAGACAGCAAACATTTTAGGCTTTGCAGGCCTACACGAATACAGACTCTGTCACTGCAGCACGAAAGTGGCCATATATAAAATGTAAACAAACGGATGTGGCTCTGTTCCAATAAAACTTTATTTATGGACACTGAAATTTGAATTTCATGTTACTTTCATGTGCCACAAAGTATTCTTTTGCTTTCCCCCCTCAACCACTTAAAAATGTAAAAATCACAGGCCATACAAAAACAGGCGGTGGGCTAGTCTGCTGACCACTGCTCCACAGGCAGCACACTCAACCACACCGTTTCCAGCCTCTAATCATGAAGACCAGCCTTTGGCATTATTGCAGAACTCAGCCACGTCCATCTCCTGCCACACAGACCCCACACTCCAGCCCCAGAGGCAGCCAGCAGGCAGTGAGCACTGGACGAGGTCTCACCCTCACTTACCCTGTCCCAAGCCCTACGTGCAGCACTTACAAGCATAAGTGAATATTAACCCACACCAGCTGGCAGTCCTGTGATCGCCCCCTTTTTACAGAGGAAGGAACAGAGGTACAGAGAGTTTAAATCCCTTGCCTGAGGGCACCCAGTTGTACACGTGAGAGGTGAAGCCAGGATTTGAACCCAGGCTGTCGAACTTGAGCTCTACCATTGCTATGTTGGAGCCCAGCCTGGGCCCGCAGCCAGACTGTCTGGGTTTGAGTACGACAAGGCACTGCACATAAGCCCTTGGCACAGAGTCTGGAACACATTAAGGGTTGATAAATGTTAGCTGCTAATATCATTAAGACTATTGTTACTACCACTATGGGCTAGCTATGTGGCCTTCAGCAAGTTGCTGCCCCTGTCTCAGCCTTGGTGAGGTCTCTAAATAGCTGCCAGCTTCAATGTTTTTCAGCCCTATGAGGTTGCAGAGGGCTCCTTGTTTTCCTTGGGTCTCAAGTTGAGTTTAAACCTCTTGAGCTGGCCCTGAGGGGATCAGGATCCTTGCCTGGGGGCCACACAAGAGCCACAGAGGAGGTGGGGCAGAGTGGAAGGGTGGGGGGAACAACACACAGTATACCGAAGGCCGGCCCAGATGAGAGCTGGGAGCTCTCTTTCTTCCAGTGACAGAGCCAACTATTTCTCACCAAAAATCTATTATGTTCCCCTGTAATTCGATCAGGCAAGAAGGGGGCCCCAAATTAAGTCTGGAACTAGCAAATTATCTTCTAATTGCACCCTCTGATTTCCATCTGATGAACAGAGTGCGGATGGAAGAAAATGCAAGCCACAAAGAGACGGGGCCAGGGAGCCCATGAGCATAACTCCTCTTGACATTTCACACAGCTCTGCTGTTCCAGCGGCGGCGGGTGCAGTGAGTCGGTGTCTAGGAATGCGAGCAGGAGGCTGCAGGCGCTCTCCATCCCCCCTACTCCCCTCACAAAGGACTCAGTGGGTGGGTGGGTGTGTGGGGAACTAGTGTAAGGACCTCTCAATGCCATAAAACTGCCTCCCCCTGGAAGAGGTGTGGCTGCCTCCCCCAGTGCTGACCTGAAGCGGAGGCCCCTCCAAGGTGGAGTCCACTTGACCCCTATAAATCCAGACTGCAGGAGGAACAATGAAGGACGCGAAACCACCAGATGTGAGAAGCCGCTGGCTGATGAGACCCAAGCGTGTGGCTTCTCAGGGCCAACTTCAAAGGCCTCCAACCCCCCCAGAACTGGGAGGCGGGAGGTCACAATGGAGGCTGTACTTCCACCCCCTTCCCCTGGATACTGGTTCTGGGTGGAAAGCTGCTCTTCTAGGTACCAGAGCAGCTGGCACAGGATTCAGAGGCTGCGGCTGCCAGAGGCAACTGCAGGGATCCTTGGACTGGCAGTGACGGACGGGATAAGATGGCAGGGGAGGTACTAATCTCCTGCACATTTCACAAGTTGGAAACCTGGAGGAGAGCCCAGCAAACTGACTCCTCGGAACCAGCTGAGACACTGGGCTTCAAGGCGGCTGCGAAGCTGGCAAGGACAGCCTTCAGGGCCAGTGGCCGCAAGTGAGTGCTCTAGGGAGCAGTGGTGAATGAATGAATCACCCCAACCTCTTCTCAGAAGGCAGCTCTAGTCAGATAACCTGAAGCCCAAGGAACTGTGTCCGTGTGGGGCCCTCTACTGGCCGGGAGGACTCCATCCAGGGATGGGAGCTCGGAGACCTTGGAAGGGGAGCGGCGTCATCCTCATCTGCTGTTTTTCTTGCCTCTGCTCCCCCTCAATTCCAGTTCACTTTCCATACTAAAGCAGCAGTCAGATGAGGGTCCCAGCAAGTCTACTGCTAGAAATTTTGCCCAGAGAAATATTCCTACAAACGTGCCAAGACCTGTGTCCAGCATGGTTTCATGCTGAAAGATGAGGAATAATCCATGTGCCCATCAGCAGGGATGGGCTACATGCAATCTCACTTCCACGTGACAGAATACTACGCAGATGTTAAGAATAATGAGGTAGGGGCCTCCCTCATGGTGCAGTGGTTAAGAATCCGCCTGCCAATGCAGGGGATACGGGTTCAAGCCTTGGTCTGGGAAGACCCCACAGGCTGCGGAGCAACTAAGCCCATGTGTCACAACTACTGAGCCTGCGCTCTAGAGCTCATGAGCCACAACTACCGAGCCCATGTGCCACAACTACTGAAGCCCACTCCTAGAGCCTGTGCTCCGCAACAACAGAAGTCACTGCAATGAGAAGCCCGCACACTGCAACAACGAGTAGCCCCCGCTCACCACAACTAGAGAAAGCCCTCATTCAGCAACAAAGACCCAATGCAGCCAAAAAATAAATTAATTAATATTTTAAAAAATAATAATAATGAGGTAGATCCTAGGGTCCTGAAACAGAAACTGTCCTGGGTAAAGGGTTACGTGAAAAATCCAGGCATCAGAGAGAGTGTGCAGTATGATCCCACCATTTCAAAAGTCTATGTGCGTAATCCTTAGAGACCACCTGGCGGACTCTACCATGTGGCTGTTGGTTTCTCTTCAGGGTAGTGAGACAAGCAGCACGGAGGAAACAGCATTCATTTTCTACCTTTTAATACTGCTTACATTTTTTCTTACACTTAAGTGCTGCTTTTTAAAACGATAAAGGACAAAAACAAACAGAAGTCCTGGGACCTCCCTGGTGGTCCAGTGATTAAGAATCCACCTTCCGGGCTTCTCTGGTGCAGTGGTTAAGAACCTGCCTGCCAATGCAAGGGACACACGTTCGAGCCCTGGCCCAGGAAGATTCTACATGCCGCGG
This sequence comes from Globicephala melas, assembly GCF_963455315.2. Taxonomy (NCBI): domain Eukaryota; kingdom Metazoa; phylum Chordata; class Mammalia; order Artiodactyla; family Delphinidae; genus Globicephala; species Globicephala melas. The sequence goes on from NC_083326.1 coordinate 66,218,339, forward strand.
AGCAACTAAGCCCATGCGCCACAACTACTGAGCCTGAGCTCTAGAGCCCGCAAGCCACAACTACTGAGCCCACTTGCCATAACTACGAAGCCTGCGTGCCTAGAGCCTGTGCTCTGCAACAAGAGAAGCCACAACAATAAGAAGCCCGTGCATCGCAACGAAGAGTAGTCCCTGCTCACCGCAACTAGAGAAAGCCCGCGCACAGCAACGAAGAGGGGGAAAAAAAAAAGCAAACAAAAAGAATCCACCTTCCAATGCAGGGGATACGGGTTCGATCCCTGGTCAGGGAACTAAGATCCCACATGCTGTGGGGCAACTAAGCCTGTGCACCGCAACTACTGAGCCCGTGAACTCTGGAGCCCGTGCGCCACACCTACAGAAGCCCGTGAACCGCAACTAGAGAAGCCAGCTCACCGCAATGAAAAGAAACCCACGTGCCACAACAAAGACCCAGCGCAGCCAAAAAACACAAAAGTCCCATGGTTTAGAGTAAACACCTTCTCACGTGTTTTTCCTAGTGCTCCTGTCCAGAGGCAAAGGCTGCTTGGGTGCCCTGCACTCAGGACCCCCAGGGCTGTCTCTCCAGCTTCCCTCCTGGGGTCACCACTCTGGCCACCTCCTGCCCCACTCTACTTCCTGACCTGGCCACGTAGGCTCTCCCTGGGCAGTCCCAAGCCTTTGCTCCCTTAGCTCCTGTAGCCTCTTCCACCTCCAGCTGGTGACTGTCTCCTCCTTTTTTTAAAAATTAATTAATTTATTTTTGGCTGCGTTGGGTCTTCGTTGCTGAACGCAGGCTTTCTCTAGTTGCGGTGAGTGGGGGCTACTCTTTGTTGTGGTGTGCGGGCTTCTCATTGCGGTAGCTTCTCTTGTTGCAGAGCATGGGCTCAGCAGTTATGGCTCGCGGGCTCTAGAGCACAGGCTCAGTAGTTGTGGCACATAGGCTTAGTTGCCCCGCGGCATGTGGGATCTTCCCGGACCAGGGCTCAAACTCGTGTCCCTGTATTGGCAGGCGATTCTTAACCACTGCGCCACCAGGGAAGTCTCTGTCTCCTCCTTTTTCCAGGCCCACCTCCAAAAGAGCACTCAGTGTCCTCTGGAAAGGGTTTCCTTGACACATCCCCAAGCATGTCACACACAGGAGGGGCTCGGAGCCCGTACCTGTTTACCTCCAGATCGAATACATGAGGCCCACCCCTGACATTTGCAGATGCCTAGTAAATGATTCAGGACCCCCATTACGAGCAACTTCTAGAGTGGTGATAACTAAGGTTTACAATGCGTTTTCAATTTACAAAGGGCTTTTATGCTCATCATCCAGGTTAGTCCCTGCAATAACCTCAAAAGGAGTACATACAGCACAGACAGGGCAAGGGAAGCCGAGGGATGTTAGGTAATCCATCCAAGGTTACTGCGGGGAAGTTCAGGACTGAGATTAAAAGCCTGGTTTGCTGACCTCCAATCCCATGCCCCTTCCTCAACAGGAACCCTAATGAGGCATTCAGGAATCCAGCCTCTCCAACACCTACCCAGGGCCCCGAAGTGCTGGGTATGCTGAACTCCTCCATCTGATTTCTCTAGATTTTCTGCCCACATTCTTATTGTCAGGATATCATGAAAGCAACTGCCTTGTGGGAATCAAGAGGGTCTTGTGACCAACAACCCAGTGAAAACATGAAGTCAGGTCGAACAAGTCATGACTGATCCACCACTGCTGAATCCTCGTGATCAGCCCCCTTCCTAAATGCTCACTGTCTACCTATTCCATCATCTGCAAAATTCCACAGAATTCCACCAGAATTTGTCCACAAAATCCCATTCAGAATTCTGTGAAGGAGTCAAGTCAGAAGAATTCTAAGTTCACTTTTTCCAGGATCTCCTTTTTTCCTCCTTTTTGAAAACTGGGCCAGTTAGCGACCTCCATTCTTATTTCACTATTAGATCCCCAACGCCTGGTACACGGCAGGTATGGAACAAACTATACTTGGGGTATTACCCGATCTCCACGGTTTTTCAAAAGTAACTAACTGTTGCTGTGCCAATAAGGTATCCCCGCTTTTTCTTCCTTCAAAATATTAGGAAATAATTTTTCCAGTCTGAAAATCTAAACACATTTCATGTGGCTGGGTACCCTCATACACCTTGGGCTTTCTATACTCCCTTCCGAGTTTCAAGGGACTGGACTATATCTCTAAGGTTCTCTCCAGATTTCCAGGATACCTGATTAAGCTGGATGCCAAGGACTGTCTTTTGCCCTGTGTTTGTTAACACGACACCACGTTCCAGAAGTCGTGGACACTTGGCTCCCTTTCTGTAAAACACTGACCGAGCTCCATGAGCCCCACACTGGGGTGGGCTTGTTCTCATACACTTTCATTTAATTCTCATAACCCTGTGAGGTTGGGATGTCATCTCCTTGTTATGTATGAAGAACTGAAGTCCTAATAGAAGGTCATTCAAGGTTACAGGTCTAGGAATTGGCAGAGTTGGGATTTAACCCAAGACTTTGGATTCCAGGTCCAAGACACTAAAGTTGCCTCAAATAACTATTTTATACTTGCTATTTGATTTACAGTGGTGTTTTTAAGTTTGGTCGAAAGAACTGCAGCATCGGACACCCCTGGGCAGCTTGTTGAAAGTGATGTTTCCTGGACCTACCCCAGGCTGATATAATAATAATTGCTGAGAGCGAGCCCAAGTATTGCATTTTATAGAAGCCCCGGTGTTTCTGATGCAGACTGAAAGCTGAAACCACCGCTTTCCTCTTTCCTGTGTGCTCTTCCACTTGATTCCACTCTACTCTCACACGAACCCTGAGAAGCAGGCAGCACAAATCACTAGCAACCCCTTGTTACAAATGAGGAAATGACTGCAAGGCAGCTTGTTCATCTTCTTGTTCTGGATGCAGCTTAAGTACAGAAATGTTTGGTGGTTGACATTCTGTACAGCCTTGGCTTGCTGGGGACTTCCACCCTCCTGGCGCTATTCTTACTCATGTGTAACACACAGTAGCTGCCTCTGTCTTTTTTTTTTTTTTTTGCGGTACGCGGGCCTCTCACTGCTGTGGCCTCTCCCGTTGTGGAGCACAGGCTCCAGACGCGCAGGCTCAGTGGCCATGGCTCACGGGCCCAGCCGCTCCGCGGCATGTGGGATCTTCCCGGACCGGGGCACGAACCTGTGTCCCCTTGCATCAGCAGGTGGACTCTCAACCACTGCGCCACCAGGGAAGCCCATGCCTCTGTCTTTTCCTCACTGACACCGCAGTGTTGCTCAAGGTACAGTGGGAAAAGGTGACTCCAGAATATAGGGTCTTCTCATGAAAAGGCAGCCTTTGGAACTGAAACAAGTTAACAAAACAAAACGCAAGGGCTGACAAAAACAAAAACAGCCGGTGCTGCTGCAAGAGTCAGTGCTACTGATGGGAGTGGAGTGGGGCACCCCCTGTTCTAACCAGGATCACCACCGGGCCGCCTCAGCGAGGCAGGACCAGAAGGTGACTGACACGTAAGAGAAAACCACCCTAATTCAAACCTGAAACCTGGCTTGAGGTACTGGGAGGTTTTTCCTGGTAATAGGGAGGAGTGTGGAGACAGAGAGCTTGTTAGCACTCTTCCAGCACTGCCCAAGTGAGGAGGGATTCTAGCCCTTGCGGGAAAACTACAAGGCAAATTAGCACAGTGGGCTGGGCAGTGCAGAAGGCATGCCATCCTTCAAGGCTGCAGCATTGCTGGTTTTAGCTCCAGAATGACATTTATAGACAGAGATCTTATTCTATGCCCCCATTTCAGAAGAAGAGCTCTTGCCTGGGAGAATACTGCAGAACAAAGATATGGGGATGACGTGCACTGGAAGGGCTTTATCCAAGTGTCAAAGGAGAAAGATGGTTGTTCGATAAAAACATGATTCGCCCAACAAGCACTGAGTGCCCGCTGCGTTCTTGGCACTCTGCCGAGCTCTGGGAAACAAAGATGAACTGGATGTGGCTCCGGACTCAGAGAATTTCATACTCCGAGACTGATGTTAGACATGTAAACAGATACTGACAGGGCCACGACTGAGGTTATACAAGGAGAGTAACAAAGACAGAGAAAAAGGCTCCTCTGATTGGTGGGGAGGAGTGTGGGTGCATTCGGGGAGGCTCCTCCACAGAGGACTGGCTGCATCGGCTGAGTCTAACAGGCTGATCGCCAGGCAGACAAGAGGCATTCCACCTGAAGGAACAACATGTGCAAAAGCACTGAGGCGGAACAGGGGAAGGTCCATCCGCCGCAGCACAGGGCGCATGTGAAGAGCGAGCAGAGGGGAGGCTGGGATGGGGGAAGAGGGCACGGCAGACCACCAAGAGTCAGGTCACCCACAGGTGGTGAGGAGTTATCAGAGGTATTTAAGCAAGCAGAGGCTCCCAATGAAGAAAACACAAAGCCTGAAACACCAAAGAGAACGCTGGTCCTTAGCTGCCAGTTCCTCTCCCTGAACAGGCATTTGTCTCAAGTCCACAGCTGGCTGTGTGTACATCCACTGAAGCCTGCTGGCCAACCAGTGTTCTCTAACAGCAGACCACGGCTTCATCCTCAGGCCACGTCTCCACTGAGGTGGTCCTTTTAACACCTGAGATTTGCCTGCATGAGCTGTAAAAGAACAGGGTCACAACCCCTTTGTAGATAATTATCCACTGTTGCTCTGTAACACTAATATTAGAAAACTGAATGTTTAACATTCAGTGTCAAATGCTGTGTTTACACATTCTTCCCCTGACTGCACAGGGAAAGAGTGCTTTGGATACCTTGACAAATCTCCGGGAAATGTCTGGCAGAGAAGACCTGAAAATCTAACCTGGCTGACAACAAACTTGCTGTGTGATCTAAGGCAAGCCATTAAACATCTCTGGGCTTCCATTTCTTCCTCTGTAAGAGGAAGGAGTTAGGTGAGCAAAACATTCTACACCAGTAGGTCAATGCTGAAGGGCTGTGGTCGGAGAAACGCTGACTGGCTGAACACCCAGAGACCTCTTCAAGGCTAGGGTCACCTTGGTGAATCCAGGACCCTAATTCAGGCCTCATTTTTGACCTTTTAGGTCCAGGAACAGGACTTCATAGTATCCAGAGAGGTGCAGACATTCTAGGATGTGTCTATCCTAACCATTTATTGACCTCTGTCCATTTATGAATTGGCCCTTGAAATCAGAACACCACATCCCCTGTACAGGTGCTGCTCCCTGATCCTTCCTGTCATCAAGAATCCCAGGAAGCCGAGTTAGGCATCAGAAGGCTGCACTGTGAGCATGGACTTAAAATACAGGGAAATGAGGAGCCATGGAGAGAAATTTCGTTCTGGCAGCCATGAGCTAGCCAAACCAGCCCCGCCTACAACAAAGAACACCCTTCTGGTGACTAAACCCAGATTCAGTATCTCTATGTGGACATACTTCTAGTTTTGCATACTTCTAGTTTTGCCGGACTTTTCACTTACTGTTTCACTGTTGGCCACTCATTATTCTACTGGTTTTTAAACTAATTTTTAATTGAAAAAAAATCATTACTTCTTTAGATATGTAACAATCACCAATTCACGTACTATTCAGCCCTGGCAGACACTGGGCTCCCTGGGAGCTACTAACAAATGGCTACCAGTCATGGGCACTCACTCTGCAAGCCCTGGTCCCACCAGGGCCACGCATGGCTTCACTCACTCACCCCTCACAATAACATGACGAGGCAGGCACTAGGCTACTTTCTCCATTTCATAGATGAGGAAGCAAAGCACAGAAAGGGTAAGTAACTTGCCAAAGGTGCACAGCTAATAAATGGCAGGACCAGGATTCTAACCCAAGCAATCTGGTTCTAGAGTCTTTCTTAACTACCACACAATACTGCTCTTGTTACACACAGATCCAACTAGTTTAACTCCCAGAGGACAAACTTCATTTCCAAGTTCTTGGGGAATCGCCAAACCATCCACCCCCTCCCTGCCATAAATCACCCACAAGTAAAAGATACTTTTTTTCCCCACTTTATACTCAATGGGCATCTTTAGCTAATGCCATCCTTCAAAGATTTCTAAAAATTTGAAAAACAAATACATTAAAAAACTTGCGATTAGAATTGGGATTTGTCAGATTTCAGGACAGTTCATAACTAGTTTGGGCCATAGTTGAACATTTCTCTTTCTCTCTCCAGGGCTTGCTCTTGTCTGGCCTGTACCTACAGAGTACAGCTCAAGACCTGCTGCTGGACAGGAGGACTCCTGGGTCAGCCTCTTTGGCTCCTTTGGGGGCAGAAGACAAATCATTCACTTTTCACTCGACACTTGTAGGCAATTGTCCCAAATAACCCAATGTCTGGAACCAGTTCCTCCCTGCCATTTACAGTAACTGCAGCCACGGTGGCTGCTAAGGGAAGTATGTGGGGAAGGGGAAGGGCAGGGAAAGGCCTCACTTTCATCACATCACTTGGCCACCCCAGGCAGTTCATTCAACAAATATCCCTAACATGCCAACATGTGCTCAGTGGTAACACATAAAGGGCAAAAAACCCTGTGGTCCCTGACCAAGTTATGCTAGCATATTAGAGACCTCAGGATGTCACTAAGGAGATGAGCAAATGAATAAATGTGAGATTAAACCCACAAAAAAAGCTTCAAGGGAAGGTCTATGAAAGCATAAAACAGGGGCCACAACCTATTCTGTAACTGTTTCCCTGAGACATCCGTTCCTCATCCAGGTAAAGACCTGAAGGATGAGCAGGTGTTAACTAGGCGAAAAGAGGGTGAGAGAGCATTCCAGGCAGAGGCAGCAGGATCAAAGGCCTTGTCAAAAGGAAGAAGGGCGAGTTTTGGACCTGTGAAGAGCAGCAAGGCTGAAGTAGAGGAAACGGGAGGCTATGGGGTGAGGCCAGACCATGGGGAACTCTACAGGCCACAGAAAGGACTTTGGCCTTTATCCAAGAATGCTGGAGAGTCGTTGAAGTGTATGAGGACAGAGAGATGACAGAGTGTGACGTGGTCAGATTTTTTCTTTTTCTTTTTTTTTGCGGCACGTGGGCCTCTCACTGTTGTGGCCTCTCCCATTGCAGAGCACAGGCTCCGGACGCGCAGGTTCAGTGGCCATGGCTCACGGGCCCAGCCGCTCCGTGGCATGTGGGATCTTCCCGGACCGGGGCACGAACCCGTGTCCCCTGCATCGGCAGGCGGACTCTCAACCACTGCGCCACCAGGGAAGCCCAGATTTTTTTTCTTTTTAAAGACCACTCACTCTGGTGGCTCTGTGGAGAATGTATTGGGGGTCCAGAGTGACCATGGACAGTTAGAAGGCTACTGTGGTCATCAGGTGAGGGATGATGGTAAACTGGAACACGGTGGTGATAGGAGAAATGGAAAGACGTGAACGCATTCAAAGTATAATCTGGAGATAAAACTGACAGGCTTGGATATAAGGATGAGAAAGAAGAGGTATCATGAAGGACACCTGGGTTCTGGCTTGGGCAGTGGGTGGATGGTGGTGCCATTCAACAGGACAGGTTACGATGGAAAAGGAGCCAGTTCTGGGGGGAAGACTGAAGGCCCATCTGGGTCTGAGATGCCTGCAAGACCTCCGAATGGACATGTGAAGTTAACAGCAGGATACTAGTCTAGAACTCAGTGGAGAGGTCTGGACTGCACACCGATTCCATCAGTATGTGGAGTATGTGGTCATCAGCATGTGGAGGACAGGAGCCATGGGGGTGGGTAAGACTGCCCAGGGAGGGAACAGTGAGCCCACCTGGAGGAACGGCAATGTTTCAGAGCTGGATAGAGGGGGGTAAGCAAACTGGAATGACCAGAGAAGTGGAAGGAAACAAAGGGGGCATGGAATGTCAGGGAAGCCAAGGGAAGGAAACGTTTCAAGAGTGACCGAGACACTAATAATAAACGCTAACATATATTAAGTCTTAATTACAGCCAGGCACTCTGCTGAGGGCTTTGAATACATGTTCAAATTTAGTCTGCACAACAACCTTTTGAGGTGGGAACCATTTCACTCTTTTATAGATGAGGAAACTGTGGCAAAGAAAGGTTAAGGCGGTGACTCATGAGGAGCTGGGATGGAAACTCAAGCAGCCTGACTGCAAACTCTGATTCACGTGACTACCTCCAGGGCAGCTCGGGAGGCCATACAAGATGAGGACTGAAGAGTGGCCAGTGGACGGACCGCTGAGTCTACCCTCTGGGACACCCCCAAGGGAATGTTCCAAGGGAGAGACAGAATGGAAGCCAGACTACAGCCCATTATTAGGAACGCTCCAAGTTTTGGCCTGTTTTTCAGCTGTCTGAGGGAACCAACTGGGAGATATGACCAGTAGGTCCAATCTGTGTCCCTGACAGCAGCTAACTGGGTGCTTTAATACAGTAGATGATGCTCAAAATGAAATGAGAACGGCTCAGGAGCACAGTGTTGCTACGTGCTGCTGCTGACCCTTTACATCACCCCATCCTAATGTTTTCCGGGTGCTCTCTGATGTGTTACCTCCGTGATCCTCACAACGACTTCATGAGGTGGGTTACTTTCACCACATCTTAGAGATAGGAAACTGAGACTCATCACAGCTAAGGAACTTGCCCACAGTTACACAGCTGGCCTGGCTCAGCTAAGGCTCAAATCCAGGTCTTCTGACTCCAGGTCTAATGTTCTTTCGTGGGAGTCACAGTGGAAAGAAGACCCTTCTTTGGAGCCAGAGAGACCTAACTTCGAGTGTCAGCTCTGTGTGACCCTGGGCAAGTTACTCTACCTTTCTGGGCCTTCCTGTATAAAATGGAGTTGTAGGGTTACCATGAGGGTTGAATCAGATAATCTAAGTGAAACTCCCAATACAATGCTTAGTAAATTATCAGTCGTCCATCCCTGGCCCCACCCCCACCCCCTCCGTCTCTGCCCTGGACAGCCAATGTGGGGCTTCCACGGGGTCTTATTTTTGTTTTTCCAAAGAACAGAGCAGGATTAAGGCACATTGAAGGTCACAAGCTGCTGCTACATATTAGAAGTCCCACTCTGTTCATGCTGGAGTCCCTTGTTGGGGCAGAAGAAGGCCCAGGTGTTTGTCCTTCCCCTTCCCTGTGGGGCAAGCCCCAGGCCCCAGGCATCTATCCAGCAGCCAGCCTTAATGACCTGCTGGCTGGCTGTTTCCTTAGAGATAAACTAGACAAACTAGAATCAAAGGCTTTTGGGTCAATAAACAGGACAGCAACACCAACAGTACAACAGCAGAGGGCAGGGTTGCCCCACTGACTCCCACGCCAGGAGCCAGAGACCCAGGAGAAATTTAACAGCACTTCTACTGACACTAGAGTTCATGAAGCCTTTGAACCAATGTCCTTCAGTGCTATCTGACACCACCAGTGTGTGGAGGGTGATTTCTTTTCACCCTGAAGGCACAGAAGAGGAAACTGAGCCTCAGGGAGGGTAAATGACTGCCCTAGTCAGGAATGCAAAGACTCTGGTAAGCAAGGAGTCAGGATGCCTGGGTTCAAATCCCAACTATGCCAGTTACTAGCTCTGTGACTGTAGCAAGTAACCTCCATTTCCCTATATTTGTAAAATAAGTAAGACCAGTACCACATTAGGTTGTTGTAGGAATTAAATGAGATAATGTACGTGACATACACTTAGGACAGTGTCTGGTGCAGAGTAAGCACTCAATAAATGGTACCTGTTACTGTAACTATCATTCTACTGCGCTTGTTTGGATGGGGGTGTGGGTGAGAAAATGAGCACAGCTTTCAGCACTGCAGAAAACACTGTCGTCAGCCAGCCCATTATACCACAGTCTCGGTCGCTACGTGTGTGATTTCTTCACCGGCCTTTCCTGGAGTCACAAATTTAGAGGAAATGGTCTGTAGCTTGATGAAGTGACAACAGCTTTCTATCTGCATCATCCCTTTTCCAGAGCATCGCCATTAGGCAACACTTCTCCAAAGAGAAAGCTGTTCGCGATCCTGAGAAAGGAGACCCTGAAAGTTCCCAGGAGCCTTAAGAATGGTGGAGTTTCCCCTGTGATAATGCTGTCAGGAATCGGGTCAAACAACAGAGTTCCAGGTAGGGGCCATAAAGAGGCAGTTTTTCCCTCCTCCCACAATCTCTCCTCCTTGGCCAAACACCTCTGACTAGGGGGAAAGGACAATCAAGGACAATCGTCAGAAAACTCAAGTTTCCCTGGTTTGCCAACATGCCAAGAGACCAGGTCACCATTCATAGCTTCTCATTTTATCCTCAACTACAAACAATGTGCAGTCCGGCTGCTTTCCTGGCCTCCCCCAGAGAGAGGGAGCCAGTTCCTGAGAGCTTCAGAGAGAATGTCCCCAGCTCTAGAACCAATGGCACTGCTCAAGAAGGAAGGTCAGAGGTACGGAGTCCAAACAGGCCCTCTGCGAAGGCTGAGGAGAGGAAACGGGAGGGCTGGTCAGCCAAGCATCCAGAGATCAGAGAGATCCTGGCGGGGCGCCCCAACTGCAGCAGCACAATTACGGACTTCCAGGAAGTACGTTAACTGGCCTCCAAAGTACAGCCCCAGGTCCCAGCCGTAAGTGGTTTCCTATTGTCTGGGCACCTGAGAATCTGGCGGAGGCAAGAGGCAAGATTATGTATGTGGCTGCAGACAGGGGATGGGCTAGTGTAAGGAGAAGGCAAGGGGAGGAGTTTTTTTTGTTTTGTTTTGTTTTTTTGTGGTACGCGGGCCTCTCACTGTTGTGGCCTCTCCCATTGTGGAGCACAGGCTCCGGACGCGCAGGCTCAGCGGCCATGGCTCACGGGCCCAGTCACTCCGCGGCATGTGGGATCTTCCCAGACCGGGGCACGAACCCATGTCCCCTGCATCAGCAGGCGGACTCGCAACCACCGCGCCACCAGGGAAGCCCCGAGGGGAGGAGTTTGAACCAAACCCCAGCAATTTCTCCATTCAATATCCAGCCCCACCCTGTGACTAGGAAAACAAAGGTATGGGGGAAGGGTAGAAGAAAAGTCATTTCCTTTATTGTAACTGGAGCCCAGCTGGGTAAGAGTGAGGCTGGAATGGAGTCAGGAAGAATGAATTACTTTGGGTAGCACGGAAGGAGGGTCCTTGCTTCTAGCAGGCCTGCACCCAGACACTGTGAATTCATCAGAGAATCACAGATAAGCTGAGGTAGAAGAGACCTTAAAAGACTATTCAGGCTAATGCCTCAGGCTCCTCATAACCCAGGTCGCTTCTGTGGCCAGACAAGTACAATGCTTCCCAGCCCTGAAGATATTCCTCCAATTGGGGAAAAAATCGAATTGGCTCCAAAGCAGCCAACCTCCCCAGGGCAAATCACCAGGCTCCATCTGAGGGCTCCATGCCATCCAGTTTTCGTGGGAAAGCTCAGGAGTCAGGAGATGCATCCTTTCAGTAGAGCTGGATCAGAAAGACTCCATCCTTGAGGCAAAGCTGCAAATAAGAGACTGAACCGAGATGCTCTGCTTCCCCCACAGGCATGATCTTTGACTTAACTGTGCCAGGGTGGTTCAAAGTTAACCTTAATCCCCAAGGCTCCACATCAGATGACCAATGAGTGTGTTAAGAGAAATACACATATGCATGCAGGTATATATAGACACACATTCACAATATAACAAAGTGACAACTGCTGATTATTAAAGGTTTTCTATGTGTCAGATGCTATGCTAGGGACTTTACATAGGTTATCACATTTAATCCTCCTGAACAACCTTGTGGGATGAGTACTATTCTTATCCCGATTTTACAGATGAGGTACCTGAAGTTCAGGGAAGTCACCTACGGTCAGTTAATAAACTGCAAAGCCAGGATTTGAAACCAGTCTCTTCCATAGCCTGAACTCTTTCCCACCAGGATAACGTGTCTTACTTCTTTATGAGCATGTATTTGTGTGTCTGTCTCTTTTATACACACACACACACACACACACAGTGCACTCTAACAAGCTAGCATCTTCAGTTCTAGGGCCAGCTCTTTTCATCCATGGCCTAACTTTTTGACTTTTTGGTTTCAGGCCTTGCATCTGTAATATGAAGGAGTTATATCATATAGTAGGTGGTTCTTCTAGTTATCGGAGAATCCAGAAATCCCAAAGATTAGCTTGTTCTACCCATTCCTGCTTATTTTGGTTAGAAGATATTCATACAAATAGGAAAATGGCAGGAACAAATAAGACCGTATGGGTTGGAGGCCAAGGAGAGCCTCAGTCTGGGAACTCTTTGGGTTCTGATGATGCTCGTTTGCCTCAGTTGTAAAATGAAAAGACTAGCCAGAGGCCCCTGGAGCTATGATACTCTGCTCCTATCTTACTAAAAGGCAAAGTAAAAGTGGAATCAAATTCCCTGAGAGTAACCAAGGAGGAGTAACCAAAGCAATCAGATCCACAGAGAAGACTGGAGAGCTCTGAGTTAGAGCTGAAAGGGCAGAAAAATGTTCCAACTCTTCCAGAGGCCAGAGCTCTCCAGGCCAACCCCCCACGTAATTCCCTGGGTGGAGACAAGTGCTTAAAGGTCAGTTAAATTTCTTGATATCAGCACAGGGGATGCTTTGCAACATGAGCTGTGTGCGGGAGCTGGAGTTTACAGCACATGGTGCCCGGCTATGGTCTGTCTCATTCTCAGATCTCAGCACAGCCCTGCCACTTCAGACCACGGGGGACCACAAATGCCCACCCAGCCTCCAACGAGGAATGACCGCAGGTCAGGCGCTGTGTTATGCTCTGGAGAATACAAAGACAAGCTCCCACTCTCAAGGATTCCAACCATTCAGTGGGTGCCTACCATGAGCTGGACCCTTGGCATATATGACTTCATTCAATTTCAACAAGTCTGTGACAGAGATGATTAACACCTTTATTTTCCTGATGAGGAAACAGAGTCTCAGAGAAGAGGAACAAATCTGACATTAAAGTCTGTTATTTTCAAGAAACCGAGCTGCCTCCGAACAATAATCTAAGAGCTATAATAAAGTTAATAACAAAAAGCAGGAAACTAGGGAGGCATCCCGTGGTTAAGAAGAGCTGGCTCTGCCAGCTGCACTACAAACAACCCTTGAGGCAACCGTGTAATCAGCAGAGCAGGCGTGGGAAAGTCGCTCTTTCTCGGGCTTGGTCTCCTCACCTATAAAGTGAGGGTGCTGGGACACCCCGGAAAGGTCTCCTCCCATCCCAAACCCCCCACCTCTAGCTGCACCCGGCCCATGTGTGGCTCTTCCACTTTCACCTGGTGTTTGCTCACATGCCCTTCCTGGGCATATCCCTTTGCTCCCTGAGCTCCCCCAAAATGGAAACTCTCTAGTAGGAAGCTTGTTTTGTATTTTCCAGAAGATGAAATAGTGCCTGGCCTGCAGCGCACTGGCAAAGACAGGGGTGTGGACCCACTTACCGGAAGCAGGAGCTGTGCCAGGCTTCGCTGACAGTCCTGTACAGCCTCTGGTTCAGAGCGACATGGTCTCCACAGCCCCGACACCTCCAGGCATCTTCACCTGCACACAAAACCAAGGGGCTCAGAGGCCAAAGAAGCAGGGGTGCAGGGATGGGATTCCTACCATGTAGAAGACGACCAAGTTAACGGACTCTCATGAGTCCTGAAAGGGCTGGGCGATGCTCTGCTGGATGCACAGTTCCCTCCTCCACAAGATCCCTGGGGAGCGCTCATCCAGTTGTTCATCTCCCCACCACAGGGAATTCCTGGCCTCAAAAGTAGCCTCATTTTTTTAAATGAGACTTTTAAAAAAACGGTTCTGGTTGTTCCTTTTTCTACTGAAACAAAACCTGCCTTCTCCTTTCCTTCAGCCCATGCTTATAGTTCTGAGTAGATGAAATGAACAAAGTCTCTTTATTTTCGGGTCAGCCTTTCCTACAATGGTCCCCAGCAAGCACCCAGAAATTTCTCCTCTCTAGGTTACACGTGTTGCTGCCTTTCCCTACTCTTCAAAAGCCCTGGTTGTGCAGATTTTCCGTCACCCCAATGGTTCCATCATTCATTCAACCAACATCATGGGTCCTCTTGTTGGACCCATGGGTCCAAGCTCTACATTGGAGACTGTTGGATAAATTACCCCTGCTCCTCAAAGAGGAAATCCACTGGAAAAGAAACATTCTTCCATATTGTACTCTTTCATTAAGATGTTATTTCAGGGGTAGAAGCAAAGTGCTATCTTAGTTCAGAGAAAGAAATTACAAGGGTAGAAGGGAAAGAACAAACATTTAATCCCTCCTATATGCCAAGAACTGTGCTAGATGCTTTCACAGACCCAATCTCATTTAATTCTCAAAACAATCCTGTGAGACAGGTATTATTATATTCATTTAACGGATAAGAGAACTGAAGCTTGGGGCCGGGGGTGAAAGGCCAAGCAGCAGAGTTAGCATCCCAACTCGGGTCTGCCCCATTCTAAAGCCTGTGCTCTTTCTAGTTCCTGCCCATTCCACTCAGGGGAGCCAGGAGGATAGTCTTTGCAGGGGAAGCTGAGCCTTGAAAGATGGGCAAGATTTACTACAGGCTGAAAAAGTATGGGGAAGAGCTGTGTAGGCTGAGAGATTAGCATGGGCAGTAGCACAGAGTCAGTCCACATCCCTCCAAAAGGGACAGAGCACAATACTCCTGGTGTGGCTCAGATGTTAACTTGTTGAAATAAAAGGGCAGCTGAGATCAAGTTGTGGTACCTGACTCAGCCCTAGAAAGCGGGACAAGGTTGTTACAAGACTCCCTTGTGCGCCCCGTGTGTGTGGCTTTGTTCTCTCTGGGTAACTCCAGACTGCCACAGGCACAGTGACAGTCACCGGACCCTGTTTTACAGGCACAGGGGCCATGAATAGACAATGCACGGCTTCGGGCACTTCAGGATTGCTTGGCGGCATTCTGGGGCAGCCAGGGCACAGACAGCTGTCCTCATAGCCCAGAGGAGAGTTAAATGAGCTGGCAGAAGGCTTTAAAGCCCGACCCACCTGCTCCTCTCCCATACATGTATCACCTCCTGGATCTAAACTTCCTAGACTCTCAAGAGGGAGGGGCCTTTGTGGTTTTGGGTGGTAGTGGTTGGACAGTGCACCATCAACCTCACAAACTCCAAGGCAGAAAAGTCTGAGACACTCATTCAAACTGGTTTATGGGTGAGACACTGAATTAGTGAGGTTTTTTTAAATATTATTATTATTTTTACATCTTTATTGGAGTATAATTGCTTTACAATGTTGTGTTAGTTTCTGCTGTATAACAAAGTGAATCAGCTACACATATACATATATCCCCATATCCCCTCCCTCTTGCGCCTCCCTCCCACTCTCCCTATCCCACCCCTCTAGGTGGTCACAAAGCACCGAGCTGATCTCCCTGTGCTATGCAGCTACTTCTCACTAGCTATCTATTTTACATTTGGTAGTGTATATATGTGAATGTTACTCTCTCACTTCATCCCAGCTTACCCTCCCCGTGTTCTCAAGTCCATTCTCTATGTCTGCATCTTTATTCCTGTCCTGCCCCTAGGTTCATCAGAACCATTTTTTTAGATTCCATATATGTGTGTTAGTGTGCGGTATTTGTTTTCCTCTTTCTGACTTACTTCACTATGTATGACAGACTCTAGGTCCATCTCCCTCACTACAAATAACTCAATTTCATTTCTTTTTATGGCTAATATTCCACTGTATATATGTGCCACATCTTCTTTATCCATTCACCTGTCGATGGACACTTAGGTTGCTTTCATGTCCTGGCTGTTGTAAATAGTACTGCAGTCAACACTGTGGTGGCACGTGTCTCTTTCTGAATTATGGTTTTCTCAGGGTATATGCCCAGTAGTAGGATTGCTGGGTCATATGGTAGTTCTGTTTTTAGTTTTTTAAAGGAACCTCCATACTGTTTTCCATAGTGGCTGTATCAGTTTACATTCCCACCAACAGTGCAAGAGGGTTCCCTTTAGTGAGAGGGTTTTTAATGAACACAGATATCCAAATGAATCTTCCAAATTCTGGAAGTACCAGAGTTTGGGAACTCTTACATGAAAGGGCTTTCAGGCTGCCACCAGCAAATCTCATTATTTTAAGCCACACCTTGTTTCTTGCTTTTACTTTTTAACCAGCAAGGAATAGTCTCTGACCCGACCACCCACTTACTCAACAATTCAACATCTTGGCTCTGAGTGACCTCTGGTTGTTTCCAAAATTCAAAAAGAATCAGGACTTTCCACTGTGAAGATATTCGAGATAACTTGTTATGGCCACACCCTCCAGAGCCTGCCCTGCCCTCCAGTCTTTTTTTTTTAATATAAATTTATTTATTTTATTTATTTATTTTTGGCTGCGTTGGGTCTCTGTTGATGCGCAAAGGCTTTCGCTAGTTGCGGCGAGTGAGGGGCTACTCTTCGTTGCGGTGTGTGGGCTTCTCATTGGAGTGGCTTCTCTTGTTGCAGAGCGCAGGCTCTGGGTGCCTGTGTGCCAGTAGCTGTGGCACGTGGGCTCAGTAGTTGTGGCCTGCGGGCCCTAGAGCACAGGCTCAGTAGTTGTGGCACACGGGCTTAGCTGCTCCGCAGCATGTGGGATCTTCCCAGACCAGGGCTCAAACCCATGTCCCCTGCATTGGCAGGTGGATTCTTAACCACTGCGCCACCAGAGAAGTCCCCCTCCGGTCTTGAGAAACTCAACACCATTCAACACTTACGTAACATGTGCTCTGTGCTAGGCACTAGGGGCACAAAAATCAAGACCCTCTACTCCCTCCTCTCATAGCCACCTGATTCCGCCTTTGAAATGTCCCTCCAATCCTTCTCTGTCCTTCAGCACTGCCCGAGTTCAGGTGTTTGGCTTCTTTTCCTGGTGTGCTGCACAGTCTTAGCTGGCTCACCCAGACTCCCCAATGTCTACAGAACTCAACTGTTGACTCCACCCCATCCCACCTCTCAGAAGACAGTCTCCACCACCACTCCCTTCTCCACTGGCTCCTTCCAACTGTCATTTAAATAAATTCAAGTCTTTCCCATTAAAAAAAAAAAAAAACCTGGACCCCACTTTCTCCTCTAGCTACCACCCTTGCTTCCCCATGTCACAGCCACACATATTAAAAAGTTGTCTAACAGGGAATTCCCTGGCGGTCCAGTGGTAAGGACTCTGCACTTTTACTGCAAGGGCGCGGGTTCAATCCCTGGTCAGGGGACTAAGACCCTGCAAGACATGCGGCGCAGCAAAAAAAAAAAAAAAAAAAAAGTTGTCTAATAAAAAACAAACTTATGGCTACCAAAGGAGAAAAGGCAGGGAGGGATAAATTAGGAGTTTGGGATTAACAGATACACACTACTATATATAAAACAGATAAACAACAGGAGCTACTGTACAGCATGGGGAACTATATTCAATATCCTGTAATAAAACACAATGGAAAAGAATATGAAGAATATATACATATATAACTGAATCACTTTGTTGTATACCAGAAACTGATACATTGTATATCAACTATACTTCAATTAAAAAAAAAAAAGTTGTCTACACATCACTGCCTTCATTTCTTCACTTCCTATTTACTGCCCAATCCACTGCAGTTTGACTTCCACCCCCACCATTTCTCTGAAACTGTCTCACCAAGGTCAACAGTGACCGCTTATTGCTAAATTCAATGGACACGCTTCAGTCATTCTTTTAGCAAGTATTTACTGCATGCCAACTATGTGTCTAACACCATGCTCGGGAAAGAGCAGCAAACAAGAGAGAGATTAAACATACAGCAGATATTAAACAATAACATAATTATTTTCATTATAATTGGGGCAAGTGGTAGGAAGAAGATATCAAGTTCATAACTAAGCAAATGGGGCTGGGTAGGGCAAACAAGAACATATTCCTTAAGGAAGTAATTTCCAAGCTGAGCTCTAAAGGATGAATAGAAATTAACCAGGCAAAAGGAGGAGGAAAGGGTAACACTGGAGACTGGGATGGCGGGGAGATCTGTGTAAAGGTCCTGAGGCAGGAACACAAACTCCTCACTCATCACTAAAGCTGGCTCTTGTTAGCTCCTAAGGACTAGGGAACTAAGACCAGTCCCTGGCCTACTACAGTCCCTCAAGAAACATTTACTGAAAGAAGGGATAGGGGCTTCCCTGGTGGCGCAGTGGTTGAGAGTCCGCCTGCCGATGCAGAGGACATGGGTTCGTTCCCCGGCGTTCCCCGGTCCGGGAAGATCCCACATGCCGCGGAGCGGCTGGGCCCGTGAGCCATGGCCGCTGAGCCTGCGCGTCCGGAGCCTGCGCTCCGCAACGGGAGAGGCCACAGCAGTGAGAGGCCCGCGTACCGCAAAAAAAAAAAAAGAAAGAAGGGATGGCCCTCCACAAGGTGGCCCCAAAGAACCTTTATCTTTCAACCTCTTGTACAAACGAATGCTCTAGTCACATCTTGATTTATCTTTTATTCCTGCCACACAAATGCATGGTCTTGTATCCTAACATTCACACCTATAGCTACTCTGTGTGTTTAGGATACTTTATTTACCCACCTTTTCGTCCCTTAATCAGACTTCCATCCTTCCTTAATGGTCCCCCAAAGGCAGGAAGTGTTTGTTTCACTTGGTGTATTACCTGTTTTATATCATTTGTTCTATAACTACAGTTCATTATGTTTCTGTCTCCTTTAGTCCCTTCCTCTCTGCACCACCGCCCCCAGCTCTAAGGGGCAAAGACTGCATCTTGATCATCTTCAAATCTCCAGGGTCTAGCATGAAGTGTGGTGCAGAACTGACACTCCTTTGTGTGGCAAATCCAACTGAAAAACTGGACCCAACTCTCAGCTATAAAGGTAATTTCCAAAGATAAGCTCCAATGGTCAGCAGCAATGATTCACCTGGAATGTGTCCTGGCTCCCCCGTGACTACCTCCAGGAAAAGTCACATGTAGACGTACATGCCTCAGTCTGTCACACTGTACCCGAGGGACGCTATTCACGCAGAGCCTTCAGCCTCCCAAACCCAGACTTTCTTCAAAAATACTCTTGGCCTCTTCAGCTCCCTTACACAGCCCTAAAAGTCAATGATCCTAACTCTCTTACAACCTTCATTCTAGGAAATGTAAGAGAAATGTAATAATACAAAGTCTTGGAGATTCTGTGAGGCCTAGTGGAAGACCAATCTAGGGTCCAGTCCGGCTGGGAATGTCTTCCTCTAGGAAAATACCTCATTGTACCAGGCTGTTCACCTCTCCCTCGACTGTGTTTACCTCTCCTATTTGCAGACTTATCAACAGTGGCTACTGATTGTCAGAGTCCAGAAAGGGAGCTTGACTAAGTAAATGTCCCCAGCAGCTTCAAACAATACGGAGCCCTTGTCAGGTGTTTAATAATCAGAAAAACATGCCTTCATGGTTATTACTGGGATTTGTTGCTTTTAGGAAGTGCTAAGTGTGCGATGCAAACAAGGTGAGAATTGTAACAAATGGCCATTACAACATTTCTCACCTTCAGGATCTTTTGAATGCTGGTATAAAATATATTCAGCTTCTATACCCTTCTCTCTCCCAACTTAATAATTGGTGACATGAGCCTCAAACAATCTGTGACTACTGGGGTAGGCACTAGGGTAGCAGGATGGTAAGGCTGGAAGGGCCTTTAAAAATCATCTACTCAAACCTAAGCCTTTCATTTTTCTGAAAGAAAAATGGGCTTGGAGAAGAATTGAGTTGTCTAACCATCAGAAAGCTGGTCCAGAAGGGGCTCAAACCCAAGTTCTGAGACTACCAGACCTGTTGCATTTTTATGATCCTAAGCAGCCTCAGACAAGTTGAGACTTGGAAGGGCTCAGTTATTCCATGGAAGGGCTCAGCCTGGTACCCCAGCTCAGGGCCAGTGAGTTTCCCACAAGACACTAACATTCACCTTAATCTTGGTCTAAGAACTTGGTTTCTGCAAACTAGTCCTTTTCAACTTCAAAGTGGTGAGAAATCCCCAAGCACTGAGAGCTTGTGAGACCATAAAGCCTGGCCTGAACCAACATGCACAGATCCTATCCTTTCACTTGAGAAAAAAAATCGTTGGTGCTTCTCATGTTCCACTAGACTATGAGAACCTGGAACAAAACCCAGCCAATTCAGTGCAGCACAAAACAAGTACGGTAACTGTTGTGCCCCCTGGGAGCTGGCAGGTCAGGTATATAAATCCAACTTGTTCCAGGATAAAGCAGGAAGCAGAGGGGCAGGGCAGCAACTGGTATGGAACAACCAAGAGAGAAGAGATCACATTTGAATGAAGTGACTACCAACAAGATTAACAGTAATGATTAACATTCCTCTAGATATTCTCCCCTGTATCCCAAAGAGTTTTCCTCCTCACTAGCTTATCAAATATTACCAAAGGAGTGTCTAAGGAAGAAAGATTAGATGATTTTTAAAGGCGCTCCTGGACTTCTCTGGACCTTAGATTCTTCCTTCATAAAAGGAGGGATCATGGGCTTCCCTGGTGGCGCAGTGGTTGAGAGTCCGCCTGCTGATGCAGGGGACACGGGTTCGTTCCCCGGTCTGGGAAGATCCCACATGCCGCAGAGCGCCTGGGCCCGTGAGCCATGGCCACTGAGCCTGCGCGTCTGGAGCCTGTGCTCCGCAATGGGAGAGGCCACAACAGTGAGAGGCCTACGTACCGCAAAAAAAAAAAAAAAAAAAAAAAGGAGGGATCAAATTACTCCTAACTCTGAGAGTCTGTGACACTAAAACAGGGGCCTCTCATTTTTCAGGTCAAGGCACAGACACAGACATCTCAGAGGTTTTATTCTCGCTGTTATTCTCTTCTGCCTCTCCTTAGTTTATTAGGAAAAATTTGTAAGGGTCAAGCAGAAGAACCGGAGTTAGATCTGGGTTTGAAACCTGGCTCTGTGTCCTTGTGCAAATTATTTAACCTCTCTGAGCCTGACTTTTTTTTTTTTTTTTGCATCAGCAGGCAGACTGTCAACCACTGCGCCACCAGGGAAGCCCTGAGCCTGACTATTAATCTTTATTTTCTTTAAGAAAGTAAACAAATAACTTTCTCCCCCAGCTCCTATCAGTAATTTTTAATAACTGAAATATAGTTGACATACATTATGTTAGTTTCAGGTGTACTGCATAGTGATTTGATGTTTGCATACATTATAAAATGATCACCACAAAAAGTCTAGTAACCACCTGTCCCCATACAAAGTTATTACAATATTATGGACCTTATTCCTTATGCTGTATATTATATCCCTGTGGCTTATTTATAACTGGAGGTTTGTACCTCTTAATCCCCTTTACCTATTTCACCCCCTTGTCTCTTAATCTTTAAAAAGAGAATATCACTCACAGCATTACCAAGAGGATTAAGAGAAATAACATAATATTACCTGAAAATACCTCCCACAGTGCCTGGCACTTAGTTGGCAACTGAATTGTGAGTACCTTTTCTTCTTTCTTTCATGTATATCTAGGGGACTGGCTGGGGAAAACGCTGAGCTATTAAATACATTAGCCTCTAAAATCTGATGGGAATGTTTTCAAAACAAATTCAGCAAATGTCTTCTATGTGTCCATGTGCAAGACAGAGACTAGGCCACAAACTTATGGGGCCCTTAGCGAGTGCTCATGGGTATGAGGGGCAAGGATATGTAAAAAAATAACACATGTCAGAGAGGGACAAACCAGGTACTGGGGGCAAGGCAAGCTTGGTGGAGTAATAAGACACTTGGTAGAGAAACAAACAAGACAGATGGTTCTTGCCACTTTCGGCTTTCAGGCACTCAGGTTCTCACTTCCAACCATAAGTTTACTTAGCTGTGAATGAGTAGGCATTTTCTTATCTAGGGGAAGGCCTACAAAGAATCTCTTTATCAGAGAACTGGTTAACCAATTCATACATTCTCAGATGGCAGTTCTCAACCCATTGTCAATGGCAGGGAAAAAAATTCTTTGAGTCCTTATTATATGCCAGGCAGTGTCCTAAGCACTAGGCAAGCATGAACTAATTGAATATAAAGATTCCATGAAATAAGGACTAGTATCGAAGGACTATTATTGTTCCCATTTTAATGAAAAGGAAACTGAACTGCTCAACTAACAAGTGTTAGAGCTGGGATTAGACCACAGGTCTGCTTACTCCAAAGTCTGTCTTCAACTACATTTTAGACTTTCTTTACTGGAAAAATAAATTACAAGTAGAGAGATCTGACAAAATAGAATCCCAGGATGGACGCTCAAGGTGTACTTTGATAGAACCAAGCAATGGTTTCGTGTTTTAGCTACTGTTGGATGTGAATTAATAGGTAAGAATCTAATTCTTGCTACTGTATAAGGAAACGTCAAGAGTGGGAAAGAATATAGACTTGTAAGAGACTGCTACAGCTCCACACCCTCTCACTGAAATGCCGAAATGATACCTGGGGGTGGGCTCCACCCCTCCCTAGTAGGCCTGAGCCCAAGCCCCCAACCCCAGGTTGCACTGATCAGAGGCCAGCCCTGGGCTGGAAATCAGCATAGTCTCCAGAAGAGGCAGACAACCCACCAGGAATGTGGAAAGCCTAATACTGCCTCTTGAACATGATGCGTTTCTATTCAGCTCTAAAACCTTGTGGTCTTCTTGGACCCTACCTTGCTCCCTCCATCCCATATCCAGAGCCATTCAAGTCACCCAACCCTGCCCATGACATGAGGCATTTTCCTCTGGTCAGTGCCTCCTTCTCCATTCCTATCAGTAACAACCTCAGCTCAGGGTCCATTGTATGTACCCACCTCCAGACTGGTGCTCTTCCTTACCCTTGTCCAATTCATCCTGCCCACCAAAGCCAGATTGATAGCATAAACACAAAATGCCCACATCATGACTCTCCCTGCCTCTAAACGTATGGTCTCTGCTGCAGATCAGAAAAGTCTACAAGCCTGGCATTAAACCCTCTGCAGTCTGGCTTCACTCACCCTCTCAGCCGTATCTTCCACTTCCCACACCTCCCAATCTTTGCCTCCACCACACATATTAATTCACCACCCCTTGTGAAGATCCTGAAACTCATCTGCCTTTGCAATCCTACTCCCACAGTTTTATTCCTTACCCCTTAAACCCCCCTGCCCTTTTTTTTAACCTACCTGAGATCTCTCAAATCTTACCTCCGTCAAGCATTCCCTGACCAAATCTTGTAGCCACCCTGGACACCCTGCTGTTCTTCAAACATGCCAAGCACATTCCTGGCTCAGGGTCTTTGCTCATTCTCTTTTATTCCTTGTCCAGAATGTTCTACCCCCAGATATGCAAATGGCTCACTCCCTTGCTTCATTTCTCTGCTCAGATGTCATCGAAGAGAGGTTCCCCTGACCTCCCACTGCACCTATGCCCTTATCATACTTCATCTCTCTTCAGAGCATTTATCCCTGACATATGATATTCATGTATTTACTTATTGTCTGTCTCTCGCCACCAGAACATACACTCCACGAGGGAAGGGATTTGATCTATTTTGCTCCCTGTTGTATCCCCCAGGGCCTAGAAGTGCTTGGCACACAGCAGGAACTCAATATATACTTGTGGGATAAATGTATGAATAAAGTTCTCCCTCATCTTTGAAATTCCCTTATGTTATCACCTATAGGCCTTATAATAGCTTGCCTTGATTTGTTCATTTTTTCCTCAATTACTCTAAATAGTGAATTTCTCAAAGGCACAAACCACATATTATTCATTTCCACAAATACTGTGTGCCAGACCCTGTATGCCTCAAGGACCCTGAAATATTGGAAAGAGCACTGAACAAGTTCTAGGTTAGACCTGGCTCTACCGCTAGTTGAGTAACCCTAGACAAATCCATTTTTCTCCCTAGTCCTCAGTTTCTTAACATGTAAAACGAGGAGAGTTACATTATCTCTAGCATCTGTTAAAATTTATAACAGGTAACACTTGGCCCAGCCCAGTGCCTTAGACATCACCGGTACTCAGCAAATATTTGATTTCTCTGTTGATTCTTCTGTTACACAGGAATCTGAGTTGTCTCGGAACACAGCTCTGACTGTGTTCAAGAACAAGTAAAAGTTTAAGTCCCGCTTCCTTCTCTGACTCCACGGGCAACCTCATTCTAGTGTTTGTGATTCAGAGAGGATGATGCACCAAATTTGAAGCTAGAAAATATGAACTCTGACCACTGCTATTTTTTTGGCTATGGAACCTTGAACAAGTAATTTCTGAACCTTAGTCTCCTCATCCATAAAAAAGCTGTACTGGCCTTCTCTCAGTCTTCAAAGGCACCACATGCCTTTCTGCCTCAGGGCTTTTTTATGTTCCCTCTGCCTGAAAAGTTCTTCACCCTTTCTTAGCTGGACTAGCTTCTACTTATCCTCAGGGCTCAGCATAAACTTGCTTCATAAAGGAATGTGTTCCCTATCCACTTCCCTTGCCCCTGGTGCAATCTTATGGCACATATCTCAACTGCTTATCTCAGTTATTATGGCATTTATCTCAATTGTCACCTCAATTATTTACTGTACATCGCTAGGGCTGTAAGCACCACAAAGGCCAAGAACTGTGTCGTTTTGCTCATCATTATACTCCTCAGCGCTTGGCTTAGCGTGTGGCCCAGAAGTATCCAACAAATATTCTTATGGAAGAATGTACAAACGAATGCATCTAGAGGCACTGATGCCTCTAGACAGCTTTTTGGTTCACTCAGAGAAAGATCTAATAAACACTATTGCACTCTAAGATCTTTCGCAAGTTTCTGAGAATCAAGGTTCAAGACAGGGAACCTATGTTACTCAAAGGTTAGAAAAAATCATTAGAAATCATTTGAGACAAAGAATTCTGGAAACTAAAAAAAAATAAAATAGGAAGGGACGGAGAATGTCTACCCCTAGCCCTTTTTCTCTAAAAGCCTATTATTAAGAATGAGGAGAAAATCCCATGCTCCCATGGTGAGGAAGTGACCCACTGGTGGCCTGGTCCTTTTATTCAGGATGGAGGAAGTGACTGTCCACAGGCTGAAAACCAGGAAGCGGGGGCAGATATCCAGGACAGCCTCCCCCCTCCACTATTCCCTCCTGCCAGCTCTAGAAAGCTTCTGGATGCTGACCCTGGTCGACCCAGAGGCTGGGCCACCCACACAGGTGGGTGTTTCCCACAACTTTCTGGGAAACAGAAAGTTCCTGGTACTGGGGGACAGGCAAGGAGGGCAGGAAGCTGCAGGGTGGTGTGAAATGACTGGGAGGGAGGGGACCACAGGCCCAGCCAACCTAACCCTGAAGCTACCCTTCACCCTTAGACACTCTTCCTTCCAGGAGGTGTTTGGCCACATTCCTTTCTGGTCTCAGAGGGGCCATGGGAGGGCCCAGAGCCCCAGGGGCCCTACCTGCCTCAGGAAGAAGCTCCAATCTCTCCCTACCCCCAGTCGTGTCCTAAACCCCAAGGGAGCCCACAATGCCCTACTTCCTGCAAAGAACCCCAAGACCCAGGAGACCGCAGGCACCAAGATACCCTCCAGAAGGCTTGGATCCCGTGGGAAACTCATACTCTCCTCAATTTTCCACAGAAAATCCAGAACACGGGGTAACTCTCCATACCCTCAGAACCTACCCAAACTCTGAGGATGCCGTACTCCCCATATTCCCCCAAACTGTGACTCCAACGGAAACCGGTCCCCTCAGCTTCCTTAGAGTTTTAATTTGAGGACCTGCAGTCTCCAGGTCCACAAAAAAAGGTGCCCCCCCAACATCCCTTCCTCCCAAGGACCTCGACTCGCGGGAAGCCGCCAACCCCGCCTGCCCCACCTCCCCGCGAGCCCTCTATCCCCGCTCCCCACAACCTCCGAGTCTTCGGGGAGCGCTGTGCTCACTCCCCAAATTCTCTCTCTAAGGAGCCGGTACCCACGAGGGTCCACTCAGCCCGAAACCCCCGAGAGGCCGCCAGCTCCCCTCAGGCGCCCCGGGGCCGGGACAGGACGGCGCAGCCCTTCCTTACCCGCCTGCTCGGCCATGGTCCCAGAAGCGCGGAAATGGGGAAGAGGAGGCCGCTACAGCGCCGTCTCCGCTCAGCTCCTGCCGCCGCCTCAGACGCGCGAGGACCTCTGCCCGGGGCGCGAGCGAGATGCGCCGCCTACGGCGCCCGGGGAGGACCAAACCGCACCTGGCACGGGGGCCCGCCCGCCTACGCCCCGCCCAGCCGACGCCAGGCCCCGCCCCTGGGCCTAGCCCCGCCCCCTGGTTCGGGCTCTGCGGCGGCCCTGGTGCCCGCTAGACTCTGCGCCCTCTGTGGGTGCCCGAACTGGTGAGGGTGATTCTGCGCAGGCTGGAGATCTCAACACAGGGGACCCTCTGCCCATTTTACCGATGGGGACAGCTGAGGACCAGAGGGGACAAGTTCGAACCTCAAAATGGCTCAGCTTATTAGATGAGCTGGGATGGGAACGCTGGCTCTTAATCCCCAGTCGAAAGCTCTTTCCAGTAGTGTCTGGAATCAAGAATATGAATATGGAGAAACCAGGTTTACCCACAAATAGCTTTGGGCGGGGGGGTTGAGGGTGGGCTTTTCTTAGAAGCTTCCAGCTCAGAGAAGCCACTTGTCTGTGCCACTATAAGCAAGCTGACACTCAGTGGCAGATCCTTAGCAGGCCAAGTAGGTATATAAATGAACCCCGAACACCAGATCTTCCAATTTTTCAAGATAAGCCAAAAATCCAGGTATTTAGGTGAAATTTCCCTCTTTTAAAAATGTTGGTAACATTCAAATTCTAAAAATGCCATGTAGGTCAAAGGAAATGTACCAGTGGTCTGGATTTGCCCTTCGGACTCTTCTTTGTAGAGAAGAGCCCTGGACCAGGATTTAGGACAGCAGACTGGTTTCTCGCAGCCGCTAGGTGGCTGAGGGGCCTTGAGAGAACCACTTCCCCTCACTTGGTTTGGGAGGGGCTTTGGGTCCTCTGTGTGACTAAGGTTCGGCCACATCAGCCGGTCCCTGAGGTCCCTCCCATCTGATTCTCTTGTGCTGGGTCTTTGGCAACTGTTATTTCCTTAGATCAGATATAGGTCATAAGAAAAGTGTACAAATGACCAGGAAGGGACAGGGATGGGGCCCAAGGAAATGGATCACAACACTCCCACCAAGGACGAAGTTCAACCCAGCACTCAAGTACACAAAGGTGAGCACAATCCTCTTCCTTCCTGCTCTGACCGTGTACTCCAAACCAGATGCAGGTCAGATTTTTCTCCTCTGGGTGTGGCAGGTGGCCCCTGAAGTCCTGAGTGTGAAGAAAGTGCTGAGGGGCAGTGTGGGCGATGTGCCTCATTTCTGTTCATTCCTGGGAACCCTCTTCAGCAGTCGGCTTTACTTTCTGAGGCTATCTCTGCTCTGATTATAGTAAAGACAAAACTGTGTATTGAATTAAAGTGATGGTGATCCAGGGGACTCTCCTGACAAGGAGAGTGGCTAGCAAAAAGGGGTGAGGCTTTTATTTGCCCTGCACATGGAAAGAGGTTACACTGTATTTTCCCAGACACTGGCAGCCTTGGAACCAAGGCCCCTGGGAGTCTTCCCTCTCCCTCTGCCCCACAGCAAGGCACCCAGGTCTGTCTCTTCTCCCTCCTCACTCTCACTACACTTCTTTCCCACCTCCAGCCTCATGGTCTTCACCAGCAGGGAGTGGGAGGATAAACAACTCCCCCCAAGTTGCTCCCAGGGAAGTTCAGGTAACTTTGAGAAATGAAAAGTTGAAATGTAAAGGAAGAGAACAGCAGTCTATAGAAATGATAAAACCCAGAGATACCTTTTCAACATGGATACAAAGAACATTCCAAAATCGCTTGTGAACTCAAAGGGAGTTCTGGAGGGCAGAAAAGGCCTGCGCAGGGAGAAAGCCTCCTGGGTTTCTAGTACCAGGTCACCTGTCTGCAGTTTGATTACCTGACCATGGCTCGGTCAGTCCTTGAGGCCAAATCCTGCTGACTGACTCACAATCAACTCTCTGGGCCTACAGAAATGAGGACCTGGGCCCTGACAAATACCTTAAGGTCTGGCTCTGCCATCCTGAGGGAACTGGTCTACTGGTCCACGGCCAGATACTCCCAGTGTCACTTCCATGTGCCTCAGACCAAGCCAGTCTTGGACCTCTAATTTCTCCTCTCCCTGAATCATCCTACCTAAAATGGACTGATTAATCTTCCAAAATTATGTTTCTGTCACCTCTGTGCTCAAAAACGAATAGCTCCCTATTGCCTACAAAATAACAG
This sequence comes from Globicephala melas, assembly GCF_963455315.2. Classification (NCBI taxonomy): domain Eukaryota; kingdom Metazoa; phylum Chordata; class Mammalia; order Artiodactyla; family Delphinidae; genus Globicephala; species Globicephala melas. The sequence continues at coordinate 66,246,517 of NC_083326.1, forward strand.
CCAAACCTGGCCCTCAAGAACTAACCACATCTCACCCTACAGCCTTCTCTCCCTACTCCCTTCGCTCCAGGACTCTGCTTTTTCCTGAATACCTTCTGCCCTTGTAACATTCTGCCATTCCTACAACCACCAGCTGTCCCCCACAACCCCACTGCTCCCCATGTTCTCTGTAATTATGTTGTCCCATTCTGCCAGAAGTGCAGTCTTGTTTCTAAACCCTTAACACATTGTTATTTTCAATTATATCATTTTGCAACCCCTGTGAACTAACCTAAATCTGCACAGTCCAATATGGTAGCCACTAGCCATACGTGGTTATTTAAATTAAAATGAGATAAAATAAAAAATTCAGTTCTTCAGTACTCTAGCCACATTTCAGGTGCCTGATAGCCCCATGTGGCTAGTGGTTACTGTGTTGCACAGTGCAGACAGAGAACATCTCCACGACTGCAGAAAATTCTATTGGACAGTGCTGTTCTCAACAATGATCAGTAAGGGCTGCTAACATCACAAAGAGGGACTACCAGACATTGTGTCTCCTGATATGATGCAACAAGAAGTATACACTACCACTCATGACATAGTCTTACCAAAAAAAAAAAAAAAAAAAAAAATCAAGCCTGAATCTGGCCAAGCCTCTAGATTTAACAACCAATTTACAGGAAATATAAGAGTGAGAAGAGTTTGTTAATACCACAGTGATGCAAATAGCAAAAGTGAAGTTGTAGGAAACTGAACAGGACAAACTAACTGCAAGGGAAAGAAAAGAGACAGAAGAGGATCCTACAGATGTAACAGACTTAAGAGACATCCAATAGCAATGTATGGATCTAATCTGGATCTCAACTCAAACTGTACAAGAGTTATGAGACAACTAGGAAAATTTGAACAATGATTGGATACATGATATTAAGAAATTACCATCAATTTTTAAAGGTACATAAAAGAGTATCTTGGTTATATTTTTAAAAATCCTTGAGATGCATATTGAAATACTTCATAGGTGAGATATGACTAGAATTTGCTTCAAAACAGTGCAGGTACGGGAAAGGAACAGTGTCAGGGTGGGGATGAAACAAGACTGGACCTGAGTTGATGGCTATTGGGGTTGAACAACTGGTACATGGAGGCCTTATTGTCCTGTTCTACTTCTGTGTCTTGTTTCCTTTTCTTACTGGGCTTATGAATTCCTGGAGTTCCCTTACCTTTGCATTTCCTACTATGTCTTGGCACTATTCAATGTGATAACTGTTAGGTCAAAGTTTAAGAGGGAGAAAAGAACTCCTTTCAGACGGATGACCTGTAGCTCTGATGTGCTGGGGAGCCCAAGGCTGGGCCAGGTTTGTAATATCACCATCTTCCATCTCACATTCTGCTGAGAACCTCACGGAACCTTATGGAGCAGCACGCCCCATTACAGGTAGAGGGCTTGGCTGGAGGCCAGCTTGCCTTGTCAAAGAACGTGGGGAGAGATGCTGACACGGAACAACCTGCTTCTCCTCAAGGCTCTTTTTGGCCACAAGCTAAGCTCCAGGGTGGCAGCCCACAACCTTCAGAATTCCATACACTTATAAGGACTGGGTCTGCCTGTCAGACAGGTCACACCTTGCGTGGGGCTGTGTATGAAGCCAGGCCTCCAGCCTATGCTTCTCATTTCTAATTATCCATGGGTGTTTGAAGACTTTCATCCTCAATCTTCGCGGAGGCCAGACCAGTCCTCAACCCATTCCCCCCCACTCCCCTGACACAGTAAGTCCACAGCTCACAGTTATGTAAAACCATTTGTTTAATTCTAAATCAAATCACTTTTACAACTGTGAAAATTAGTGACCGGTCAAGGTGTACACAGTATTATTTTCTGACTGTGGTTGGGACCTGGTCCTAATCCACAAAGGTGGCAGGAGGGGTTGGGGGCCAAGAACATAGAAAACACACACAAAGAAAGGAAAAATGCCTCAGCAGAGGGGTGAGGTGGTGAGCCTGCGGGGGCATTGGGAAGGGGCCTCCCTGTCGGGGCTGGGCCAGCAGTCCCAAGTCGGCTCTCCTGCCCCAGCTCCTGGCAGAGCATGAGTGGGGACCTGCAAGGTTCAAAATCAAAGGGCACATGGCCAACCTGGCTTTGCTAACAGGTTCCTGGGATGCCTTTGCTGGTGGAGCTCTCCTGGGCTCACTCCTCTTCGTTAAAGGGTCAAAGTTATTTGTCTTCCTACCTACAACTCTTCTTTTTTTAACCTTTCTTCTGGAAACCCATTTCTGTTCGATCCATCTGACTGAAGTCCTCTCTCCCATCACTAGGTGGGGCCATTGCACTGAGAAACCAAGGCCCGTCAGACCTGGGATTTCCAGGTGATAAAATGAGCACTTTTGAGTGGGTGCCCAGAGAATCTTTAAAATCCATCAGGCACACCGTAAAGCAGGTGGCTTATTCCTACCAAATGGATTCGGCAAATGAACCACCTATTCAATACTTGTATTTTGTCTGTTTAAACACTGAACTCTGGCACTGAAAGGTAAGAGGGGAAGCGGGGGGTGCAATGGAGAGAGGAGAAGGGCTTCCCTCATCTTCCTCAAGGTCTTGGTTTCCACACGCTATGCAGAACCATATCTGGAACAAACACTAGGTGGAGCTTTCAACCACTTGTTGGCTATTGCTGCGGGTAAACTCAGGAGCAGTGTGGACTGGTGAAGTGACAGAGAGGCCCTCAGAGTAAGTCCATCTCCCCCTACCCTAAGGGTCTCCTGGAAGAGCCTGGATTTCTAGGAAGATGCCAGACTGGCAGAGCGAGAACCATTCCACCAGGTGAACTGTTCTCCTGCTGGCAACACACTCCCTCAGTCAAATTCGGAAGAAGCAGCTTGTGAAGTTGAAAAACAAATCAAGGGCTTGGGAAGAATGACTTCCCTGAAAGTTTCCAGGGGAAGACTTCCACAGGCAGACCACATCCTATCTTTGTGCTGAGGCTCCCTGGGCTCTGCGCCCGGCTTTACAAACCACCAGGGGTTGCCTGCTCTGGAGTAGCGTGCTTCTCTGGTTTTAGCACACACACAAGAGGTCTTCAAACCATACCAAAATCAGAGTCACATGCTGGGTCTCCCCTTTCCCTGCCTCTTCTTTAAGGACAATTTGGCTTCTGAGGTCTGGTCTTCAACATGCAGCTGGGGTGACTCAACAAGGCTCCCAGTTTCCTTTGTGGGGTCTGGGAAAGGATGCACCTGGAGCTTCTGCGGCCTTAGGGACAAGGCTGCTTGTTCAGTCGTTCCTGCATCTGAGCTCCGAATCCCACCTGAGTCCCAACTGCAGGTCTTTCCTAACATGCAGTCCGTCCTGGCTTCAACAGTAATCTAGAATGGGTACCCTCTGGCAGGGAGGCAGATGTGCATAGTTTTGGGGGAAAACTGATGGGAAACCACATGTCTCTGGGGATAATCTACGCCAGGAAACCAGGAGGTCATTCAAGCCACTCTGGAGCCAAAGACATTGAGCACAGCCCAGAGGCAACAGATCTTTGGGTCCCTGGTGAATTCATGAATTGACTCCAGCTCCAGCTGCGGCAATTATGATCTTAATAGGACAGCAATTTCTTGCATCTCTGAAGAGGAAATAGGACAGAATAGCACTGTGATCTGGACGGGGAACCTCTCTATACGAGGAGTCCCACTGACTTCAGAGGCCACTTACCAAGGGGTATTTAAAGAGATGTAAAAAAGTTTCCATATTTGGTTCGTCCCTTTGTTTTTTTAATATTAAATTCAGGTGAAATTGTACTGACAATTCCTCTTCTCCTGCCTCTTTCCTGTGCAGAGTCAGGACCTGCTGAGCTGGCTGGGACAGGATTTCACGGTGTAACCCATAAGAGATGACTCAATGCCAAGGCCTGAGGTGTTTACAGCAGTGGCCTCACTCCAGGGTCCTCAACAACTGGTCTTGAGTCCCAAAGCTCTGATGGAGAAGCAAAACTCCTTGATGTGTCACTGACCCCACTGATTCCAGAGGTCAGGATTAGCCAGGAAGCCAAACATCAAGAGTGGGGGTGGCATGTCACCAGTCCAGAGGCCCTGCATGGATGTAGGCCGGGAGCCCAGCATTAGGCAATCAATAGCCAGAACATGATCACCAGGGCCACAAACAGGAACAGGCGTGACAGGAACTGCTCGTCCACGTACTGGGGCGTTCCGGGGACAGCTGGAGGGACAGGAGGGAGGAGGGAGGCTGTGAGAATGCTGCAGCTGCACACCCTGCCCACTGGAGTCAGAAGTTGAGAGCATCAACCTTCATCTCTTTACAACAGAATCCTGCACACTAAAAATATTTCCAAACCCCAAATAATATTAGGCAAAACAAAATTCAAATTATAAAAATTTAACAATGAGGACAAAGTCTCCAATTCGTCCTAAGAGGGTTTTGTCTCCAGGTGCAAATAAACCAGGAAAGTCTTGGAGGGAAAAATAAAAGCTACTATTTGTTAAGCATCTTGTGTGTGCTGTTGTGTATACACATTATTGCCTGTTGGGCATTATTATCCCATTCTGTGTAAAAAGAAACTGAAGCACAGGTATGAGGTGACCTGCCTAAGATCTCAAGGTTCATGAGCTGGCGGAGAGCCCACAGTTGTGCTCTCAGCCTCTCCACACACTGCCTCTCGAGTCATGGAGTTTCTAGATTCTGGCACTGATGAGTCAAGAGGGGTCTCAGGGAGCCCCGCGTGAGGTGCCTTCCTTTTCCAGACACAAGAACTAGAGCCCAGAGAGGCAAAAACGACCTGTCTCCCTCAATCCATAGCAAACTAGGGGCAGAAGTGGGCTGAGAACCTGGGTCTCCACTCCTCTCTGCTTTGAGAAAAGCTACTCCATAGAGCTCCTTGTCCTGACTGTGGGGCAAGGAGAGTTAAGAGAAACTACATCCCAGATGGGCAAACTGTACCAAACACACACAACAAGGGAAAACTGTCTGAGTGTGCCAAGGGGATAAAGAGAGTTCACAGCCTGGCTGTGAACTCTCTTTACCTGGGGAACCCGGGTGAGCCCTGGACCAGGATGGATGGAAATAAACTAGCAGGCAGGTGCATGCTCCTTCCACGGGGCCCTGTCCCTCCTTCAGAGCAGAGCACGCCTGGCCCTTTGGGGTCTCTTTCCTCTGATAAAACAGCATGCGAACAGAGGAGAAACTTTTGAGGCAGATGAGGTAAGGAAGGGCAGTCCCAAGATCGTTTGGTGCTATATTATGCCCCAGTTAGGCGCGCTGATGGAATCAAGCAGGCCGGCAGTCAACAAAGACTTACCGATTGTCTGCTATGTGCCAAGCACCTGGGGCCGGGGGCAGGGGACAAATGGATGGCTCAGGAGAGGTTACTGTCCCTAGAGCCTAAGCTCCTGGCCAGGAGCCACGCACTGGTCCCTTCTGTACCTCACACTGTGCCCAGCACACGAGGCCCCATTGAGTGCAAGCAGAGCTCAACCGCCTTCAGCAGCTCTGCAGCTCCATGGTCAGGATCTGGGCCTGGGCGTCAGATTGCGATAGAGCCCAGGCCACCTACCTCACTGCCCTGCCCTACACCAACTGCAGCCAGCACTCTCAAGCTGGCTGGAGGGAGAAAGGTAGAAGCAGGTGGCAGACCTAGGCATGGTTCCCAAAGGGCTGGGGCTTAGGACCAGCCCTACGTGTGTCCTGAGGGAAGCTGGCCAGAGATGCCAGAAAATAGGGAGGCCCAGACTCCTTGCAGTCACCTGGCCCCTCCCCACCCGCAATGGTCAAAGTCAGGGGTATATGCCCAGGACTAGGCTTTTACTCAGCTGGGTAGAGTATATACTTTTTCATTTTATGGGCATGGGTTATATCTTGGAAAACATTACTAAGCATTTTCTGAATTGTAAAATGGAGTTAACTGCACATCTATCCCACAGACTCATCGTGGGGATCTCAGGTTTATAATGGAAAGCACTCTGAACCTGCTTGTGCCTAATACTTGGTAAGTGTGCAATATCATTACCATGACTACCAGTAATCGGAAAAGAGTTTAGCACATTTTGAAAAGGCTGATTATCCTACATATTGCTGAATTCCTAGGAGTCTTCAAGCAAAATCACCAAGAGAATAGGGTCTTACCTGGAGGAGGCCGCCCATCGTTTATGTTAAATGCTGTGGCAAATATGCCAAAGGGAAATGCCCCAATTCCAAAAGACATCTGGAAGCCACCATCTCCAAATCCAAACCCTTGAAATCCCTGTGTAGAAGAAATGCAATTCAGAACAGGCAGGTTTCTCCTCACCTGTCACACGTCACCTTAGGTGTGGCACCCGCATTTCTTCCCCACCCGCTTTTCCTCCCATCTAGATCTCAAGGCAGAGGAACCCTGGCGGCTCCTCCGCCCTCCTGGTCATCCAGGGGTCCCAGCTAAGGAGCTATGAATGCCAGAAAGGACTGGCTCTGACCCAAAATAAAACTCTCTGCTGATGCAAGTAAGTGTTCTCAGAGCTCCAGGTTCCTTCCCAGAGTCCCACACTAGCCAATAAAACTTTCTACATGCTTTATAACAGCCAAAGTGTCAACAACTCTTATACCCAATTACAAGGGAACATAGAAAAAGCTACACATTATCTATAAGAGCAAAAAAAGTGGAACTCTAATTGGCCAACAATGGAGGTCATGATCAAAATTTCGATACATTACGCTGACTATGCAGCAACACAGAAAAACTCTTATGACCAAGCTTTCAGACAAAATTGTTTGAACACCATGGTCACAAGTATGTGACAATATGTATGTAGGTGGAAAAGACATGGATAAGTATTTTCCCTAAGATTTTTCTTTTAATATTGTTACAGAGAATTTTAAAAATTCAAAACATTTTCTTTCCTGATTACAAAAGTAATATATGCTTGCTATGAGAAATTAACACATTACAGGAATAAATAACACAGAAAATCAGAGGTCTCCTTGTTCACCCTCCACCTCATAACCCCTCCCTCCAATGACCACTGTCAGCAGTCTGGCATCATCCTCAGCATTTTTTCCCTATAATGTTGGGTTGGCCAAAAAGTTCATTCAGATTTTCCCATAAGATGGTGGAAACGAACTTTTTGGCCAGCCCAATATGTTCTACACTGCATCATCTTTCACATGAAAAGATTCGGAAGGAATCATAATATTGTAAATAGGTTAACTCCTATTTTCTAAGTGCCAACTCTGTGCTGGGCACTGTGCTAAGCACTAGTACACTCAAATCGCATTTAATTCTTACATTAGGATCACCCACATTTACAGATGACCAAACCAAGGCTCAGAGAGGTGAAATAACTTGACCAAGGTCACACAGCTGGTAAGGGGTAGAGTTTAGATCTGGAACTAGATCAGTATGGTCCGAAAACCCATGCTCTTAATTACTGTGAACATCTTAAAAAAATTCCTCTTCTCCTCCGCATCCCTGGGTAGATCCTTAGAACAACTGATTAAAAAATAATTAAAGAAAAGAAAAATTATTGGGCTAACTGCTCTCCACGAAGAGCTGATAGGCCTTCATTTGTGAGTCTCTTGCAAATCATGCAAGTGGCTGCTCCCTATCCCTACTGAGCATAGCCTGGCACCCAGCTCCAAACTTCTTGACGGGCAGCACTACCTATAAAGCCTAACAGCTATTAAGAGGGCAGACCTACAGGGAAGGAAAACTGGTTTCCATCTCCTCAGTGCAGAAAAGCCTCCAACTAAGAGCTAGCCTGGTTGAGTCTGAGGGCTCCTGAGATCAAGGCTGCCTTACCCAGGAAGGTGCAACTGTTTCATCAGGAACCACCACTTCATTCAGTGCAAATTCAAGGACTGGCCCTCCGGCCTCCCTTCCAGCAACACCTGTACAATCCCACAAGTCCTCACATTTGGTAGGTTTATGTTCCTGGGGCAGAGTAGGCAAAAAACATCACCGGTGGCTGTGGGTGCTTGTAAACGCCAGAGATGTGCACTGGCGTGTACATCTGATGTGCAGTCTTCACAGTCAGGGCCTCTGGCTTCCTGGGGCCTCGGACTCCTGGGTTAGGAGCTAATGCTCCACTGGGAACCAGAGCCTGGGAAGTACATAGTCTTGTCCATTGGACCACTAGGGAAGTCCTCAATAAAGTATTTTTTAATTAAAGTATGCACTTTTTTTTAGACATAATGCTATTTATTGCTAATTTAATAAGACTATAGCGTAAACATAACTTTTATATGCACTCAGAAACCAAAAAAATTGTGTGACTTGCTTTACTGTGATATTCGCTTTATTGTGGCGGTCTGAAACTAAACCTGAAGCATCTCCAAGGTCTGCCTGTGAACTCCATAAGGGCAGGGATCTTTAACTATGTTCACTGATATATTACCAGAGCTTAGAATGAGGCCCAGCACACAGAGGGCACTAAATATAGAAAGAATAAAATCTTAAAAGAGAGTTACAAAACAGGAGCCAAATATTGTAAAAATAAAAATATATGTATACACAAACATCTATCTATAAAACACACACACACAAATAGATCTATAAAATTTGTGTGTGTATAGATAATCATAGAAAAATAGAAAAGAAAATAGACCAATGTGTTTCCATTGGTTATCTCTGGATGGTGTGATTATAAGTTATTTTCTCCCCTCTTTTCCTTTCTGTATTTTGCAAATTTTCCTTTACTTTTATAATCAAGGAGAAAAAATGTAGGGCCGAGAGGGAAACTTCTAAAGCCATGGGCTCAGTTCTAGAAGCCTTCTCCTAGAATTTTCCTCACCCCTCTGTTCTCCGGTTCTGGCCTCTGTCCTTGAGGACGGGGAGGAGTCTTCTCTCTGAAACAGAAACGGTGTAAAATAAGTCTATTACAAAATGCTTTGACCTGTTCCCTGAGTGGGGGAGCTCTTCACCAACAGGGTCAGGGCCATGGCCCCCTTTCATGCCCGGCACATGAACTTATGCCAAATTAAACCAAATACTAACTCTGTTCTACATGCAATTGCTTTTCCCTAGTGTGTAGAAAACTAGGGAGAAAATCCATTTGTTACAAGATGCTCATCAGACTGCACTCAGCTTATTCTTCTCACAGAGAGCCATACCCAGATTGGTTACAACTGTCAGCCAGGCACCTTCCTGGACCTGGGTCACGGATGTCAAAAACCCCAAATCCAAATTCAAACAGAAGACAGCCTGTCAGCAGAGAGGGCTGAGATTCAGGGTCTCTCTGCTCTGCCCCATTACCTTCAGCTTTACCTCCCACTACTCTTGAGCAAGTACTTTACACTATTCTTTCTCTCTAGGACCTCTGGGTCCTAGCCCCTTCCATCACTCATCCCACAAATACTGGACTGAGGGCTTGTTATCCATCAGGCGCTAGGCAGGATGCTACCAAGACTGAAGATAGATCCTACTCTTGAGGTGCTCGTGGTTTAAAGGGGGCTACAACCAATCACACTACAGCGTGGAAGGGACTTCTTTAAAAGAGGTGTCAACTAAATGGAGTGGGGGCATGGGTGAAAGCAACTAATGTGGGGAAGAAAGGCCACTTTAAGGAGGAGGTAACTTTAGGGTTGCTCATAAAAGACGGCAGAAGTTAGAGGAGGAGAAGGGGGTTGAGCAGGACTGGAGAGGGCAGAAGAGGCAAATGGACAACAAATACAAAGGCTCATGAAGGTGAAAGCATAAATAAGTCCCTTTAAGAGAAGTCCAATATGTCTGGGTACAGGGTATGCTGGAGTGGGGTGGAAGAAGGTAAGAGACACTGTTGGGAGTTTGGGAAAAGTGTGCGTGGGTGTGTTATGTGCACACTCTAGCACCACACCATGAAGGTTCTCAACAGAATGCCTCCATTTCCAGAAATCTCAAACGCCACAAAGCCTCCCAGACCCCCATTTCCTCCCCCCAGACTTTAGACATCACTGCTACAGCACCCACCTCCCACCTCCCACCCTGCAGACTCTCCTGCTGGACACCCTGCTTCCCAGGCTCCTTCACAGCACTCTGCATACTTGCAATGGTGGTGTCTTGTGCGCTGCCTAGCATAGTGCCTGCCCATTGGCAGATGCGCACAGCACATCTGTATCACAGTCCCGCAAATGGCAACCTGGTTGCCCTCCCCTCCTGGCTGACTCCCATCTGGATGCCAAGTGCCTTGAAACAGAGGGTCTGTAAACACTAACTAAAGGGTGGGGTGAGGAGGTGCTGAATAGAAGTGAATTCGTGTCCAAGGGGAGGAGTGTGTGTGAGAGGGGCCCCATGGCCTCACCTGGGGTCCTGCTGCCCAGTGCTGCCCCTGCCATAGAGGGGAATCACCTTGTCGCGGCTGATGCCAGCTTTGCAAACTGGACACACCTGTCTGTTAGGTCTCGTCTCCAACCACTGCAAGCAGGAGAGAAAACCACGTGAATGGCACAAGCCCATCAGGGTGGTCAGTCAGAGCCAGTAGGAGAACTACAGGGACCAGCGCCCTCAAACTGCAAACACCAGCACCAGCAGTGAACACCTCAAGGAACCCAACTCTCTGATTCTTGCTCCTGGCACTCAATAAATATTTACTAGTGGTGAAATCAAAATTGCCTTTAGATGCCGTCATTAAATTAAACAGGCTTCTTAATGCTTCGTTCTCTCAGGGGCTTGCCAGCAATACAGCAGGAAAGAACTGCAGGCCTGCAGCTGTGTCAAGAGGTCTGACAGATCCAGTCACAGGTCAGGCTGCAGGTAGAACAAACTTTAAATCTCCATCTTCCCTGACGGATCAATTGTATGACCCTGGCAGTCAGATTTTTCTTTCTGTGTTTCTCATTTTTACAGTATTTCCTCAACAACTACGTGTCTTAGACATCAGCCATCTGGAAATAAGCTGACCATTTTCTGGTGATTTACTATGTGCTAAAGGATAGATTTTTCTTATTATCTAAATTTGTTTAGTGGTTTTTATGTACTTTCAATGATTTTTGCATTCAACTATTTCTTTCAAAATTAAAAACAACAGTCCTGCTTTGGGTTTTTCAGGCCCTTTCACTGGTTGTATTAAAATCATTTTAACTTTCTTAAAAACAAAATTAAAATGATAAAAACATATTACCTTAGTGTCCTTGCAGACATTAAATAAATATTTTATACACACACACACATTCAACATTTATCTGAGAGCATAAATTATCTCTTTAGACCCAGTGATATGTAGTTTATCATATGTGAATCTAGGACTTCAGGGCCAAGGAGAAGGCAGCATTTAATGATTTTTATATCCTATTTCCTTTATCTTACTGTCAAAAGCTTGAAAACTTAAGTATTATGTGCTCTTTACAGATTTAGAACAGACATGTTCTAGAGGTTCCACTGGGGTCAGAATGCACCGCCCTGAAATGTAGTGGAAACCCCTCTCACTTTCTCTGCTTCTTTCTCCCATCAAGATTCTGAGGCTTTAGCAGCCTGGAACTTTTCTCCTCCCCTCCACATTTCCAAGCCACCTACAAGTGTGGGGCTCCAATGACAACAACCATGGAGACAGCTGGCAGTGATTATTAACAGCCAATTGTCAGTGCCAGACTCAGCTCTGTCCCACCAAGCAGGCGCCTACGTCTTGGAGAAAACTTACTAACTAGTTTTCATAATAATAAAAAGCTGGAAAAACAGACTTTTTCCCTCTCATAAAAGCTCTCTGTTGAGACCAAAAAAGTTTCCCCCTTCCTAACATTTTCAAGACCTATAAGGGTAGGGGGGATTGTTGATATGATGGGAGGTACTTTTTATAGAGGCACAGTCTCAACAATAAAAACCTAACATACGATCACATCCAACCCAATTTACAAATGAGGAAGTGAGACCCAGAGAGGTGTAGCTTGCCAAGGCCACAAAGGCCATCAACAGCAGAGTCAGGAGCATCCCTCCTGGGTACAACACTGACCTCTTGTTTCATCAACTGCCTATCAGTGGGCAGGTGTATAAAGAGGGTTGGGGGGAAAGCAAGCAAATGAGTCCACAAGCAGGGAAGATTGCAGCTTCTGACAGTAGTCTCCTGAGACTAGGGGTGTCCTGTGCAACCACAGCTGATGAAAGACAAAGTAAAATGAAATGCATCTTACCTGATGTAAACATGGCCAACTGCCAGAGTCCCCAAGGCAACCAGTCATCAAGGAGAAAGAGAAAGGGGAAAAGGAAGAAAAATTATTTCATTAACAGAAACACTGGGTAAGGTAGGAGGAGAAAAATGGGAAAACAGGATTGAACTGTGGAGCACTGCAACCCCACTGAGGGTCTGTGGGGATCACTGTTATCAGAAATTAGAAAAGACTGAGCTAAAATCACAGGAAAAATGAAGCAATGGAGACAAGACACCAGTCTCCACCTCCAGGATCCCACTACTTGTGAAGACCCCCAGGTCCCAGACCATCCCAGACCCAGCTTCTCTACAACTTGACCTTTGAGGGGTTATGGCCTCTCAAGGAATCCAATAAAAGTTAAGGATCCTCTGTGCAGATAAATTCACAGGGGCATACTCATGCACATGCACACACGCACTATTTTAGACTCAACTTCAGTGGGTTCACAGCCTCCTCAGGCTCACAGGGAAGGTGTGGATCTAGATCCAGTTCTACAAAATCTTCAGGCTGTCCTCAGCCCTGAGAGCTCTGCTGGCAGGAAGCAGCTTAAAAGTTCAAGTCTACCGTAAAAACATCTTTAGGTAATAGAAAGATGGGGAAGCTGCTTGGCAGAAAGGGCTACCTCCAGCTTAGTGACTTACACTACAGAGATTGCTGCTCAGTTTCGCATTTTACAAATGAGGAAACAAAACTCAGAAACGTCAAACGACTTGCCTGCAGCACCAGGACTAAAACAAAAGTCTTCTGACTTCCATTTTACTGTCCCTCTATCACCCAGCACTGGGTGCAAAAAATGACATCTACAGAATTGAAGGAAAAGTTACTCTAACTCCAGATTTAAATTTTTTCTTTCTCTCTACATTCATCCATTCAACTAACAAATATCTACTGCACGCCTACCAAATGCCAGGACAGTGGAAAATGTAGACATGGCTTCTGACGCTCACATAATGTATCTTCTCAACCTGAGTAAAATTTGGACTCAGAGGATAATTCCTTTCCCAATTACTGAACCACAGTTTAGCCTCACAATCCAGACACACAATCTCCTTGGACATAACAGACACCTGCCGCCAACATTAACCTTGCAATTCCATTCTAAACTGAGCAGAGGTCACTCCAAATCACAGCAGCTCTCCAGTGGCAACTTCCCTCAAAAGCTATGGGGGAGAAGTGGGGGTGCTTTTCCTCTGGGAAAAGTTCCGGATTATAACAATGATGGCAGTTACTCCCATTCATTAAACAATGACTGTGTGCTGTGCTGAGCTGTGGCTAAATAGCTTTTCATTTGTCAATGTCACATAATGGTCATCACACTAACCTTTGAGCAACTGCAATTATCTCTGTTTCACAGATAAGGAAACTGGGGTTCAGAGAGGAAAGTAGATTTGCTTAGGGACAAACCACTCAGATTGGAAGCATCTCTTTCATTTTAGAACCTGTGTTCTTTCCAATGGTACCCTGACTGAATTCTTCATTCTTTCAAATCCTGGTTTTATGATACCTCAATCACAAAACTAGAGTATTTCCAATTTCTAGGAGAGGGCTGATGACAACAGTTTTTGTTTATTTTTATTTTTGGCTGCACCTCGCGGCACGTGGAACTTCGCCGATCAGGGATCAAACCCGTGCCCCCTACAATGGAAGCACAGAGTCTTAACCACTGGACCACCAGGGAAGTCCTGATGACAACAGTTTTTGCACAAAACTTCAAAATTAGGGCAAGAGCCTCCAGAAAAAAAAAAACACCTCTGCCCCATTCTACTCATTCACCAATAAATTTATCTTTTTCACTGTTGCCAATTTAAACTCCCTGAGATATTATTTAAATGACCCTTTCTTCACACCGCTTCCCTGCTCAAAAATATTCAATAGCTCCATGTTCTACTCAGTTAAATCTGGGTTTGATAATCTGGCCCAATCCTCCTTTAACAATCTTGTTTCCTAATACTCCCCAGCCCATAATACCCATCCAGAGTGCTGTTAGAGGGATACAGCAGCTTCAGGTCTCAGATGAACCCAGCAGCACATTTGCCTGTCCCTAGAAATTGCCTGCCTTGGGGTGGCACACACTCTTCACCTCACCTAGCTGGCATTCTCATCCCTCTAGTTACCCCAATTTGCCCTTCAAGGTCCAACTCAAAATCAAGAGGGAAAAAAAAAAAATCTCAACATTCACCCAGGTTTTCAGAGCCAGAAGGGGCTTCTGTAACCATCAAGGGTGGAATGGACACTGACTCAGCCCCTTCATTTTGATATATATAAAATATGGTAACAAATATTAGGATCATAGCTCATGTAACATTTACTATGTGCTACGTGCTCTTCTAAGTCTCTTACATATCCTGAGTCATTTAATGCTCCCAAACAACCCTAAAAAATGAAGCACTATGTGTGGAAGCACCTTGCCCAAGGTTATCCAGGGGGGAAGTGGCAGAGTCAGGATTCAGAGCAAGGCAGTCTGGAGCCAAGTCCTTGCTCAGAACCATCGTGCTGTAACTGCCTCTTGGCTCAGCGCAGCAAGTGGCATGGAGTAGTGCTCACTAAATGGTGAGTATTGTCACTTTAGAAATGGGGATAGGGAGCTCAAGGTGGGGACAGGATCTGCCCAAGTTCACTCAGCTCATCAGCAGCAGAGCTGGGATGAGAACCCAGGTCTCCTGCCTTTGTACCTGAGTGTATCAGGACCCCAAATGGGTGGAAAACCTGCTCCAAAGCTGTCCAGGGCCACAAGCTTTCTAAACATGGCATGTGTCCTCTGGGGCAGTGGAAGGGGTACTGACCAGAAGAGGTGGCCACACAGGCTGATGACGGCGTCCTTGGCTGTGTCCAGGCAGATGTTGCACTCGAAGGTGCTGTCCTGCCCTCCGCTCTCACCAGCGCCATTGCTGCTGCCGCTGGGCCCCCCTGCACTAGAGTTCTCAGGAGATGCAGAGGCCGAGGGCCCTTTGCTTGCCATCCTTGGCTGTCAGCAAGCTCTGAGTGAAGATTCTCCCCAGGGAAATCCTGAAAGGCAGAGAGCCCATGACTGCCCATTTCTGCAGGCCACTCCCCCCAGTCTCCATGCCAATACCCCCATATTCTCTCAGGTCTGGAAGTTCAGACTATGACTGAACCCCTGAGTAGACTTCCCAGAGGCTGCAGAGGATGACAGTCGTGGGGCACTGCCCAGAGAGAAACGACTCAGAAACTTCCCATGAACATGGCCCAGAATAGACCACACAAATAACGAACCGCACAAATAGAGAGCAGCCTCCACGGAACAGCTCTCCACAGGAACTAGGACCCTGTCTCACTGTCTTTCCATTCTCCCAGGATAACTGCCCAGGTGATAAATAAATACATGCTCAATCAGAATGAAAGTTCACAGGCTGTCTTCTAACTTTGGACAGCCTCTATGTTGGCGATCGAGTCTGCTCAGGCCAGAAAGTCGTGACCAGTGCACGCCAGAATACAAAGAAAACCCTGTAACCATGAAAGCTTCCCAGGAAGCTAGGAAGGACCAGAAAGGTCATCTGGTCCAACGTCTTCCATACTGCAATCTTTTGCATTTCCCCTTCTGCCAGGTTAGAATACTACATACCTGATTTTGTCTAAATCTATCAACATTTAAGAGGAGGCTTGTATCACTGCTGAAAACAGAAAACCAGTAGTACCTACCATAAGTGAAAGATAAATACAAACATAATGAAGGAAGAGCTTTTATCCCTTAGGAAACTGCAGCCCGAGACCTCTCGGCTGACTGATGAATGTGGAGCTGAGGCTGGGACTCGTGACACAGTTTGTAGTTAAACCACCATTGTACCACCACAGACCAAGCTGGTCACCAAATACTGAAACAGACCACTGTTCACTACCACCTCCAGGTCAAAGAACCCACCAGGAGTTGAACAAGAACGAGCACGAGAACACCACCAAAAGATACTCAGAAATTCTGGGTGCAGAGTAAGAATCTATCAAGAGCCTGATCTGGCCACCCTCACCACCTCAGAGATTCCAAATGGGAAATGCTAGGTGGCTACCAGTCAGAGAATCGGAGGCTTGGATGCTGGTCACAGTTGAGCCTCCAGCTTGCTAGCTGGTCTTGGAAACCTCCTCTCTCCTCTCTGGCCACAGTTTTCTCATCTGTAAACTGAGGCACTGGACTCCATGGTCTCCAGGTGCCCCCTTCCAGCTCTGCGGCTGCACCAGGTCATCTCACCTGCTCTCTCCAAAGCAGGCAGCCCCACCACAAGTCTGGGACTCACCAATGGAGCACCAGAAGACCACCCTGATTTCAGCTTCCAAAGTACCAGGAGATAAGGACCAAAAAGCCACAGTCCTTTTAGACCCAGAAGCCTCTCTACACAACAGACTCAGAACTCTAGATTCATGAGCATCCCCCACCACGACAGCAGCTCAGTGACATAAGCAGGGAGAGGAGGCCAGCTCACCACCACTTTTTCACTCAGTTACATCATTTTACATAGTGTCCCAGAAGAGCAGCTGGCTGCCAGCAGCACTGTGCCTTGTTGGCCTCAGTTCCAAGACCTTCCCCATGATCCAGTGCTTCATCCTCTCCATATACATCTGGTCTTGTCTTCGTAGGGTGGAGCCTGCTTGTGAGGGCCACATTATGGCCTTTCTTTGTCATTCCAGCTCAAGCACCCGACACGTTTCTTTTAAAAAATAATAATTTTTTTTTTAAATTAAGGACTATGTGTATAGATGTGGAAAGACAACCATAAGTCAGGTTCACTGATGGATCTTAATGACAGTCCCCTGATATCATGATTTGGAAGCATACAGCAACAACAACAAAGCATCCTCACCCTAAAACATAGCTCTAATCAAGTCTCTAAAACAAATTATCCAGTTACAGAAAATATGGGCATAGATCCATGTATTAAACAACTCCAGGAAGATGCAATCAGCAAATCCAGAATGTGGGACTTTCTATGGGACAAATAATCAAAATTCTCCAAAAAATAAACAGCATGGGTGGGGTGTGGAGTTACAAATTGAGACTTGAGACATACCAACCACTGGCAGTATGTGGATCTCACTGGAACCAGATTCACACAATCCAACTGGAAAAGACATTTGTGAGATGAATGACAAAAACTGATTTAGCCTGGGTATTAGTTTATATTAAAGAATTCCTGTTAGATTTATTGGGTATGATAGTGGCATATTTAAAATTTTTTCATCTGTTATATATGTATGCTTAAGTATTTATGAAGGAATGATAAGATGTTTGGGATCTGCTTTAAAATACCCCAGGGGGAAAAGTGAAAGTAAAGAGAAAAGAAACAAGAACAAGGAAGTTGATAGTTGTTGGAGCTGGATGATGAATGGAGGTTCATTCCATCAGTTTATTTTTGTGTGCTTGAAAATTTTCCATTATAAAAGATACTTTTTAAAAAGGTCAGGTTGCAGAACAGTATGTGTATGAATTTATTTAGGTGAGAATAAAGTACACAAATGAGTATATATTTTGCGAAGAAAATGTCTACAAGGCACACACTAAACTATCAACAGTTATTTTTGGGATTGGGAGGGCTGGGGAACTTTGAATTTTATATTCCTATCCTGTTTCAGTGTTTTATGACAAGCAGATAGATATTACTTTTACAATAACATTTTTGAAAAAGTAAACTGTAAAATGTATGTACAATATTACATTTGTTACAACAATAATGAATATAAATATTAGAAAATGTCTTTAAAAATGTGGAAGGGCTTCCCTGGTGGCGCAGTGGTTGAGAGTCCGCCTGCCAATGCAGGGGACACGGGTTCGTGCCCCGGTCCAGGAAGATCCCACATGCCGTGGAGCGGCTGGGCCCGTGAGCCATGGCCACTGAGCTCGCACGTCCGGAGCCTGTGCTCCGCAATGGGAGAGGCCACAACAGTGAGAGGCCCGCGTACCACAAAAAAAAAAAAAAAAAAAAAATGTGGAAGAACATACCAAACTATTAATAGTGATTATCTCTGTACTATCTCTGGGGGCTCAGAGGTCCTCCTTGTTTATAAAGCTGACATTTTTACCTGTATTAATTCTAAAATCAGACAAAAGAATAACAGTACATTTAAAAACTTTTTTTCCCTGATGTTCTAGTTCTCCCCAATCCTGAAAGGTTCTGTATTGAAATCCTGGCTCCACCACTGACTAGCCATGTAGCTCTGGGAAATCCCTTAATGGCCTGAGTATCTTTTCTCACCTGAAAAATGAGAATGTCATACCTCCTACAGGGCTGCTAAGGTGGCTATATGCGATAACACAGTGACCTGGAGGACCCACCAAGGTAGGAGGGGGCCACTGCTGCAGGGGAGATGCACATACATGCACTTACCCTGGTTCACTGCCCTCTCCACTCACTGGCCCAACAAGGCTCTGCACAGTGCATTCTCCTACACACAGGCCTAAGGGGACAATCAGGGTCATGGTAGGTGTCAGGGTAGGAATGGCCAGGGGACAGTAATAGGTCAACTCAGAGTTTGCAGGGAATAGCAGTCATGCATCAGGCCAGGCACTGGGACAGGCCTGCAGGTCCCAACTCTAGGCAGACCATATCACTCTCATTCTAATTCTTAGCAGACTGACCACGTGGTCCCTACCCGAGCTCTAGAGCTTCATCCTGGTAGGCACGCAAATATTTTCTGAGTGGGTGGGTGCAGGCATGTGTGACTGGTTTTGGTCAACTCCCAGGCCGGCTGCTCATATAACCTCTCTTTTACATATCCTGGGCCCTGTCACTGGAGCCTCCTCTCCTCACCTCCTACCTTCCCTCACACACAGGAACCTCACCACGCCAGGGCAGCAAGGCAGAAATGAGCAGCCTTCCCTGGGGACTGTCCACTGAGCACCTACAGAACAACAAAATGTGGACACAGCCTCATGGGCCCAGTAGGACTGGGACACTGCCCTAGAGAACAGAGGGCCCTAGTCGGCTCAGAAACTGGACAGAGTAGAAAGGAAGCTGGCCCTGAGCCTATGTGAGCTGCCATCCTGTTAAAAGCTCTCCTGCTCCCCGTAGGGCCTATAGATTTGGACCTGACCACATAGTAGCCTTCTTGTGGCTGGTTCTGTGCCCCTGCCCCTACCCTGACCATTCTTCACTCCTGAGCTGAATTCACTTTCTAGTTTTCAAAGCACATTCACACCTACTACCACTTCTGACCCTCACTCCATTTTACAGAGGACATCAGGCCAGGGATGTTAGAGGACTTACCCAAGGCCAGGCCATCATACATGTAATTCTGTGCCCAATTCAGACTTTCCAACACATCAACACTCTTTTCACTCTTACCTGTTACCCCTTTAACATGCAGCTTTACAAAATTAAATACCTGGTCTTTGTTTTCCCTCAAATTCACAGTGCAATGCTCTTAACTTCTGTGTTCTTTGAAGTGAGTGCAAAGCAAACTCACCACTCATCCATTTAGGCGTGAAACCAAAGGATCTCTAGTACCAACTACAATTGACGCCTGGTGCTACCAACTGGGGTGAAGTGGGTAAAAAAGAGCAAGACCACATTGAACCCCTGGAGTCTAGAATAGGAGCTAATTATAAGAATCCTTAACAAGGAGCTCCATCAAACTTGCCTGTTTTTCCTAAACAAGGCACCCTCCCAGAGATCTGGTTCCTAGACCACCTCGGTGTTTTAAATAGGACCTGTAACTGGCTACAGCCTAAGAATCTATATTTTTAAATAAGTGTCCCACCTTCCACTCCAGAAGATTCTCTGATGAAGAGTTTTGGAAAATCAGCTCTTAAGGGGAGACTCTACCAAGCACAAAGCAATACAGCACAGCACAGAGTTTGGGAGGGACAGTAACCATAGGTCTTGTCCTTCAGAATACCCAACCCCCAACTATAGCCCACAGGGACTATGAAGAGGTCAGATAAACTTGGGGGGTGGGGGACAAGTCTGCTGAGATCTCAGACCACCCAGCACCTGGTCCATCTGGGACAAAGCTGATCATTTATAAAACAAGTTCACAGCTTGTTTTGAAAAACATCCCTAAAGTTGAGATGTTCAGGGCTTCCCTGGTGGTGCAGTGGTTGAGAGTCCACCTGCCGATGCAGGGGACACGGGTTCGTGCCCCGGTCTGGGAAGATCCCACATGCCGCAGAGCGCCTGGGCCCGTGAGCCATGGCCACTGAGCCTGCGCGTCCGGAGCCTGTGCTCCGCAACGGGAGAGGCCACAACAGTGAGAGGCCCGCGTACCGCAAAAAAAAAAAAAAAGTTGAGATGTCCAAGGCAGCACATTTGGTGCTGGAACGAAGGCAGATTGGCAGATTTGTGATAGTTAATGATCCCTTAGGAACACAGAACCTGGCAGCTGAAGTTGCTTGACCCAGCATCCACACTCCTATTACCTTCCCAGAGCTAGCCTGGCCCACCTCACAGGAACTGAGCAAGGGAGAGAAAATGAGACTTGCATATTCCTCAAGGAATCACCAGGGAACGTGATCTCACAAGGACATCTCTTTGTAGTATTCTTGTGTTCAGTTCTCAGGTTCTAGAGAACCGCAGGTATGCATAATCTGCCTTCTCTGCCCCTTCAGCTCTAAGAATTCCTGGACCGGGGTGTATAGAGGCATCTGGAAATGGTGATTCTAATTATGAAGATTACAAATTTGGATGATAAATAACTGGCATGATGTGAGAGGTGACCCAGCAGAAGTCTTGTTCCTGTGGGCACATGCGTGTTCATACAGAAGCTTTCTGCCGGAACGGTGGCGAGCCCCAGCCTGTCTTCACTGCTCACTGATCACAGTAGGCAGAGATGGGACTTGCATTCTGAGAATGTCTACATCACACTCACAGAAGGTTAGAGTGGGAGGAAATCTGAGTAAGTTGATTGGAACTTGGAACACACAGAACCCAGGCTCTAAAATTTTGGAGTCTAAATGGAGTTTCCGTCCCTAGGCTATATCTCACAGAGGCCTGGCCCTCAAGTATAGGACCAAGGACCTGAACAGCCTTTCAGGTCCAGAAGGACAGAAGAGGCTGAGCAAATGGCCTCTTTTCCTTAGGGCTGCACTGGTCTTTTTCTCTGGTATCCTCTAATCTCTCTATCTGTACAACCAACCCCACACCTACCTTCGAAGATTTATTAATGACCCTATTTGCCAGGCATTCAAGACACAAATATAAAGGGTTTCAGCCTAAGGGGGATAGAGGTAAGTAAACCAACAAGGCAGCCCAGTGTGCTGCGTGCTGACAGTAGTGTGTACAGAGTGCCTGAGGGCAGGGCTTGCTGGGGAGGACAGAGACACAGCACACAGGACAAGTGGATAACTCAATCTGCCAAGTTCAGTGTGGCTGGAGCCCAGAGAACATGTGGGGGTGGTAGGGCAGCAAGGGCTGCAATTGAGGCAGGAAGAAAGGCCTGGAAATCCTCATGCCTTCAGCCCCTGCCTGTCGGGCTCACATTGCCTGCTGCACCACCTAACCCAGACCCGCCTAACCGTCTAAATGGTTCCATGATTCCAATGTCTCTTTCTCTCCCCATCCAGTTCCCATCCCCTGCTAAGTAAACTAGTAAATTCACATGACAGATTACAAGGCCACTAAAAATTATGCTTCTGTAAGGATTTTGCCTATATGGGAATTTTAATTATATAAAATAATGTTAAATGAAAATAGCAGGATAGAAAATTGTATACCAAATTGAACATACTGTATGATATTAACAGGTTAAAAGATACAGAAAAAAATTGGAAGGGGCCCAAATATTAACTGTAGTGGTCTTTGGATAACGGAATCATGGGCAGATTTTTAAAGCTTTTTTTCACACTTAACTGTACTTTCCACTTTTTCCATAGTAAGTACTATGTTATTAAGATTCAGAAAAAATATGGGACGATGTTAAAGGTCCCAGATCGTCAGATCTCAGTAGGGGACAAAAAGGAAAGCAATCTGATTAAAGAAATCTACACTAAGGTGTGATGAACCTTAGTATAATAATTCTCTCAGAAATTTTCACATTTTTAAATTTTATTGAGTCATATTTTTAATAAGTAACACATTCACATGGCTCAATTCAAAAGGTACAAAAGGATATAGACTGAGAAGTCTCTCTCTCCCATCCCTGGAACCTAGTCATCCTGCTCCCTGCCTTGGAGACCAATGGTACTAGACTATATCTTTAGGACACATTCCAGAAGTAGAACTACTGGGTCAGAGGGTATCTGTATTTGTAATTCTGTATCAAACACCCTCCAAAAAGGATGTGCCAATTTTTAGTCCCATGAAAAATACATAAGAGTGCTTGTTACCCCCATCTTTGCCAATTATATGTATGTTTTCAAAAGAGAACACATAAGTAGCATGAGAAACATAGGGTAATTTTGGCAGTTTGGGACGATATTTTAAATTCACTAATTCACTCGCTAATTAGTTATTAAAATCCATTATGTTCCATGCACTATGCTAGGCCCTAGAGATAACAATTTCCAAACGTAACACATATCTGAGTGGGAATTCTAGGCTCAGCTGTTCCTACTTCTTCGCATTGTCTTCCATTATTTCTTTTTTCTTGTGTGTGTGTGTGTGCGTGTGCGTGTGCGTGTGTGCGTGTGAGCACGCAGCACACAGGATCTTACTTCCTCACCAGGGATGGAACCCGAGCCCCTTGCAGTGGAAGTGCGGAATCTCAACAACTGGACCACCAGGAAGTCCCATTTTCCATTATTTCTAAATCAAAAGTGTTTTTGTTTCTTTTGTTTTAAGCTTCAATGATTTTTCTTAAAGTTTACCAGGTTTCATAAGTAAGGGTGAAGTAGGATTCGGATTACCCCAGCACAAACTTTCAAGGGTCATCCAAGAGGCTGCCTTCTGTCATTCCTTGCATCACTGTCTTAAAATGTTCCTTAACCTTTTATGGACTTTTGTCCTTAAAAATTATCATGGCACAGGGACTTCCCTGGTGGCACAGTGGATAAGACTGTGCTTCCAATGCAGGGGCCCTGCGTTCGATCCCTGGTCAGGGAACTAGATCCCACATGCGTGCCGCAACTAAGAGTTTGCATGCCACAACTAAGGAGCCCATGTGCCGCAAATAAGGAGCCGGGGAGCCACAAATGAGGAATCTTGGAGCCGCAACTAAGGAGCCCGCCTGCCGCAACTAAGACCTGGCGCAACCAAAATAAGCAAACAAATAAATATTAAAAAAAAAATTATCATGGCACAGGGACTTCCCTGGTGGCACAGTGGTTAAGAATTCGCCGGTCAATGGAGGGGACACAGGTTTGATCCCTGGCCCGGGAAGATCCCACGTGCCGCGGAGCAACTAAGCCTGTGTGCCACAACTACTGAGCCTGCGCTCTAGAGCCCGCAAGCCACAACTACTGAGCCCTCGTGCCACAACTACTGAAGCCTGCATGCCTAGAGCCCATGCTCGGCAACAACAGAAGTCACTGCAATGAGCACGCGCACCGCAATGAAGAGTAGCCCCTGCTCGCCGCAACTAGAGAGAGCCGCGTGCAGCAATGAAGATCCAATGCAGCCAAAAATAAATTAATTAATTAACTAAATTAAAAAAAATTATCATGGCACAGACGAATATAATGGCTCTGGGTTCAAATCTCAGCTCCACTACTTACTCTGTGACTTCAGTCATTATTTTCTCTCCAAGACTTTTTTTACTCATCTGTTAAAATGGGGCAATTACCTTCCTCACAAGATAGTTGTAGGGATTAAAGAGTAAAACAGTAAGGGACTAGCACAGTGCCTGGCACATAGTTAAGTGTTCAAGAAATGTTAATTGCTCCTCCACTGTGAGGTCTCACAGAGTACAATGAAGGTGTAACTGCTTCTTTATACTCCCCAGGGAGCTATGCAATCAGCAGGTATTTGGTTAACTTGCTGAATGAATGAGTCACAACCTCCCTTTCTGAATGAGCATCGCTCCTTGAAGGCATTGTAGGTGAGACATCAGAACTGTGTATGAGGAAATCCAGAACAGGACACAGTTTGATCTGGGCAAAATCAGATTTTCCCCAAAAGTGTCAAAATCAGGAGGCACTTGTTGTATCTATTATCACTATAAATAACATCAGCTAACACTGTGCTCAGCCCTTTACATGAATCATCTCATTTAATCGTTACAACCTGCCTTTGAGGTAAACACTGCTTACCATCTTCAGCATCCCCTGGGATGTTAGATTAAGGCGCAGAGTAGTTAGGTCACTTGCCCATGGTCACAGAGCCAGTCAGAGGCAAAGTTTTCAATTCCTAAGCCAATGTGCTTAAGTACCTCAGTGATCTGTCTGTGTGTCTATCTTCTCAAGCCCAGACCCAGCTTCCAGATGCCTTGCTCAGCACAGGGCTAGACACCTCAAGAACACCTCATAAATGTGCATGGGCTGATGGCTCTGATGCCCAGGAGTGCTTAGAAGCGTACAACTCAAGATGAGTCAATGTAGCCAACTAAAGTTGTAGAAAATCAGTGTCCTAAAAGAACAAGACATTCTTCAGTGATGTTTTTCAGAACTGGAAATGTTACATAACTGTTTCAGAGTAATTTTTTCTTAAGTATTGTCCAAAACTCTTAAACAAATGAAAAAAAAAGATCGGGGATATGCAACCAGAAAAAGTTCAGGTTTCCCCAAATTAGTACCAACCTGTATTAGAGATTATGCTACTCACACAGAGGATTAATTATTCACTGAACTGTCTTGCTCACTCTAGTTAGACACCTCCTGGAGTCACATGCACAGTGCCTGACACAGAGTACATGTTCAATAAATGTATGTCAATAAATGATGGGAATTTGCCAATTTCAATTCAAACCAATATAACTGGATAAAATACTGTATTAAAGGAAGCTCTTCAGACTGGACAGATCCTAGTTAAGGGCTGTAAATTTCGAGTATAATACAGTGAGAGGACAAAACTGGAGCCAGAGGACCTAGTCTGATGCTCAGCTCTGCCAACTCAACTAAGGCAGGGTCCTCACCTGCAAATGGGGTAATTGTGTCTGTCCTTCCTTTGTCATCAGAGAAATTTTCAAAGTGAGAGTTTTGCTTTTGTTTTCACACAGTCAGTAAATTCTTATTAAATTCAGATTCTATAAAATCTTATTAATTCAAATTTTATTGGCGGCTGAGCTGAAGACCTCTGAAATACTCTAAAGGTAGAGTATCAAGAAAATGAATAAGGTCAACAAGGTTTAACCAACTAAGGAGAAAACTTTCTAAGAGTTTTAATAACATCAGCATATACTTGACAAAAACAATGTGATCTCACTTCTCCTTTCAATAGGAGGTCCCAAGGAGGACCATCAAGAGAGCATTTATAAGATAGACCAGCGGAGTTCCCTGGTGGTCTAGCGGTTAGGATTTGGCACTTTCACTGCTGTGACCCGGGTTCAATCCCTGATTGGGGAACTGAGATCCTGCAAGCCTCGCAGCCAAAAAAAAAAGACACTATGAACAGAGTAAGAAGGCAACTCACAGAATGGGAGAAAATATCTGCCAATCATATATCAGAGGGATCAATATCCTGAATACATAGAGAACTCCTAAAACTCAACAACAAAAAAATGAACAATCCAATTCAAAAACGGGCAAAGGACTTGAATAGACATTTCCCCAAAGAACATATACGAATGGCCAACAACATGAAAAGATGCTCAACATCACTAATTATTAGGGAAATGCAAATCAAAACTATGAGATACCATCTCATACCCATTAGGATGGCTACTATTTAAAAAACAAACAAACAGAAAACAAGTGTTGGTGAGGAGGTGGAAAAATCAGAACCCTTGTGCACTTTTGGTGGGAATGTAAAATGATTCAGCTGCTGCAGAAAATTCTAGGGCAGTTCCTGTATTTTCCAAAATGTCTAATATGAGCACATATAACTTTCACAATTAGAATTACTGGGGTGTGTGTGTCTGACTATGTGTGTCTTCAAGATAGTCTAGTTAGACCCAAATGCTCTGGGGTCAAGAGAAGCGTGGGTGCACTGGTAGCTTTGCCACCTCAGGCAGCTGCCCAAGGCCATCACCAGTCCTGAGCATTTCCAACTACCACTGACTCCTTGACTCCCTGCCTGTGACCAGACAAACACAAGAGTAGCTCCCAAATTACAGGATCTCCTAGTGGTCTTATCACATCCGGGATGATGCTGTACTACCCCTTTCACTTGACATGGCCGCCCCAGCTCTGCATGGTCAGCAGTGGTTGGGGCTGAACCAACCTCTGAGTGGTCAGACGTACAACTCACTCTGCACTTCAACATGTCCAAATCCAACTGCCATCAGGTCACGGAGTTACTGGCACTGCCTCAGATTTTGCAGTTCAGCTCTCAATGAATTACTTCAAGGGGCTTCAGGGGATCTGCAAACTCTGAATATTTACATGTAAAATTATACATGATGACAAGTAACTCAATTACAAAAGGGCAAAGGATTTGAATAGACATTTTCTCCAAAGAAGAAATGACCAACGTGCACGTGAAAAGCTGTTCAACACCATCTAGCCTTAGGGAAATGCAAATAAAACTACAATGAGATGCCACTTCACACCCACTACGGTGGAAAATAATAATAATAATAAAGGACAATAACAAATGTTGAAGAGGGTGTGGAGAAAATGCAATCCTCATTTATTGCTAATGAAAATGTAAAATGGTGGACTTCCCTGGTGGCACAGTGGTTAAGAATCCGCCTGCCAATGCAGGGGACATGGGTTCAATCCCTGGTCCAGGAAGATCCCACATGCCGTGGAGCAATTAAGCCTGTGTGCCACAACTACTGAAGCCCGCGTACCTAGAACCAGTGCTCTGCAACAAAGACCCAACACAGCCAAAAATAAATAAATTTTTTTAAAAAGAAAATGTAAAATGGTGAGCTGCTGTGGAAAACAGTTCGGCAGGCAAAAAGTTAAAAATAGAGTTGCCATTGACCCAGCAAGTTCACTCCTACGTAAACACATTTAAGAGAACTGAAAATATGTTCAAACAAAAATTTGTACATGAATGTTCAGAGCAGCACGTCATAACAACTAAAAGACAGAAACAACTTAAATGTCAATCAACTGACAAATGGATAAACAAAACACAGTATATCCCTACAGTGGAATATTACTCAGCCATACAAAGGACTGAAGTACTGACACATGCTATGACATGGATGAACCCCAAAAACATTACACTTAATGAAAGAAGCCAGACATAAAAGGCCACATACATGTGATTCCAGATTAGTGGTTGCCAGGGGATGGGAAGAGGGGAGACTAGGGAGAAACTGCTAACATGTACAGGGCTTCTTCGGAAGATGAAAATGTTCTGGAATTAAGACAGTGGTGATGGTTGCATAACTTTGTGAACATTCACACTTTAAAATGGTGAATTTTATGATATGTGAATTCTACCTCAAAAAAATAAATTTGAGCAACAGTCTACAAAATAATTGGCCAGTTCTCTTCAAAAGTTTAGTCATGAAAGACAAAAAAGGCTGAGGAACTGTCTCAGATTTAAGAGACTAAGGAGACTTGATACTAAATGCAATGCGGGAAACTGGATTGGATCCTGGAACAGAAAAAGGACATTAGTGGGACAAATGGCAAAACTTAAATAAAGCCTATAGCTTAGTTAGTAGTACTGTATTTACGTTAAATTTATTAGACAATGTTATTATGGTTATGTAAATGTTAACATTAGGGAAAGCTGGGTAAAGAGTATACAGGAAGTTTGTGTATTATTTCTGGAAGTCTAAAATTATTTCAAAATAAAAAGTAAAAAAGAAAGTACATGGAGCAGGTCAGGGGGTTGGCAATTTTTTTTCTGAAAAGCACTGTACATTAAATACCTTAGACTTTGCAGACCATATGGTCTTTGGGGCAACTCTGTTGCCAAAAACAGTACGTAAATTAAAGGGTGTGGCTGTGTTCCAATAAAACCTTATTTACTTGGTTCGATTTTCCTAAAATGCTGATTTAGGTACTTTTTTAAGAGGAAAATTTCAGATTGAGAAGTTTTAAAGACACCATTAAATTACAATCATTTTACTCAACGCCTGGATAATATCTGAATAAGCATTTCACAACTTTTTTTACAACCTAGGAAACACAAACAAAAAAGGGAGGAAGATAAACACAGGCAGGAAGTCTTGGCTCAAACCCAACCTTTTTTTGGCATTCCAGCAGGATTGGGTCAATATGGAACCTCTGTTCTATAGGGCAATGTAAGCATTCTAACAGGTTTCTAAAAAGTGATCTGCTTGGAGTTTTGTAAATCACAAAGTAAGGAGCTCTGATGTTTAATTAGAAAACTAAAGATATGCTAGAAGCATTATCTGCAGATTACATGTGAGGATGAACTGGCAAGTCAAGTCCATCACAGGATTGGTTTTAAATGTTGATGAAATTAGCCAACAGATTGCAAAAACTCTCTCAGTAGACACAACATCTATAACAACAAACTGCTGGAGAGAGGATTAAAGAGGGATTCATGTCCTGGAGCTGGGGGAGGCTGGCTTGAACAGCCTCCTTCCAACTCATACTCTTCAGCTCTGTGAGTCCAAAGAGTTCACTGGCTTCTCCTCATCAAAGTCTTCAGATTCATTTCCAAGTTATTCTAAGAAAGTAAGCTACAAACTGATGGGGTGGGGACCCTGCTTAGTTATTCATTCAACAAACATTTAAGGAGCCCTTATCAGATGGGCCATTCCAAAGTCCTTGAAAAGAAGGATGGTACACAGGACAAGGAAGAGATGACAAAAGTTCAAACCCACTGGCCTCACTTCTAGAGATGTAGGCTGGGGGGATGGAGATGTCAAGAAAAGAGGGCAGAAAAAGAAGACAGCACCAGAAAGACTCAAAGTAACTACTCAGAATTAGACACTTTCAAGTTGAAAAGGACCTCCATCTAATAACTCCTTTGACAGGGAGTTCACTAACTCTGGAGGCAATCCATTCCATTGCTGGTCACCTGTGGCCAGCATTAAGTTCTTCTATTAAATCAAAATTTTGTCTTCCTGTAGAATCCACCTATTGATCCTAGTTTCTGCCTCTTTCAACCGCAAAGATGAAGTGGAAGCCCTCTTCACCATAACAATCTTTTCTGTTTTTGATGAGATTGTTTTGTTTTCCCTTCCATTGCTCTCTTTTCTGGGCTAAACATTCTCGCCAGCCACCCCCCTCGCCCCCCAAAGAGTTCCAGCTGCCTCAAAGCAAAGAATGCATATCTAGAATTCACAGCAAGAAAACACTTAAGATCAGTGGGCTTCAAACATCGGTATGCAGAGGACCCCCGAGGAGCATGTTCAAAATATAGTTTCCCTGGTTCCGACCCAGATTCTAAATGAGTCTTATTTGAGTCCTGCACTGTGAAGTATGCACCGTAGGGTATTTCAAAGCAGAGGCTGTGAGAACCATATTTAGAGATACACTGCCTTGTTTCACAAATGAGGAAACTGAGGACCGACACAGGGAAAGGATTTGGCCCATGAAGCACAACTGGCTGTCGGCGACGAAGTCTCAGAGTCGGGCCTCTTACTCCCAAGCCCAACTCTATTCAGCGCGCTTCCGGGCCTCGGCCTCTCCACTCGAGGCAAACTCATTAAAAGCACCTCCGCATGAGAGAGGCGGCCTCGACTGGAAGTCAGAGTTAGAGTGAGTCTCTGCCTGGAAAGGAGAGCTTGTGGGGGCCTTTTCCCTACTTGGGGCCTCAGTTTCCCCAAACTGTAATCACTGGACGAAAGACCACAATACAAGCCTGACCTCCCTTCTGGGGCGAATGGCCCGGGCCAGGGCTGGACTTCTTGTCTCTGTGCTGCTGGGCTCAGATGTCGCAGCCCGTGGGCCTGCTGAAGGCGGAACCCGGTCCCCGCCCGCGTCCCTCAACCTGGACGGCCCCCACCTGCCGCCCCAAGCCCTCATGTACCTGCCTCTGCTCAGCTAACGCCGCCGAGGGCGCCCCAGCCTGTCCGTCCGTCGGCCGTCCAGCCAGCCCCTTAGCTGGGTCAGTCCGGCCGGCCGGACTTCAGATTCCTCCTACGCGTACGCTGGTCAGCTGACTCAGAGCCGCCGCTCTCCGGCGACTTCCGTCCACAACCGGAAAAGGTTGGTCCGCGCCGCTGTGCTTCAGCCCCAGATACTGGGCTCTAAGGTTCCGCCTGCTGGCAGGAAGCGGAAAAACACAGGGACCGTTTAGCAGCTTTTTAAAAAGCCTAAGTCCGGGCATGGAAAGCCCCAGACGTGCTTGGAACATTTTTGTTGGAACAGAGTGTAAGGATGATGGGAATCAGAATGATGGGAATATGTCATAGGACACAGGAGCTAACTTGAAGGAGATCCCACTGGCCAAATCTGGGCAATTTGAGCAAAATACATAATGATAGTAACAGAATATAACTGAATAAAATTATAACCCAATGACTCTTTACTGATATAAATAAAGAAGTGATTAATAAATGGGGGAGAAGGGGAAATTCTTCCTTTTAGTAGAATGACAACTAGCAGATATGACGGAGTTAGAAAATCAGTAATGGACGGTAAAGCTAGAGGAACAGGATGGTTACACAGTAAAGGGTCTCCCATAAATTACTTATTGATTGCAAAGGGAAAATAGGAATTTCACAGAGGTGTAACCTCGCAGAACAAGTGAATCAAAATGATCAGAGTTAACATCACCAGTTATAGGTCAAGTAAAGATTATGTGCCTCCTGGAAGGGATGAAATTTGGATATGGATCGTGGTTTAGGGGTTGGGTATCAATGTTAAAATTTCTATTGTGGTTATGTTAAGAGAACACCCTTGTTCTTAGGAAATATTCACTGAAGTATTTAGGGGTAAAAGGGCACAATGTCTCCAACTTAATTTCAAATGATTCAGAAAAAAATTCAGGTGTATAAAAATTGAGAGCATGATTTAAGGAAATGAGGCAAAATGTAAGCAAGTGGTGAATCTAGGTGAAAGGTATATGGAAGTTCCTTACATAATTTTTGCAACTTTTCTTTAAGTTTCAGATGCCAACTAAAGAAGGTCTCTTGACACCCGGTTCTACAAGGATTGAGTCATTAGCCACGGTAGTCTCTGACCTTCAACACACAATGAAAGGAGTTCAGGGGCGAAGATCAGGAATGAGGCACTCTCTGTTCTGGGAAAACTGGCAGAACAGGTCTTCAGATGGTTAGATATTTTCAGGAGAAAATTTTAGGAGCCCTATTTCTTGCATATTTTCATACCTAGAAAGACACTAATGTCATTAACTGAGATATGTGTTCCTCGTGACTCACAGCAACCTTCTACTGAGATGTGTGCTTGATTGCTCATACCCATTCTCCAAAATCACATATAAACCAACTTCACCCACCTCTTTGGAGCAGTTCCTCAAAGCTATCTAAGAGGCTGTTTCCCCCTGGGCTATAGTCATCAGTAAGTCCCCAAATAAAACTGAAACAGCTCTCACATTGTGCATTTTTATTTCAGTGGACAATGATATAAAAATTAAAATTTACCCCCAGAATGAGGGGAGTGCCTTGGTTCTAGCCAATTTACTTATTTACCTATCAAACATTAATTTATGTGCTGAGCACTGGTGATGCAGTAGGAAACGAGACAAGATCTTTGCTTTCATGCCTAGCAGGAGAAATATCAAACATACAATCACAAAACTAATGGGCTACTTGGCTTGAAAATATTAATAGCTAACATTTACCGAGCGTACCTAAGCACACACCAAACAATGGTTAATTTGATCCTCACAGCAGCCCTGCAAATGGTTTTGATCATTACCTCTGCTTTACAAATGGGTAAAGGAAAACTTTTAAAAGTTTATGCAATTTTATCCTTTAATTAACAGTTTTCAGATGACATACTGATAGGTGAAAGAGC
This sequence comes from Globicephala melas, assembly GCF_963455315.2. Classification (NCBI taxonomy): domain Eukaryota; kingdom Metazoa; phylum Chordata; class Mammalia; order Artiodactyla; family Delphinidae; genus Globicephala; species Globicephala melas. Next base: position 66,278,418 of record NC_083326.1, read on the forward strand.
TGCAATTTGCACCCAGACATTGTTCTCTGGAGTTCTTCTTTTTTTTTTTTTAATTTATTTTTGGCTGTGTCTTTGTCGCTGCACGTGGGCTTTCCCTAGTTGGGATGAGCGGGGGCTACCCTTCATTGTGGTGCACGGGCTTCTTAATGCAATGGCTTCTCTTGCTGCGGAGCACGGGATCCAGGTGCACAGGCTTCAGTAGTTGTGGCTCGTGGGCTCTAGAGTGCAGGTTCGGTAGTTGTGGTGCACGGGCTTGATTGCTCCGCAGCATGTGAGATCTTCCCCAACCAGGGATCGAACCCGTGTCCCATGCACTGGCAGGCACATTCTTAACCACTGTGCCACCAGGGAAGTCCCGTTCTCTGGAGTGCTTAACACCCATCTTCGTTGTTTCATGAATTCAACAAGCATTTATTAAGTACCTGCAATTATCCCAGGGACTGTCTTAGGGGTTGGGTCTGAGTAGGGGGTGAAGGTAGTAGATGAAATAAACTCATAGATGAAATTCCTCATCTGCCAGACTTCTCTTCAAATTCCTGTGGACACAGGGATGTTTCTAGTCACATGAACCTGGATTTGAGTCCAGGCTCTGAGAAACAAAAAAGCAGCCCCTGATACCCAGGAGCTAGCCTGGCACTTACAGGAAGGCTTTGGTGTTCTCCTGTTGAGCATAAAAACAAAACACAGAACATCAACGTCAGACAAGGCTGCTCTGTGACTCTGATGGATCAGGACAACATAAAGACCTCGCCATAATCATGTATGAACCAGACAAAGCAAGAGCATTGTCCAAAGCACAAAAATGACCAAGTATTTCCCTAACCTAGCTCATATAGAGATTGCTGCTGCTTCACCAATTACAGCTTTAGTCTCAGTCTAGTCTTCCCTCGTTCTAGATAAGATTTACCAAGGTACCCGTCATAGACAGCATCTGATCCAGATAAAAGCCGGCTTCCTTATTTATTTAACTATAGTTGATTTACCATATTGTGTTAGTTTCAAATGTACAGTTTCAGATTCTTTTTTTAAAAATTAATTAATTTATTTTTAGATTCTTTTCCATTATAGGTTATTACAAGGTATTGAATATAATTCCATGTGCTATACAGTAAATCCTTTTTGTTTATTTTATTTTATTTTAAAAATCTTTAGAATTTATTTATTTTTTTGGCTGCACTGTGAGGCTTGTGGGATCTTAGTTCCTCAACCAGGAATCAAACCCGGGCCCTCGGCAGTGAAAGCATGGAGTCCTAACCACTGGACTGCCAGGGAATTCCCTATCTATTTTATATATAGTGGTGTGTATCTATTAATCCCATACTCCTAATGTATCCCTCGCCCTCCCCTTTCCCCTTTGGTAACCATAAGTTTATTTTCTTTGTCTGTAAGTCTTTCAGTTTCATTAAGTTGATCTGTATTATTTGTTTGGATTCCATGTATAAGTGATAGCATATAATATTTGTCTTTCTCTGCCTGACTTACTTCACTTAATATAATAATCTCTAGGTCCATCCATGTTTCTGCAAATGGCAATATTTCATTCTTTTTAATGTCTGAGTAATATTCTATTGTGTATATATATATATATCACATCTTTATCCATTCATCTGTTGATGGACATTTAGGTTGCTTCCATGTCTTGGCTATTGTGAATAGTGCTGCCATGAACACTGAGGTGCATATATCTTTTCAATTAGAGTTTTTGTCTTTTCCAGATATATGCCCAGGAGTGGGATTTCTGGATTATATGGTAACTCTATTTTTAGGTTTTTGAGGAACCTCCAAACTGTCTTCCATAGTGGCTGCACCAACTTACATTCCCACCAACAGTGTAGGAGGGTTCCCTTTTCTGCACACCCTCCCCAGCATGTATTATTTGTAGACTGTTTAATGATGGCCATTCTAACTGATGTGAGGTGATACCTCATTGTAGTTTTGATTGGCATTTCTCTAATAATTAGTGATGTGGAGCATCTTTTCATGTGCTACTTGGCCATCTGTATGTCTTCTTTGGAGAAATGTCTATTTAGGTCTTCTGCCCATTTCTTAATTGGAAACACTGCTTCCTTAAGCCCACCCCCAAATTATCACACACAAGCCCAAATCCTAAATGTCCTTCCTAAGACTCTGTTACTGAGATGCCCTATCATTCCTCATAGTTCACATCCCCCACTTTGCTGTAACAAATAATAAACTCAACTTGTTCAACCACGGGTGTGCGTCTGGTGGTCTCTGATTGGAGAGCATTCAAAGATCCCTTGCTCACTAGCTATGTGAATTCAGACATCAGTTTCACCTACAGAAGCCCCCATTTCCTCACCTGTTGAAATGCAAAGATTTATTCCTACCTCAGAAGGTTGTTGTGAGGATATGGAACAGGCTTAGCACTGAGAGCTCTCAGTGTACTTTGAAAAATTCCTGCTTGAGATGCAAACTATTATATATAGGACAGATAAACAACAAGGTCCTACTATATAGCACAGGGAACTGTATTCAATACCCTGTTCTAAAGTATAACGGAAAAGAATATGAAAAATAATATATATGTATAAATGAATCACTTTGCTGTACAGCAGAAATTAACTCAACATTGTAAATCAACTATACTACAATAAAAATAAAATAAAATTCCTGCTTGAGCTGCTACCTCCTTTGAAAAGTCACAGAGCACCATCATTATGAAAAGATATTGAAGCCAACAGCTCCAATTAAGACAACGTGCTGATTGTATTCCCCTTTGTTCTTTTCTTGGGTTCAGGAGGCAGACTAAAGGCGAGAGTTCAACTTTTCCTTTGTCAGAAATGAGGTCATTCTCATGGTCTCTTCTGGAAACGTTCCTGAAACTTTAACGTAAGGGAACCAGCACTGTTTATTTCTTCATGTTCTTGCTATTAAAAATGTTCCCAAGACAACAGAATTGGAACTACCAAACTTGGAAGCACTTCAGCTTCAAAAATATATCAAGTAATATCTTCTCTGCTTATCACATTAAGGTACTTACAGACCCCAGAAGTCCTGTTGGTGATGTTTGCATTTATGCTGCTAGGACCCAGCATGGATTTAATAGTATTTGATGCCTACAGCAAACTGTGCTAAATAAAAAATATTCATTCCTGTTGGGAAGAATAAAATAAATAGAAATGTTCTGATGTCTTCCTCTGCTTGCTCTGAGCATCCCAAGGGTTCTCATGTTAATAGCCCTAACCTTCCCCCGCCCCCTCACCTCCTCTCCAGTTATTCCTCCGACTAATAGTAACACGCATACGAATAATGGCAGCTAATATTTACTGAATGTTTATTAACGTGTCACACACAGTGCTAAGGGCTTTATGCAGTTTAATCCTTACCCCCAAATTTCGAAACAAGTATTATTACACAAGAGGAGCTAGAGGCCCAGAGAAGTTAAGCAGCATATCCAAGGCCACACAGCTGGTAAGAATCAGGTTCATTTGGAATCTGACAACAAACCTCCTCCTGTTAAAATGCTGCCTTGCCACCCTGGGCCAGCGAGTATGGTCTATGAAGCGACAGAGGGAGGAATGGGCCTGGAAAGAAAGAAAGGGCAGGGGCAAGGGGGAGTGGGGGTCCATGCAGAGGCAATCAGATCTTCTCCAGAGTGCAGAGGGAAGGGGTGGAGATTAGGAGCACAAGACAAGTAGGAGGCCATTGCAGAGCCTCAGAGGGAGTGGGGACTTGTGTCAAGGGTTTTGGGGGGCCAGGAAGGTTGAATAGTGGGAAAGGGCAAGTTATTGTGAAGGAGAAAACTGTGATTAAGGACCTGAGGCCTCACAGGTGTGTAACTGCCAGGTGAGGAGAGGCAAGGATTCTAGGGGACCTTCTGACCTATGTGATCTGTTAAGGCTCACAGATCCCTGCCCTTCTCTGGGCCTCAGTGTTTCCTCTGTTCAATGCAGGGAGAGAAGATTCCAGGATCCCAGGAACCAGCCCAGCTTGGGTAGGTGGTGAGGAGATGGCATCACTTTTTCCTTTGGTCTTCTCACCTGACATGGGAAAGAAGGTTCCCTGAGCCTGGCCCATCCCCATCCAAACCCCAGGCTCGGGTTAGTCTCCTGCCATGCGTCCAGGAGACTCAGAGAGAAAGACCATGTATGCAAACAGAATGGAGAATAAGCCAGAGGAAGCACCCCCAGTCCTCCTCAACTCCAACCGTTCCTCGGAGGAGGTGGGCCTGTTAGAAGCATGGCCTCATTGGTTACCCAACCCAGAGCAAATGTGCAAATCCTTGCTGTGTACCTTCAGGCATGTCACCTAACCTTGAGCCTCAGGCTCCTCTCATTCTCTGTGCATGGGTTCTAAGGTTGGGCTGAAGTCCACTGCACCCCTGCCATCAATCCTTCTGCCCCACGACAGCTCACGGTCTGTTTCTTCTGCCTTCTGCCAAGGCCTGGCCTAGGGCTCTGCAACATGGCAGCCCTGCTGGCCGAGGACAGCGTCTCACTTGGGTCGAGGGCAGAGTGAACCAGCCTGACTTCTCAGGTTCAAGTCTGGATGGTATTATTTGTTTAGGGACATGGCCACTAGATGGTATCAGGACTATATTCTGGAATCTTCTGAGAACTGGGCAAGGAAGACCCTATTCCTGGGAGTTAGGCTCTTCCCAGAGGATTCTGTAATATTCCCAACACAGATGAGGCTTGGACAAAAGTCTAGGAAACCAAGGAAGGTTTCCTAGTGAAGGAGAGGAAAATCAAGAAGGCACCAAGAAATCATGGTCCAAACCCTGGGCAGTGTGGGGAGGGATGTGGGGTACTCATCTGGCAGCCCATCTCTGACCTGCACCTCTGGGAGCCCAGGAAGGAAGGGAGGAATATTCACTCAGGGTGTACCATGTGCCAGGCATTATGAGGAGACTTTTTCTCTTACATTTTTATCAGTGAGTCCTGTTTTTTTGTTTGTTTGTTTTGTTTTTTTTTTTGGCTGTGCCACATGGCTTGTGGGATCTTAGTTCCCCGACCAGGGATCGAACCCCAGCTCCCCAGCAGTGAAAGCGCCGAGTCCTAACCACTGGACAGCCAGGAAATTCCCATCTCAGTGAGTCCTCTTAATAGTTCATTGAGGAAAGAATTATCGGCCATTTTACAGAGGAGGAAACTGAAGGAATATGACGAATGTCACACAGCAAAGTAGAACTGTATTTTGTGCTTCCAAGTCCTGGAGGATGAGCTAGAACTTGGGTGACCAAATAAAATGCAGGATGCTCAGTTAAATCTGAATTTTACATAAACAATGAATGGTACATATTTATACAAAAAATTATTTGTCATTTATCTGAAATACAAATTTAACATGGTGACTTTTATTTTTTGCTAATCAAGAAATCCTAGATACAAGGGATGCCCATGGCCAGGACTGTGAGGTCTAGGAGAGAAGTTTGAGTGACACCATGACCCCCTCTCAGGTGTGGGGAGGAGGCCCAGGCACCAAGGTCAACAATTGCCTGCCACCTGCTACCTGGCCACCAGGGGGCAGCCGAAGTTTGCACAGCTCCTGCTTGGGTGACTGGAAACTTTCCCAGGGCCCGGGAGTAACAAAGACCTAAAGGGACCAAGATCCTCAGACTCTCATTTTCCCCCACCCTGCACCCCATCCGTCACCTTGGCTCCCACACCTCAGAAAATCGCTCCACCCTTTGTCCATCCACGATCAGGCCAGAAACCCGGGAATTATTTTTTTTTCTCAAGACTAGATATAATTTGAATACAAAAAAGGTTAAAAGTCTTAAGTGTTTCCCTGCAAGAATGTTTACATATGAACACACTTGCGTAACCACCACACAGATCAAGACAGAGCCGTGCTGTCCAATTCAGAGCCCTCTAGCCTCATGTGGCTACTGAGCGCTTGAAATGTGGAATCCAAATTTAGATGCGCTGTAAATATAAAATACACACTGATTTCAAAGACTTAATATGAACAAAGAATGTAAAATAGTTCGTTAATAATTTAAAAGTATTGATTACATGCTGAAATAATATTTTGCACGTGGATTACATAAAATGTATCATTAAAATTAAGCTCACCTGTTTCTTTTATTTTTTTAAACTGTGACTAGAAAATTTTAAATTACATTCATCGCTTGCATTAGAGTTTTATTGTTCAGCACTGGCGTAGACAGATCTGACTTATTCACCTGTAAAATTGGGACTCAGGGAATTTCCTGATGATCTAGTGGTTAGGAATCCATGCTTCCACTGCAGGGAGCCCGGGGTTCAATCCCTGTTCGGGGAACTAAGATTCCGCAAGCTGCATGGCATGGCCAAAAAAGAAAATACAACTCTTCGAGACTTACCTGGCTGTCCAGTGGTGTGCGGTGTGGCTCGGCCAATAAATAAATAAGATAAAACAAAATAAAATTGGGATTTGGAGAGGTGGAATCATTGGCTGATGTTTACACTGCCTAACCATGGCAGAATGGGATGGGAAATGGGGTCAATTTGAACCCTGAGCCCGTAGTTTCCACAGTTCCTGCCCCCCAGTCCCCTGTCCTGAATGGGGGTGCTGCTGTGGGGTGTTGAGCAGTGTTTGGGTGCCCCAGACTCCAGCAGCATACCCCCTCCCTGCTGTGAGCCCATCCTGGGTTGCGGGAGTCAGGGAGGGGCTTCCTGGAGGAGGTGATTAAACCAACACTTGAAAGATGAGTAGGAACAAGCCCAGGTGAAGAAGAGGGAAGTATTTTAGGTAAAGGGAACAGCATGTGCAAAGGCCCTAAGAGGGCCTGGTGATTGAAGAAATGAAAGTAGTTCTGTGTGGCTGGAGTAGAGAAGTGGGGATCTGGTGAGGTCAGCCAGGCCCAGATTCTGCAGGTCATGAAAAGCTTCAACTTGAAGGCCAGAGAGGGTCAGGGGACTGACCTGGCCAGGCTTGTGTGTGGTTGTGTGTGGTTTTTTTTTTGGTCGTGCCCTTTCGGGATCTTAGTTCCCCAACTAGGGATTGAACCCTGGCCTGGGCAGTGAAAGTGCCAAGTCCTAACTAATGGAGACCCCCCAACCCCCCGCCTGGGGAATTCCAGTCTTGTGTTTTAGAAAGATTAGGCCTGCTGCCATTTGGAGAATCCTTATTCTAAGAGAGAAAATGAAAGCCAGAGAGGCAAAGGGCTTTTCAGCATCACACAGTGAGTGTGACCAGGCAGGTACCAGAAGGGACGGGAAAGGCACAAAGACAGCCTTCCTTGTTGAGGAGTTTCCCTAGGAGGCGCTGGCTTTAGATGCCCACTAGGTGACAGCAGTGGAGGGACCAAAATCGGGGGCTTCTGGGAGGGCCCTCTCTGCTGTCCCACAGGCCTTTCTGCTTCCATCTCTCTGGTCTGGGCGTGAGAGGGCTCCTCCCTGGGCCCTCTCGTCCACATCCCAGACCAACAAGGAGAGCCTGGGTGTCAAGAAGCTCAAGGTCTGGTCCTAGCTCTAACTCCCCTCTGCTGCTGTCCTTGGGCAAATTCACATATAAAACAGTGCTTGAGGGCTTCCCTGGTGGTGCAGTGGTTAGGAACCCGCCTGCCAATGCAGGGCACACAGGTTTGAGCCCTGGTCCAGGAGGATCCCACATGCTGCAAAGCAACTGAGCCCATGCGCCACAACTACTGAGCCTGCACTCTAGAGCCCACGAGCCACAACTACTGAGCCCGCGTGCCATAACTGCCGAAGCCCGTTCGCCTAGAGCCTGTGCTCTGCAACAAGAGAAGCCACCACAATGAGAAGCCCGCACACCTCAACAAAGAGCAGCCCCCGCTCACTGCAGCTAGATAAAGCCAGCACACAGCAACAGAGACCCAACACAGCCAAAATTTTTAGATAAATAAATAAAACAGTGCTTGAAAACTTGGGTTCTTGGCTGGAAAAATGGAGATTTATTACTTAGTCTACCAGGGGCCAAATTCTTCTGTCAGACCTCCCTCTGGGCCTCTTGACCTGCCCTCTTCATCCTGTTGAGTGAGTTAGACTCCCAGGGCCTCCCCAGGCCCCAAGGGCCAGGCCAGTCCCAAAACGGAAGGAGGTGATGTGAGCTAAGTTCTCTGAGTTACAGCCAACAAACAACCCAGGTTTCAACCTCAGCCAAAGAGCCCTGGGTGGGATGGAAGGGTGGGTAATCAGCAGAGCCTCCCTGTGTCTCCAGTGTGAAGTGGGGTGAAGAGTTGCTGCCCTGCTTCTCCTCACCCCACTGCTGGGTAGGGTTACCAGGTATAGTAGGTAAAAACACAAGACACCCAGTTAAATTAGAATGTCAGATAACCAAAAATATAACTGCAGTGTTTGGGGCACATACTTACACTAAAAATGATTCCCTGATTTCTAAAATTCATATTTAACTGGGCATCTACAATTTATTAGGCAATTCTACCACTTGGGCTTGGTGAGAATATAAATGTCAAGAACATTCTGAACGGGAAGGGTGTGAATCTTGCACTCAGCATCATTCTCTCAAACCCCAAGGCCTGTTGTGGCCCCCATGTCTAGCTAGACAGGGCTTTCAGGGCCCATTCTACCCCCTTGTTGCTGTCGGGTTTCCCTACAGTTCTGGAGATGGGGTCTCATGCTGCATGAAGGACTCATTTGGGCTATTTGCAGCCTATTGTGAGGTTTTCCCCTCAGTGAGCTCCTTTTCCATTCTCTGATCCTCACCACACCCCCTGAGAAGTAAGAAAGGTGAGTAAGTAGGGACGCATGAGCATTCCAATCAGTAGATGATGTCATGGGTATTCAGCCAAGGTAAGTGATTTGCCCAAAGCTGCCCAGTGAGGGGAAGTGGAACCAGGGGTTGAACCCAGAGTGTGGATAAGGATCTGCTGAGGCTCTTAGGACCCTACTAGCAGGCTGGAGTCAGTTGGGGGAATGGAAAGAGCCCACATTCTGCAGCTTAAGAACTGGGCATCAAATCAATCACATTGCAATTCTGCCTGGCTCCTGCCTTCAAATCCCCTCCTAACTGGAGATCTCACTTGTCAAAGGCTATTATATGTCAGTCCCTAAACACTTTATATACACTCACATTAATCCTCATGGTATAAGTACTATTCTTATCTCCATTTTACCAATGAGGCCAAAAGAGGCAAAAAGACTTACCCAAGATGACAGAGAAAGTAAGAGAAAAGCTAGGACTCCAATCTGGGTCTGGCTTGGGCTTATTATATTCCACTACACTGTTTTCCCCAGGTATTGGATACACCTGGAAATTCTAGGTAGAAAAATCAATCTACAAACAATGACAGTTTTGTTTCTTCCTTTCCAAACTTGACAATTTGTATTTCTTTTTCTTGTGTTATTGCATTGGCTGGGACTTTCAGTACCATTAATAGTAGGCACTCATGACATGTTCCTGAGTGCTTCTGTGTTAGTTATGTATTGCTGTGTAATAAATATCCCCAAACTTAGTGTCTCAAAACAACAAACATTTATTATCTCACATAATTTCTGAAGGTTAGAAATTCAAGAGTAGCTTATTAATTGAGTGGTTCTGGCTCAGGGTCTCACCAGGTTACAGCAAAAATGTCTGCCAATTTCTTCAAAGAAAATATGCAAATGGCCAATAAGCACATGAAAAGATGTTCAACATCATTAGTCATCAGGGAAATAAAAACAAAAACTGCAATGTGGTACCACTTCACACCCACTAGGATGGCAAGGACGTGGAGAAATCAGAATTCTCATACACTGCTGGTGAGAATGTGAAATGGTGCAGCCACTTTGGAAACAGTCTGGCAGTTCCTCAAATGGTTAGAGTCATCACATGACCCAGCAATTCCACTCTTAGGTATGTGCCCAAGAGAAATGAAAACATATGTCCACAGAAAAACTTTTACATGAATGTTTATAGAAGCATTATTCATCATAGTTAAAAAGTGGAAACAGTACAAATGTCCATCAGCTTGAACAATGGATAAACAAAATGTGGTCTATCCATACAATGGAATATTATCCAGTCATAAAAAGGAATGAAGTACTGATACATGCTACAACACAGATGAACCTTGAAAACATTATGCTAAGAGAAAGAAGCTAGTCACAAACAGCCATATATTGCATGATCCCTTTTATATGACATGTACAGAATAGACGACTCTATAGAGACATAGAGTAGATGAGTGGCTACTTGGGGCTGGGGGAGGGAGGAAGATGGAATGACTGTTACTGGTTATAGGATCTTTTTGGAATGATCAAAATGTTTGGAATTAGGTAGTGGTGATGGTTGTACAACTATGAATGTACTTAAAGCCATTAAATTGTATGCTTTAAATGGGTGGATTATATGGCATGTGAATTATATCTCAGTAAACTGTTACCAAAAAAAGAAAAAGGTCAGGTGGCGGTGTACTCATCCTAAGGCTTAAGTAGGGCCTAAGGATCTGCTTCCAAGTGATTCGCTCATATGGCTATTGACAGGAGGCCTCAGTTCCTCACCATGTAGGCCTCTTCATTAATGTCCTCATGACATGTCACCCACCTCCCCAGAGAGAGTGGTCCAGGAGAGAGCAAGGAGGGAGCCATAATGACTTTTGTGACTTAGTCTAGGAAGTAATGTCACTTCTGCCACATTTTGTTAGAGGCAAGTGACTAGGTACAGCTCACACCGGAGGGGTGGGGTGGTAGGCTCCACCACGTGAAGGGAAGAGTATCAAAGAAACTGTGCACATCTTCAAACCACCACAGTTTCTAATGTTGCTTGGTTAGGTAGAATGGCTTCCATAGTGTCTCTGAGTCCCCATCTCTCCCCTCTCTCTTTTATTCATATTTTACTAAGTTGTTGATTAAAAAACTAAAAATAGAGTTGCCATATGATCCAGCAATTCCACTCCTGGGCTTATATCTGGAGGGAACTCTAACTCAAAAAGATACATGTACCCCAATGTTCATAGCAGCAATATTTACAATAGCCAAGACATGGAAGCAACCTAAATGTCCATAGACATAAATCCCTTGCACTTCTAACTCCGTCATGGTGGCAGCTTCCTAGAGGACACAACCGACACCCAGGCCCTGGCTCCTTCGAACTGCCAGACCCCTTACCCCCAGGGATGCCTTCCATCTCCATCCCGCGACACTAGCATCCTCTGTGCCCCCTCCCCTCCTCTCTCTGTCCAGGGCCTTGCCCTGTGTCTGGCACATAGTAGACTCTCAGTTACTATTTGTTTTTGAACGAATACAGAATGCTCTGGAGCTAGGCACTGCCTGCACCATTCTCCTGGCACAGAGAGCTTCAGAGAGCCCTCCAGGTGGGGCCAGGAGGCCAGCTCCACTGGGCAGAGGGAGGGTGCCCTCCAGGCAGTGGCGAGGAAGGCCGTGTGTTGGAGAGGCTCTTGTGGAGCTGGGAATCTCCCAGAGCCAGGGGAGGCCCTCCCCACAGGCCAGAGGACATCTGACCTGGCTTCTCCCCAATCCACTAAGTGACTATGGGCAAGTCACCTCTCTTCTGGGGCTTCACTCCATCCATCTCGACAATGGGATGAGAAGCCCTGCCTTGCCTGTCTCCCCAGGGAGGGGCAGGGGTTGTGAGCATCAGATGAGATCATGGCTGGGAAAATGTGAACAGGAAAGAGTGGGGTTCGCTGGGTCCTAGGCCTGGGGTCAGGGTGTGGAGGGGGAGAGGGACATAGAAGGGAGGAAGAGAAAAGATTAGGAGAGAGGGAGACAAACGTGCACACGCGCGCGCGCGCGCGCGCGCGCGCACACACACACAGGAACAAAGAACAGAAAAATGTGAGAGACAGAGAAAGAGGGAACGAGTGAGAGAGAGAGAGACGATAAAAGGGGGGCTTCAGTGAAAAACTGTAAAGAGAGACAGAGGAGAGAAAGATAGAGAAAGAAATGGAGAGAGAAAATAAGATGGGGAGTTAGAGACAGAGAGAAAGATGGAAGAGGGGGGATGGAGGAGACAGAAAGAAATGAGAATCAGTGTCAGAGAGGGAAAGCGACTAACAGCCAGAGAGGGATGGGTGAGGAGACAGGAGACAAAGGGTTATGGGGCCGGATGGAGACAGACAGGGAGAAACAATCTGACAGGGAAGGAGTGAGAAGGGAACGCCTTCTCCCATGGACCCTGACCCTGCACTCCCCACTGTCACCCACTGTGCACCCTGCCCCACCCCAGACGGGTGGGGACCCAGAGAAAAGCCTCGGCCCATCTGTCTGTAAGGCTCAGCTGGCCCTGTCCTGTCCTGCTGGTTTGGATCCCGACATCCTCCGTTCTGAGGCCGCTGAGGGGCACCCCACTGGGAGGCAGGGCTCTGGAGCCTGTCCTGTAGGCTCACTGACGTGGCCACTGATTAATCTGAAGGGAAAACCCAGTGACACCCTCCCCTGAGGCCCGGGCAGGCCCCAGCCTGCCTCCCTTTGGGGCCCAGGCAGGAAGAGACCTCAAAGGTCAGCTCCACTGTACCCCTCACTGTACAGAGGAGGAAACCGTGCTCCGAGAAAGGCAGGGACAAACCTGCAGTCACACAGCCAGGCAGTGGCCTAACCAGGACTCGCTGTCACAGATGCTATGGCCCCAAAACCTTTGAGACTTGCTTTCTTCTGCGTAAATTGCTTCCTGCCCAGGGGTGTCCTGAGCCGTAACAGTGTTTCGAATGCCAGGCACTGTGCTGAGAGTCCTGTGAAGTGGCTGCTGTGAGTATGCCCATTATACAGATGAAGAGACTGAGGCTCAGAGAAGTTGAGACTTCTAGGCCTGAAGTCACACTGTGCCAGGACCCAAGCTAGGTCCATCCGACCTTGAAAGTTGGGTTCCTGCTGTGGCACCTCCCAGCCTGCCTGGGTTGTTCACCAGCAGGAAAGGGCCCTGTAATATGGAAAAGGAGGGCAGAGGTGGGAAGTTGAGTTGTAAGTACCCAGCTTCCCCAGATGGTTTGAAGGTGAGTAATACATCAGCTCTGAGACACAGGAACAAGTGTCTGGGTGTAACCCCTCCCTGTTGGACAGACCACCCCTGTCTCTTGAGGTACACATGATGCCTGCTGTGTCCCCCAGGTGACTGCAGTCCAAGGATGGAGGTGGCTGCAGACACAGCCCCCTAGGCCACCTCTGCTCCTCTGGGGACCACAGTCCCTTCACGCCCAGAGCATCAGCCCTGCCCAGTGTTGCTTTCTTTTTTAAAAATTAATTAATTATTTTTATTTTTTGCTGTGTTGGGTCTTCGTTGCTGTGCACGGGCTTTCTCTAGTTGCGGCGAGCAGGGGCTACTCTTCGTTGCAGTGAGCAGGCTTCTCATTGCGGTGGCTTCTTTTGTTGCGGAGCACAGGCTCTAGGTGCACAGGCTGCAGTACCTGCAGCACGCAGGCTCAGTAGTTGCAGCACGTGGGCTCTAGAGCGCAGGCTCAGTAGCTGAGGTGCACGGGCTTAGTTGCTCCACGGCATGTGGGATTTTCCTGGACCAGGGATCAAACCCGTGTCCTCTGCATTGGCAGGCAGATTCTTAACCACTGCACCACCAGGGAAGCCCCAGTGTTGCTTTCAAAGTCTGCTCTGGCTGTGTCTACACCATCTATCAGACCAGGAGGGCTGCTGCTGGGCCATGCCTGTGCTTGGAGTCCCAGGAAGTGGGGAGCCCTGGGGCACTGTCCCCTGAATATGCTGAGTGCCTTTCTTAGAACCAGGACTGGGCAAGGAGAGCATCCAGGTGGTGGGCGGGGGATGGGGGTGGGGGGGGTGGGGGTGGGTGTGGGGGGGTGTGGGGGTGGGGTGGGTGTGGGTGTGGGTGGGGTGGGGGTGGGGTGGGGGTGGGGTGGGGGTGTGGGGGTGGGGGGAGTGGGGGGGATGGATGCTCCCTTTCCCAGAAGCCTCAGAGCCTCCCGGGGGAGGGGTGTGGCCACAGAGCCCCAGCCCTGCCCTTACCTCCTTTACCCAGCTTTGGCAGAAGCCCGTGGCTCTCTGCCAGCTTCATGGAGGTGGGCTTGGCGGCCATCCCTGGGATGGGGGGATGACCAGTTCTAGGAGCCTCCTCTGAGCCCCCAGACCCTCTTCCCTCCCCAGGGAGATACAGATCCCCCTTCTGGCCCCTGCCCCCAGGGCCCAGGGCTTTGGCTCCTACCGTCCCCATCCAGGCGAGGCTGGTGGCAGGTGACTGGAAGGCGTGGAGAAAGGCAGGCCAAGTGGGGGCGTGGGCCCCGGCCAGTGTACTCCTCAGCCAATCAGCGGCCTGCCCAGCCGGTGGATTCAGTTACAAGCCCCAGATCACCCCATACTCCAGCCTCCTTCCTACTCCTCCCAAAGCTCCATTCATTGGCCCCGCAGCACCGGGTCGGCTGGGCTCGCTTCCGCTCAGCTACAGAGCTGCTGCCTCGTGGGCCCACCAGGGTAGGATTCCCGGGGGCTTTGTCTGACTGGGCTGGGCCAGGGCGGAATGGGGGTTCTGGTGGTGCTCTTGGGGGTGCTGAACTTCCTGGGGGCAGCTCTGGGGGACTCCCCTGCCCTCCACTTGCACAGCACCTCCTGCCACTTGGCCAGACCCATCTCTGGCAGCCCTTTGGGGTTCCTTAGCTTCTTGGGCAAGGATGCCCAGGGACTAGCCCTGTTCCATGCCCGCTGGGATGGGCACGGGAGGCTGCAGGTGTGCAGCCGGCAGGATGAGCCAGAGCTCACTACAGCCTTCAGTACCCTCTGTGCTGGTGAGATCACCCGGGACTCCTTCATCCACACCCCTGGACCTGAGCTGCAGAGAGCCCTGGCCACCCTTAAGCGTCAGTGGGAGGCCTGCAGAGGGCCTGCCAAGAGTCCAGCAGAGACCAGGGAGAAGCGAGCAGCAGGGCAGAGTGGAGCGCCTGGCATGGGGAACCAGCGAGTGAAGAGAGGCTGGACCATGCCTGGCACACTGTGGTGTGGAGTTGGGGATTCTGCCGGGAACACCTCGGAGCTGGGTGAGCCATCGGTGTGTGGACAGGGGGGCTGGTGTGGGGGGGAAATGCAGCCTTTAGCCCTGGTACCCACTCTCCCAGGCTGTGTGTCCTGAGGAAGTGACTTAACCACTCTGACCCTCAATTTCCTTATCCGTAAAATGGGGTGACCATAAATCTCATCATGGGATGCTTGAATGTGGTTATAGATGGGAAAGGTCCTACTCACACCTGGGAGGCTTCATTAATTACCATCTGAGGAAGGAGGCTGGCTGGGGTGGATCCAGGGTCGGCTGAGCCAAAAAAACATTACCCAAGAGGAGGTTTTATGGGCACAGGGTGCCCAGTGGAGGGGACGCCGAGTGGGAGGGGAGGCCTGGGTTCAAATCCCAGCTCAGCCCTTCCGAGCTGAACGAGTCACCTCCCCTCTCTGAATCTGTTTCCTCACCTGTACAATAAACGTGACACCTCCTTCCCAGGGCTGCTGTGTGCTTGGGTGTGGGAAGTGCCAGGCATTTGGGAGATGCTCAGTAAAGGGCATCATTGCTCAGGTGGTGAAAAACATGCATGGCTTTTTTGCACTCTCGGTACAGCTGTCAGTGCATACACGTGGAGGGCTGGGAGGAGGACTTGGCACTTGAGTTGGAGCAGGCTGGCATCCTGACAATGCCTCATTGTGCCAGCGAGATTGCACCCTGCTGTTTACATTCCATTCCACACACATTCATAACTTTGGAGTTTCACTTGTGGTGTGAGCCCGAGAACTCTGGAGGCAGACACCAGTTCACCTGAGGAAGATATTTCCGTGGGCAAGGGTTCCTGGGTGGGCTGCCTGGCACTTGGAATTGCCCAACAAAGGCTGTACCTGGGTGTTCTCTTCAAGCTTTGGAACTGTGAGTCCCACAGGGAGAGGCCTGAGGCAACCCAGGTCATCTGTATCAGGGCTGGGATGAGAACGAGGTCTCTGCTCCCAACACCACGCGGGCATAGCCGGCATGTGGTGCTCACGACCCTGCTGAGCTGGTGCCCCCTCCGCTCCCTGCAGGGGTCTTCCAGGGCCCCGATCTCTGCTGCCAGGAACACGACCGCTGCCCACAGACTGTCTCACCCTTCCAGTACAACTATGGCATCCGAAACTACCGACTCCACACCATCTCCCACTGCAACTGTGATGCCAGGTTGGTGGTGGGCAGGGAGGGCTGAGAACTTGGGGTGGGATTATCCACCGGGATTACCTGGTGCAGAGTCTGGGATTCCAGAGAATCCTAAAGGATCAGCCAGCCGGAGTCCACTGTGCAGTGGGAAAGCTGAGGCCTAACAGGAGAGGGGACACTTGGACCCCAAATCACCTGGCTGGTAGTGACCAGGTGGTCTGGGAGAGGAGCCAGTAGCTCTCTGTGGTCCAGGAACCTGAGTGCTGGCTCTGGGACAGGTTCCAGCAGTGCCTGCATAACCAGCGGGACTCCATCTCTGACATCGTGGGCGTGGCCTTCTTCAACGTGCTGGCGATCCCCTGTTTCGTCCTGGAGGACCAGGAGGCCTGTGTGGAGTGGTACTGGTGGGGCGGGTATGTGGCTGCCCCTTTCGAGCCCCTTCCCGGCCAGTGGGGAGCTCGGGCTCCAAACCTGGGAGGGAAGCCTTTCTGTATGTCTGTCCTCCAGGGAATGATGCCTCGTCCTCCCTGTCTTCTCCTCAGGGTTGGGCCCAGGATGCAGATGCTCCCTGGGTGCCCTGCAGGACCCAGTGGGATGTGGGATGAGGGGTGGGACTGGCAGAGCCCTGATCTCCATGGAGATGAACCTGGGGACTTCTGGGAGGGGGGATTCTGGGTTACCAATTGCCACCATGTGCTACCTCCCAGGTGTAGAACATATGGCTCTGTATCCCTCGCCCGTCTCCAGCCCAGGACCTTCTACAATGCCTCCTGGAGCTCCCTTGCCATTCCCCTGACTCCCAGTCCTCAGAACCCAGCACCCAGCAAGCCTCGGTGGATTCAGCACCCTCAGAAGTGGCCAGCACAGCAGAAAGAGTCCGAGTACCCCAGCCAAGCCAATGCCACAGCCCTCCAGGCCCCTGTGGCCTCCCCTGGGCCTGATGTGGCCTCCATAGTCCAGCTGGAGGTCACTGATTCAGGCCTCCAGGGACTATGGCGTGGCCTAAAACCTCAAGGTGAGCTCAGAACCTAACCTTGGGGGCTCCTGTTGTAAGGAGGTGTCCCTGACTCTGTTCAGGGTGGGGGGCCCCTGTGTTGCTTCCTTTCCTGCTCTGAGCTCCTTCTGGGGTCTCCCAACCTCTCTCGTGCTACAGCCAGATGGATTTTTGTAAGCTCCAAACTTGTCCATGGCACTCCTCGCTGAGGCCCCACCATGATGTCCCAACACCCAGGGGTTGTCGAGTCTGGTCCTGCAGATCCTACTCCCCAGTCGAAACTCCAGTTCCACAAACTTCATTTGGTTCTTCTAAAGCCACTTGCTCTCTCCCACTGCTGGGCCTTTGCACATGCTCTTCTTGCTGCCTGGAGAATTCTCCCTGACTCTTCCCCTCTTCCAGCCTCAGCTTAGGAGCCTCTGCCTCCAGGAAACCTTTTCTGACCACTCTCGACTCTCTGGGCTTCCCCATGCCAGCACTGCTGTGTGTGTGTGTGCGCACGTGCACGCGTCTCCTATGTGTGAGGCACTCTGAAGGCACAAAGGGCATGAGATGGAGGGACACTGTGTGTGTGGGACACAGCATGTGTGCCGGATGGCAGTGGGTATCGGACAGGGCTCCTCTCACCACCACACCTGCCCCCAGGTGCCCGCCAGGCCTGCCGCGGCTTCCGCCGCCTGGACCAGTGTGAGCATCAGATCGGGCCCCAGAAGACCAAGTTCCAGCTGTTCAACGATGCCCGTGAACCCCTCTTCCACTGCAACTGCACGCGCCGGTGAGGCTGCTTGGACCCTTGGGGGTGGGCTGCCTGTTGCCAGGCACTGGGAAGGGACACCTGGCTGATGAGGCCCTGCCCCAGCCTGAGTCTGCCTCTGTCCTCAGTCTGGCACGCTTCCTGAGGCTCCACAGCCCACCTGTGGACGCCAACATACTTTGGGAGCTGCTGGGCATGACCTGCTTCAAACTGGCCCCTCCACTGGACTGTGCTGAGGGCAAAGGGTAAGTGACATCAGGGCCAGGAGGGATGGGGGACTTCCCAAGGGGTGGGTTGCCTCTGCTCCCTTTGTGCACCTGGGCTGAGAGGGTGATGGAGGGGGTCAGGGGACCTCTGAGCTCCACTGTCATCATCCCTGGGTTCGGCTCTGCAGTTGGCCCATGTAGGTTGCATCTCAACTCTGTCATTTACTTCCTATGTGACCTTGCAAGCTGAATAACCTCTCCACACCTGTTTCCTTACCTATAAAATGGAGGTAGAAGCCAAGGAAGTGGCGTGTGTGACGTACATAGGCCAAAGCCTGCAGGACACATAGTAAAACACCTGCTTAACTCTTACCCCATAATCCACAATTTCATTTCAATTCTGATTCTCAAAGCTAACTCTGTTACTTTTCCTATTTCACAGGTAGGGAAACTGAGGCCCAGACTGACCCAGGTTTCTGCAGCCAGCTAGTGGCAGAACCTGGGCCTCTGGGTGCCAACCCAGGTTTATCCTGCCCCCTGCTAGGTGTAACAGTCCCCCACCCTCCCAGCCCCAGCCCTGCTCCTCTCTGGGCCTTGGTCACCCTCTCTGCAGAGTAGGGTGGGATTCTTGGCAGTTATGACCACCTGCCCCACTTTTCTCTCCTCACAGCTGTTCCAAAGACCCCAGGGCCATCAAGGTGTCAGCTCGGCACCTGCAGCAACTTCAGCAGAGGCAACTCCAGCTCCAGGGGACAGGCACAGACAACAGGCAGGCATGGACTTCAGAGCACCCAAAGGCCCCCATGTCATTCTATGACCGGTGTCTGCAGCTGACCCAGGGAGCCGGAGGACCTGAAGGACAGCAGAAATCCTGGAACCAGTGACCTCAGTTCCAGCTCTCCTGGGCACAAGACTGGACCTCGTCCCTGGCTTTGCTAGGCCCTGGGGGTCTCAGCTTCCCCTCCACGTGTTAGACTGAAGCATGGACGGGCTCTTGTGGATAGCCAGAGGGCTGCATGGGTAGGGTGGGGGGGCCAAGACCCAAATGCTGGACCACGTCTCCTGCTGCGCTGGGTGATCTTGGGCTGGTGACACAACCCCTCTGTGCTTGGATGTGGTATTCAGGAGGCTCATTCTGCTGCCCCAGGCTTGGGCCTTCCCAGAGAAATTAACATCCAGATGGGAATGGGGAGAAGGTAACATTGCAGCAGCCCCAGGAGGTACCAGGAGGAGGTACATATATGTCTATGTTGCAAAATTAATGCATGTCTCAAGAACTTGCCCAGGGAAGCCCCAGCGTCTGCCTGCTGAGGCCTAGGGCAGCAGGTGGGGAATGAGGGATGTCACAGAAGTGACTGTGTCTGAATCCAGGGTGGCGGAAGCTAGAAAGGGGCTTCCCAACTCACCTCCCCAGGGGACCCCTTCTCTTAACAGCTCCTATGCTCTTCCTGGCCCAGCCCTGGCCCATTCTTTCTGCCCTAGACCTAAATTCAGATCTCCCCCGTGCCCTTAAGCAAGAGACCTCCTTCATTCTGAGCCTTAGTTTCCTCGTCTGAAAAAGGGGAGTGTAAACAGGACCTACCTCACAGGGTTGTTGAGGATTAAGCGAACCAACTCACGGACAGCACTCAGCACCTAGGAAATGTTCCCTCCCTCCAGCACACAGCTAAACTGTGCTTAGGCATCTGATTTTTTTTTTTTTTTTTTTTGCGGTACGCGGGCCTCTCACTGTTGTGGCCTCTCACGTTGCAGAGCACAGGCTCCGGACGCGCAGGCTCAGCGGCCATGGCTCACGGGCCCAGCCGCTCCGCGGCATGTGGGATCTTCCCAGACCGGGGAACGAACCCATATCCTCTGCATCGGCAGGCGGACTCTCAACCACTGAGCCACCAGGGAAGCCCTAGGCATCTGATTTTTAAAGGTTCACATAACCGCTTGGAGGTCTCAGTTTGCTCCCTTGTGAAATGGAGCTAAGAACTACACTGAACTCAACACCACAACTTGTGGTGCAGCTTAAAGGACATGGCATGTGTAATGTATACAGCTGGTGCCTGGTAACTGTCAGATCTGTCATCCTCTCATCTCTTTAGTCCCTTCCTCTGACTGCCCCCAACCCTAGACTGCTAACAAGTTAGGAAGAAGTCAGGAGTGAGGCTGGAGAATTTAATTCCTAATTGATGACCTCTAGGTTTGCTCCCCCATCCCAGATGGGGGCTGGGATAGGGGTTTGCTGATTGTCACAGTTGAGGTGCCAGGACCAGGTTTGGGGAACCCCAGTTGGCCACCCCTGGCCAGAACAGAGTGGTAGGTGCACATAAAGCTGGAGCAGCAGCAGGAGGGAGGCAGGTGGGTTTGCAGAAGATTGGGGCAGAGCCCCAGGGGGCCACCTGGGCCTGCCTGCCCACCTCACCCTCAGGGCCCCAGGCCCCCTTCCTCCAGGCCCTGCTGACCCTGGGGGCTGGGAGACAGGCTGTCGGGGGCCGGGGCCTCCCGATTGGGTCCCCAGGAGCTGCCACCACCGGGGTCTACGGTCTCTAGGCGCAAGGCAGGCAGCAACCCCAGGCTTTGAGGCACAGATGGTGGGAAGGCCCAGGACCCAGGCAGCCCAGGGGGCCCCTCCTCACTGTTGCCCCGGCTGCCACCATCACTGCCCCCGTTGGGGGCTACCCGAGGAAGGCGGCGGCTCTGGGGCGAGGGGCTTCGGCTGGTGCCACGGCGTTCACAGGACGAGGGCTGCAGGGCGAGGCCGGGGAAGCGGGCCAGACCTGGGCTTCGGCTACGGTGCCGCTTGGACTTGCCAGGGCTTGGGCTGCGGGACTTGGATGCGAGCAGCTCCAGGGTGCTGTCATCCTCGTCCTCCGAGCTGGCACCCGAGCTGTCTGTGCTGCTGCTGGCCAGCTCCGAGGTAGGCAGTGAGATCTGGGGGGAAGGCTGGTCACTGGGGTGCCCCTCTCCCCAACCGGCCACTGAGGCCTCTGGGAACCACTCCTGCCCTCCCCCTTGGCAGACCCAGGAAGGTCAGGATACTTGTAGGAGGTCACAGAACAGAATGTAGAAGCTGTAGAGGACTTTGAATACTCCTTTGGCGCCCCTGACCCTGCAGCCTGGCCTACTTACCTGGAAGGGCTCAGTGACCCCGATAAGGATGCTGTGGGTGTGGCTATAATAGCCCAGGATGAAGTCTCCGTGACCCTTGGGCAGTGACTCCTCACTGAATGTCACCTGGTGGGCCAGGGGGTTTAGGCCCAGGTTGGGGTGAGGGAGGCAGCCTCAGGACCCTTCAAGCTGAATCCTGAGCCCCCAAGGGCAATGGGGACTTCCTCCCACTCTCCCCCTCCCCTTAAGTACCTGGTAGATGTTCCCATCCACATCCTCGTGTTTGGCCCAGACATAAGCCACGTAGTCCTTGCAGTGGCGGAAACCCACCTGGGGCGAGAGCAATCAGGGTCGTGACCCCTAAGGTCTGACCCCAGCAGCCTTAAACTCTGGGGAAGCCAGGGACCCCACATGGGTCCCTGGCTGCCCCTTCAGGCCCTTCCTTCCCCGATGTACCGACCACCCCTGCCTGTCTCACCCGGTACAAGCCGATCCAGTCCCAGGAGCTGCGGGCGAACACCGTCTCTATGCGGTACCTCACCACAGCCTGCTCCGGCCGCACCCACTCGTCCGCCACATCCAGCCGCACAAGCGGCACTTCGTCTCTGAAGGCAAACTGCCCAGGGGCAGGGGGCAACATCAGGGGAGACCCTCTAGCATTCTATGCACCTAGAGTCCTTGGGCCTGCGTCGGCACAAATTGGCTGAGATGAAGGGCCTTTGAAGCCACTGCACAGGCTGGGAAACTGAGGAAGAACAGGTCTAGGATGAATGCCAGGTTTCCTGCCTCCCAGCTCAGGGCTCTTTTTGTCCTTAGCCTCCTTAGGGAGTGAGTGAGAACACAGCTTTGAAGCTTAGTAGACTGTGGGTTTGGCCCTGGCTCTGCCATTGTTATGCAGTGTGACCCAAGGTGAGTTTCTTGACCTCTCTGAATAGAAGGGCTCCTGTCCTTAAACTCTGATGATCTTATTTAACTCTTGGGGTTGCTCTGCAGATTCAATGAGATACCATATAAAGCATCCTATAAACTTCTCAGTATACAGTAGGTGCTCAATGAATGACTTGCCTATAAGCTAACAAAGGAGTCCCATGATGCACTGGATATTCTGGAGTAAAGTGAACACCCATGAGCAGGCAAGAAGAGCTCTGGGTAGATGGCTGGAGACCGTCCAGGCTCTGCTACTAACCTGCTTCATGACCTCAGGTAAGCCCCTCATCAGGCTAAGTAAGACTCAGTTTCCCCACCTGTATTAAGGAACCACTATTAACCTTGTTTGTCATCAGTCCATGGAGACAAAAGAATCTTCTCTTCCCAGGGTCACCCCAGGCTGAGCAGGGGTTCACCTTGTGGATGGGGTTGCTGGGGTGGCAGGTGGCCAGGGTATTGGCCAGGGTATTGTCCCTCAGGGAAAGACTCGGTGGTGCCAGCCTCAGGCTTTGTCTGCTTCCCTGTTTATCTGGTTTCAACTTTCTCTCCCTCCTCAGCTTCTAAGCCAAGCTGCTCCAGAAGAAACCAGCACATCCTCTCCCTGCCTGTGGGTTCCTAACAACAGGTCTGGCCAGGTTGCGCTCTTGGAAATACCCTTTAGGGCCTTGTGGGGTCAAAACTCCTGCTGAGTCCTGTGCTGTGTTGCTTTGGATAAGAGATTTAAGTTCTCTGAGCCTCTGTTTCTCTCATCAGTAAAACTGGGAGGAGAATTTAGACATTCTCAGGGCCTACCACAGTATTCAAAGGGATGACATACATGAAGTAGGCTACACAGGCTCTGGCATATAGTAGGTGCTCAACAGGTAATGTTTTACAAGAGACAGGGTTCTAGATAAGGAGGGAAGGATAGGGCACCCAAAAGGAGTGGTTCTCAAGGTGAGGTCCCTGATTGGGGGTTAAACCTCACACCCAAGGCTTTTACCAAAGGTCATGGGAGGCCAGACACGGGCAGATTTCCATTCCCAGCTGAGGACATTGGCCACCGTCCCTCTGACTGACCATATGACAAAGTTAGCAGGGAAAACATTCTCTGGCCTGCTGGGCTCCCTCTTATCAGATCAAGAGAATCGGAGAGCCCAGGGTTGAGTTTCAGGACTGGAAATTGGGCTCCACCCC
This sequence comes from Globicephala melas, assembly GCF_963455315.2. Classification (NCBI taxonomy): domain Eukaryota; kingdom Metazoa; phylum Chordata; class Mammalia; order Artiodactyla; family Delphinidae; genus Globicephala; species Globicephala melas. The sequence continues at coordinate 66,301,561 of NC_083326.1, forward strand.
ACTCTGCTGCTGAGCCTGTGTGCAACTTGGGGTGCATGCCTACCCCACTAACAGAAAGTTGGACTACATGGTCTCTAAGATCCAGTTCTGACATTCTCGGATTTCCCCTTTTTCCTTTGGCAGCTAGGAGCCCCAATCCTAAACACAGGGGCTTCCCTGGTGGTGCAGTGGTTAAGAATCCACTTGCCAATGCAGGGGACACGGGTTCAAGCCCTGGTGTGGGAAGATCCCACATGCCATGGAGCAACCAAGTCCATGCGCCACAACTACTGAAGTCTGCATGCCTAGAGCCTGAGCTCCGCAACAAGAGAAGCCACTGCAATAAGAAATCCGCACACCACAATGAAGAGTAGCCCCCGCTCGCCGCAACTAGAGAAAGCCTGCGCGCAGAAAGGAGACCCAATGCAACCAAAAATAAATACATAAATCAATAAAAATTTATAATTAAAAAAATCCTAAACACAATGCTAAATTTTATAGTAACTATATAGGGTTTAGCTTTGTATTTTTTTGTATCTCTACTCCCCCTCCCCATCACATATGGTAAGATGGTAAAAAAATAATAAAAGAATGTGAATGAATGCTACATGGGATTTGAGTAAATATTTTCGTGGCTGGTCTTATTATATATGTGAATTTTAACATAAGTTGCCCTAGCCTTTCTCAGAAAAGGGGAAATAGAGATTAGTGGAAAAGGTATACCCTTTGAAATCAGACTAGCCAGGGTGCAAATCCTAATCTTCCCTTTAGTAGCCATGTGACCCGGGGCAAGGGGTGCTGTGTCCCTGGGCCTCAGAATTTTCACCTGAAAATGGAGATCATAGGACTTCCCCGGTGGTCCAGTGGTTAAGACTCTGAGCTCCCAATGCAGGGGGCATGGGTTCGATCCCTGGTCCGGGAACTAAGATCGCACATACCGCATGGCATCGCACATAAATAATGGAGATCATAATCCCATTCCCAGTCTGCTGTGACAAGTGGATGCTGCTGAGGGCAGGTCTAAGGGGTTACCGGTGGGCAGTGGGTTGCTGAGCTGGGCCTGGGGATGTCATGCGGGGAGGATGAGGCCAGGACTCACGTGCAGGACGAACTGGGCAGCCACGGGCTTGTGGTCGCTGACAGTGTATTCCATGTGGCTGTGGTAGCTGTGCTGGGTCACCTGGAGCCGGTGGCTCTCCCGTCCTGAGGGGCTGGGACCTCCACCTGGAGCCTTGACCTTCCACAGGATACGGTCTGTCCAGGCTGGCTTCCGCTTCTTGGCACTGCGGTGGGCAAGGGTAGGCTGAGTATCAGGGGTTGGGGGTCAAGGCACCTCTGCCTCCTGTCTCTCTTTCCTGTCTCCCTTATCCAGAAGACCTCAGCCCACATCCCCACCTCTCATCCCAGTTCTGAGCTCACCTGGTATCATATTTGTTAGTACCCACGTCAAACTTGAAGGTGGGCGCAAAGTTGAGGGGCCCCTCCTGGAAGCCCCTCAGGATGGGCCAGGTGTTCTTGGCCATGTTGAGCTGTGAGGGTCCAGAAGCACAGAATTGGACAAGAGCTTGGGCAGGGCAGGTGAGGGCAAGGACCATAGCCTAGGGTACAGGTGGTCCTAGGGCATGTTCTGTGTGCTTGGGGTTTTGGGGTCCAGGCTGGGATTCCCCACCTGGTCTTTCTCCCAGAGCTGGTGGAGCTGCTCGCTGTCGATGGCAAATTTGACGAAGTGCAGGTCGTAGCTCTCGATGCGGAAGTTCAGGTCCCCGAACCAGAACACGAGGCTGTTCGGAGGTGGGGGTCAGCGGGGTCCATGGGGTGAAGAGCCCAGCCCAGATCCTTCTCTGCCCCCATCCAACCCGACAGCTGCTCCTAGTGATGACGCAGAGGGTGGGTGGGTTGCTGCAGGGCCGCCAGCCCATCACGGAGCAGCAGGGGGTGTAGACCTAGAAGTTAGGTTCCGACCCCTAGCAAGGCCTTGCCCCTCAGCAAAGCTCCACCCTGCAGGCTCCACCTCCCCATCAAACTTACCAGCTTTCTTATTCCTAGCTATAGTGTGGGTGGTCTCCACCCCCATAGGCCCCGCCTCTCCCCACTAGGCGCACAGGTCTCGCCCCTGAGTCCCACCCCTCCTTCACTAGCCCCGCCCAAGCCCCATTAGGTCCCGCCCCGGCCCATACTCGTGATCCAAGATGCCTTGAGCTCCAGGCCCCTGGAACTGCTGGAGGCTGAGGATGGTCTGGAAGTTGTCCTTGCGCTGCTCCGCTTTGTCCATGTGGGCCGGCAGGTGGCAGTTCAGGAAACACAGCATGTGCCCGAAGGCGGCCAGTCGCACACTCACTCCACCCTTGTTGCCCTTGGGAAACAAGGTTGGGTGGGTTATGGGCGGGGCCTAGGCTAGGAGGTGAGGCCCGCCGGGCTTAGGGTGGGCGGGGTCAGCGGGTGAGGCCCAGGACCCGTGGAGGTGTGGAGAGGGGTGGGTTCTAGGGAAAGGAGTGGAACAATAGGAGGGGCGGGGACAGAAAGGGGCGGGGTCTAGAAAACGAGGGGTGGGGGTGGGTGGGGAGAGGCAGGCCTCAGAGCAAGGGGTGTAGCTTGGGGAGGGGATATTGCCAGTACGCGGGGGTCCGGGGACTAATCTACCGATCCCTTAGGGCCCTGTACCCTCCCAGGCCGCTTCCACGCTCACCCAATAGCCACCCAGGCCAGTGCGCGTGCAATCAGTCTGCACATCCCTCAGGAAGGGCAGGTGGTAGTACTTGGCGAACAGCAGCAGGATGACGCCCTGCATCCGCACAGTACTCACCTGCAGCAGAGGCGTGAGGAGGCTGAGAGGCAGGACACAACTCCCCCGCCCCCGCCTTTTCCGGTTCTTAAAGGTCTGCTCTTCCATCTTCCCATTTCGTGGACCCGGCCACCGAGGCCCAGCGGGCCCCACGGTGAATCAAGGCAGAGCTAGGGCCGAGTAATCCAGGGGTCTCCACCTGCCCGGGGGTTGAGGGAGGAGTTACCAGCACGAAGTTGAAGGGCCCCAGTGCGTCCATGAAGAGCTCGCTCCACTGGTCGGTGAAGAGCGCGTCCTTGAGCCGCTTGTTGATCATAGAGTTCACTTCCTGCAACCTGTGGGGGACTGTGAGGCGGCCTTCGGATTGGGGGGGGGCGCCCTAGAAACCCCTCCCGTGGGAGAGGGTCTGGGAGGCAGGAGGGGCTCAGGAGGGAGTCTACTCGCCCTGTCCCCTCACCCTATGGCGATCATGTCTGCCCTGTCACTGTCATCGCTGCTGCCCAGGTGAAGGAGGGATGTGACATCATCGGGGGGCATGGCGGTGCCCACGTTCCATGTGACCACAGTGATCCTGGGGAGGTGGGGGTACAGAAGGGGTTACTACTGGGGACCACTCTCTTACCCTCAACCTCCCTCCCACAGGGCTTTTTCTGGGGAAATAAGCTTGAGTATAAGCCCTCAGAAGGACCCACAGTGGGCCCAGGGTCCCTTCCACCAGACTTCCAAGGGAGATCAACTGAGGCGGGGTAGGCAAGTCCCTTAGGAGAGGATGCTGTCTTCCGAGGGCCCCAGAGTGGGCCTAACACCCACAGGGAATCTTCCTCAGGGAGGTCAGCTGGGGTGGAGTAGGGTAAGCCACCCTAGAAGGATGGCTAGTCTTAGAGTTCAAGCCCCAGCAATGTCTTGGGAGAGGGCCCCTCACCAGAAGCCAGGGTCGCTCTTGCAGGTGGGCTGAGCTGACCAAGAGGAGGATGACGAGGTGGATGTAGAAGAGGAGGTGGTAAAAGGGGCTGGGGTTTCTCTGGGCTGAAGGTTGGGGCTCAGATGCCCACCAGGCCCGGCACCCTGGGTGCCAGGCCTGGGGAGGGCCATCTCAGGAGCTGGGGGGACACACGGGGAGCGGTTTGGGGAGCGGCTGGGGGAGCGGCTGGGAGATCGGGGTGGCTTGGGCAGAGGTGGGGGCAAAGTCTGGGCTAAGGGGGCCCCTGGCCGGAAGGTGGGGTAGAGAAGTCCGGGGGAGTGAGTGCCAGGCTCTGGAGGACCCTGGCCCACATCCAGGGGCAGAGTCTGTGGTGTCCGGGACAGGACAGGATCCTCAGGGCTGCTGCGGGGGGCCTCAGGCCGGGCTCTGAAGGAGGGGGAGATCCGAGGGTCTGGGGGGGCTTGAATCAAGGATGGGGAGCCCACAGGACCAGATGTCTGAGTGGGGGGCTGGAGATGCCCTTCTGAAGGGGAGAGAGGTCTAGGGGCTGGGGCATCCCTCTGTTTAGCTGGTGTCCATCCCACAGAGGCCAGGGCTGATGTCATGGATGCTGGAGTCAGGGCCTGTTCCTGAGAGGGTGACAGAACTGGACTGGGCACTGGGGAAGAGCTGGAGGGGGGCTGTGGGGGCTGTTTCTCAGATGCCACGGCCAGGCTCAGGCCTGAAGCAGCCAGGGCTGGCTTGGGTCCCATGGAGGCAGGTGGCACCTGCTTCTGGTCCCTGGACAGTGGAGCCAGCCTGGGCCCCAGGGTAGCTGGAGGAGGCTTCGGCCCAGCCGAGGCAGACACCACCAAATGGCCCACAGGTGTTGGAGCCAGTCTGGAGCTGCGATGGGCAGGAGCTGTCTTCTGCTCTCCAGGGGTAGACATTGGAGCCAGGATGGGTCGGGGAGACGCCAGAGCCAGGCTTGGCCCCTTTGAGGAAGATGGCATTGCTGCTGGTGGCCCCACAGGTGTCAGAGCCAACCTTGGTTCCGAGCATACTGGTGCTGCATTCTCCTTCACTGAGAGCTGAAAACGTGAGTCCATCTTGGATAGGACAAGTCAGAGACTCAGAGTCAACCCTAACCAGGCCTCCACTTCCATATAGACCCCAGCAGACTCTGTCTAGCTAAGAAAGGCACATCTTTCTGAGGCAGTTCTTCCTAATTTCTCACCTCAATCCATTCTGCTGTGAATCAGCTTCTCTTTTGGAGGAAACAGGACATGGAAACCTAACCCCTCCCTCACCTGTGACACCTCTTTCATAGAGGTGAAACTAAGACCCCCAACTCAAAGGAGGCAGAGTGTGAGCCTGGACCTGAGGGCTCTCCTTGCCTTCCTGGCTGGCACCCACTCCCTGGCCACCCTGGAGTGTTGGGTGGCTGGAGTCAGCTTCCCTGAGCACCGCCCACCCCTGCAGTCCCTGCTGCTCCCCTAGCCAAGGGCTACTGATCTGACCCCCCCAGATCTTCCCACTCAGGACACCCTGGGGCCAGCCTGTTAAACACCACCCCCTTTCCTCCACAGTACACAGGAACCCTCAGGTTCCCCCCGCCACATCCCAATTCCTTGGTCACAGCCCTCTCTGTCCTCGTCACCCATTCCTAGAGCTCCGTGCAGGAGCAAGAGCCTGGGTTGGGACTGGCCATGTCGATTCCCAGCCCAGCTCTGTGTGACCTTAGGCAAGCACTTCCCTGCCCAGGGCCTCAGTTTCCCTGTCTTAAAATGAAGGACCCTGGTGAAGGATCCCTGGCCACACCTGATCCTGGGAAGCCTAGGTCTCATATCCTCTGCATGTACGAGCCAAAATTTGCTAGGCTTCCATTTGAGCTCCATGGAATAGTCATTCCTCCCAAGTGTGATTCTAACACCCAGAGCAAGTCCAGGATTCTGTTGATCCTGGCGCCGCACCACTGTGCACAAGTTGTACCCTCTTACCGTTGTCACCCCACCTGTGAGGACAGGCAAGCAGGTATCCTCTTTATGTCCAGCAGGTGGAGTGGGTGGTGTGGGGCCCTGCAAGGACCTCCTCTTCCTTTCCCATCTGTCCCTGTCTGATGCCCCTGTCTCCAGAAGTCAGGATAAAGTGTCCCTTGCCAGGGAGGGTAGACGAAGGTTTACACTCACCCTGGGGTGGCCCCATCCCTGCCTCCAGAGATGCAGTTCTGTCTGCATCCCGTGTCCTGCTTGGTTCAGAGAATCTGAAACTCTGCCTCCACCTCTGTCCCCAAACTCAGATCTTTGAGGCTTGCATTTTGGGCATCCTCCTTGGTTCCTAGTGTCCCACTCCAAACCCCCACCCCAAACACACACCGCCTCCAGCACTAACAACTTAGACATCCCAGATGTCACAGTTTCAGTCTTCAGGGACAAGCCTCCTCATTTTGCATTAGCTCAGAAAGGACAAGCAACTTGCCCAAGGTCACATAGCAAAGCTGGAGCACAGCTGGGTCCCCTGATACCTGGTCCAGGGCTTTCCCAGGAGGTCCTGGAGACAGCTAACTCCATCTCTCTCTGAGTGTCCCATCACTACCCCCTCAGCCCCTAGGGTACCCTGTTTGCCCAGCCCCTGCTTGGTGGGCAGAGGAGAGTGCCAGCCCCTCAGCTGGGGCACCAGGGTGCCTGCAGTATGTGGGGGGGGGTGTGGGATTAAGGATCAGGAATGGGGGAACTAGGATTTAGGGGTCTTACCTTGGAGGGTGCCCCAGTTTGGGAAATCCCATGGGGCATGGGCAGGGGGCCCAGGCCAGCCTGGGTCCCCGGCCTCCCGCTGCCACTGATGCCCTGGCCCTCCATGTCTGCAGCCCCCGGCAGCCTGGGTTCCCTTGGGCTCCAGCTCCTCCGCTAGCTCCCGGGAACCAGTGATGTCATCAGCCGTTTCAACCTGCTGAGAATTTAAAGACACAGGCACCAACTTCCCAACATAGAGGTGGCCAGGGCAAGGTGGCCTACCCCCTGGGGACTGGCTGCTGAGCCTGGAATGGTCATGGTGGGGGAGGAATCAGGGGGAGTGGGTCCATTGGCCATTGGCCTGGCACAGGTCCCAGCTGGCAGCATAGTGGAAGCTGTCTTTCTGTTCCCACCCTCCAGCCAGTAGGCCTGGCCAGCTCTTGCTCAAGGGAGGGGCATTGACACACCTGAGGGTAAGGTAGCTCAGAGGTCAGCCCCCTCTCCAGGGCTTCAGAGACACCTGAGTCCCTGCTCTGATCCTGTGACCTTCTTGACTCCCTGCCAGCTCAGGGCTTGCCTTGGCCCCCACCCTTGCCCCATTTTCAGGCCTTGGTGCCCGCCCCTCTCCTGGCTCTATCCTTCCCATCCCAGAGCCAGACACTCAGGCTCCAGCAACTGGAATCTTTCCCATCTCAACCTCAGCACTGGCCCCTCCTCTTCTGCAGACACCTTGAGCCTGCCCTTGGATGTCCTCACAGCCAGGCCCAGCCCAGCTCCTCTCAACTTTCCTCCTCCAAGACTCACTGGGTGTGGCTTGGGAGAGGGACTTGCTCAAGGTCACCTGGTGAGCTGGGGAGGTCCCCTGAGCCTCAGTGACCCAGGAACCACAAGAGTCAATTGGGATGTCTGGGGGAAGGGAACTGGGGTGGAGAAAGGCCCAGCAGTGGGGGAACAGACTGGCAGGAGGGTCAAAAACAGGTCTGGGAACTTCTTTGGCCAGGACCCAGCATAGGGCCTGGTCTCCAACAGACCTAGGGAAGTGTTTGTTGAATGAATCAATCAATCAGTGAGAAGAGTGAATGAGTGACAGGTTCAGATACAGCCGGAGATAGCTGTGGGCTCTGCTTCTGCCTCTTCCCCACTCTCACTCTTATCTGCTAAGCAGTCCCTGAAACCCTGATTCCTCCAGAGCTGCTTGATTGCTTACAGAGGAGTGATCTCACTCAGTTTAGGCAGAAAATGATCAGAGTTTTGTGCCCAGAGCTCCCTGCTGATCAACAGTCACCTCTGTATCCTCATGGACCGGTGTGGTCCCCTGCATGAAAGTCACATGGACAGATACCTCATTCCCTCTCCTGGATGGGCTTCCCACCTCTGCTAGTCTCTGAGTCTAGTCTGTGTTTCTGGGCTAGCACCTCTATGAGGCTGGAATTTGCAGGGGCAGAGACCCAGGCCATATTAGGGTCCTGGGGTAGAAATGTGGTAATGGTGGAAGTGATGACGTTGGTGATGGGGGAGGTAACGACAGTGGTGATCGAAGGGGTGGAGATGATAATGTATGTAATTATAATGGAAGTGAGGACTGACAGTGCTGGTGGTGGTGGTGAGGTGACAGTGCTGGCAAAGTGGAGGTGATAGTGGTGGGATGGATGTGATAGAAGAGGTAGTGGAGGTAATGGTGATGGCAATAGTAGAGATGATAACAAAGGTTGGTGATGGTGGAGGTGCTAGAATGAAGAGATGGGGGTTATAGTAACAGTGGAGGAGGGATGGGGGCAGACGAGGTGGTGGGGGTGTTATGTTAACAGAAGAAGAGGTGGTGGTGGAGTTGGAGGTGAAGATGCGGGTGGTGGTGAGGGAGGAAGTGAGCGTGAACAGGGTGGTGGTGCTCAGGCCACCAGATGTGGGAGGAAATTTTGAACTTACCCTGCCTAGCCCTCTGACTCCTATTTTACAGATGGGAAAACTGAGGCCCCCAAGAGTACTTGGCTTCTGTTGCAATCCTGGAAGTGATGGGAGACAGATCCAAGTCCCTGGAAGCAGTCCTAGGGCTCAACCATCTGGGCTGAGACAGGGGCATCAATGTCCTTGAGAAACCAGGCAAATGTCATGCAAATAAGTATTCAAAGGGCTCCTCTGCCCGAGTGGGGCAGCCAGGATCTCCACCATGTCCCCTCCCTGAGCTCAGATCCTTCAGGGGACTTTGTTTCTGTCTCTGCCACTGATTTACTTGAAGAGTCACTCAGATTCCTGGTCTGTGTAAGGCAGATAAAAACAGTAGATACCTCCAAGATTGCTGTAAGAATTCAACAAGATAATACATCTGAAGAGTTTAGCACAGAGCCTGGCACAAGCAAGCTCTCAGTAAGGGCAGCTTCCCTGGAGTTACCACCATCACCACCACTACCACCACCACAATCATCATCATCATCATCATCATCCCCATCATCATCATCTATTCCAACCTGCCCATTTGGAGGATGCTGAAACTGAGGCCCAGCATAGTTGCATTCCTGGGTCGGGGGGAAGGAAAAGGGGCTCTGAGACCCAGACATGGCCTTGCTAGGGGAAGGGGGCAGGGGGCGGACCTTGGCTGAGAAGAGAACAGGGTAAGAGCTATATTTGAGCTCCTGGTGTGATGACTAGGGAGGTTGATAACAGGCTCTGGGGCTCAGGGTGGCAGGCTGGGGGCAGCTGCCAGGGAGAACCACCCCCCTGGAGGTGGCTGTCTCCGGAGACACCTCCTGGCTCCCTCCCTTCCCTCGCTCCTGGGGGTAGGGGGTGGTGTACTGAGCCAGAGAGTACACCTTTTCCTGCCCCACCCTAGAAATCTTAGTGCTACCCTCCAGGCTGTTCGGGTCAGGGATAGGAAAGGAGGTGGTTGATGGGTTATCTCAGTTACTCTCCATAGTAACCCTGTGATGTTGGTAATAAGATCCCCATTTGACAGAGGAAGAAACTGAGGCCTAGGGATTACACAGCCAGCAGGGGACAGAGCATGGGGTTCCCAGGGAGATGGTGGATAATTCTCCCCCACAGAGGTTCCTGTTGAACCTATTCTTTGAAGGAGAATCTGTATTGCCAAACTGAAAAGAGAAGAAACACCCCGGCAAGCAGAGGGAGCAGCAGGTGCAAAGGTATGGAGCATGAAAGGTTCCGGCTGTGAAAGGATGCAAACTCTGGACACGTGCCCTCATGGCCCTTTGGCTCAGAGTAAATCCCCCAGAAGTAGGGAAGGGAGAGAGAGACGTGCTTCTTCCTCTTTCCTCTTCCTCTTCCTCGATCCACCTGCCAGGGGCACCTGAGGATGGTAATGGTACAGAAGGGTCTGTCCTCTTCGTTTTGCTCGCTGGTCACCTGTGAGGGAGGTCACACTGTGGCCACTAGTTGAGAAATGTTTTGAGACATAGAGGGTGCTACAGGGTAGTGTGGGAAGGTGGAAGAGGTAAGCATCAAGGAGGGCTTCCTGGAGGAGAAAGTATACAGGACCTGGAGGAGCATTTTTCCTCCCAGGGCTTCACTCCAGAGTTCCTTATTGGTACCAACTGCCACATGTTATATCACTCTCCCCTCGTTCTCACCTCTGGGGCAGGTGTCATCCTCACCTCCCATTCTGCTCCTCAGGAATGGGTTCAAGGAGGAGGAGTGACTTTCCCAAGGTCACACAGCTGGGGCCTGAGCTCAAACATCCTTCCTTCCTCTCCTCAGCTTCCCCTCCTCCCAGTCAGGCTGGCACCCGCTGTCAGCTGCTCTGAAATGAATGGCTATTTTTATTCTGGTTTGAGGGGATCTCGGGCAGCAGAGCCATGTAGGTTAGAAGGCTCTAGGACAACTGGCTTCAGCAGGCAAAGAGAGGTTTACTGCAGGGACAGAAGCTTGCCTGGGGGCTCTCCTTTCTTGCATGCTGACCTGCCCTTGGTGCCCAGGTCTCCAGAAACTTCTATATTGGAGCTCAGAACAGAGCACAGAGCCAGACTAAACCCTAGCCCTGAGTCCAGATCCAGCTTGAGCCTTAATCTTGGTGTTAACTGAGCCCCAATCCCACACTAAGACTGAGCCTCTACCCCAGCTCTAGATTGAGCCTTGGTTCTGGTCAAGTACTGAGCCTGATCCAAGCCTGACCTAGCCTGATTCCAACTGGAGACCTCAATTCTGGACCCAGATCGAGCGCTGATCCTAGCTTAAGACTGAGCCACAGTCACAGACTGAACTTTAACCCTGGTTTGGACTAACCCTTGATTTTAGACTGAGCCCCAAGCCCAGGTCTAGACTGAGATCCAAGTCTGGTCATTAACTGAACCTGGTGGCAGACTGAGCCCTGATCTTGGTCACAGACTAAGCCCTGAATCTAATCATTGACTGAACGCTGGTCTCAAACTGAGCTCTGACCCTGGGTCACACAACTCTGGTCACATACTAGTCCCTGACCTCAGACTGTGCACTGAATCTGGTCAAAGGCTGAGCCCTGAACATAGTCACAGACGGAGACCAAATCCCAGTCACTGACTGAGCCCTGACTCCAGCCCCAGACTCAGTTCTGAACCTGGGCATAGGCTAAGGACAGACCCTGACCTTGTCTGAGCCTGGTTTTATCACAGACTAAACCCCAAACCCAGCCCCACCTGAGCAGGGCTGCTGGCCTAGATTACAAACTGCCCCATAAAGGCATGGATTATGAGCAGAGATCTGTTCTGGGAGATCCTGAGCCTCCCATGACTGCTGATGCCGGAATGTTCCTGGTACTGTTGTGGCCAGTCACTACCATCAGTTCCACTAGCTGGCTAGTCGACACTCAGCAGCCCAGGCTATGGCCCCTCCAGGACACAGAGTCCAGGTTAATGCAATGAGGGTGGTTTGGTGGCACCTGTCCAGTGAACAGTGTGGGCCCATGGGGTGCTGAGGTTTGGCTCTGTCAGCAGAAAAGCCATGGGCTCCACGGGGCCTCTGGATTCAGCCAATCTGAGGCCCTTGCTGGGGTGTGGGGTGGGGTAGAGGGAACCCATGGCATATGACCCATTCTTTTTGTTAACAAATATTACTGTTTGTGTTTAGGTAACACATGTTTATTATAGAAAACACAGAAAAATATTGTAAAGGAGAAAAAAAATTCACCTATAATTTCATCTACCAAGAGATGACCATTTTGACTTCTTGGGTTGTTTCCTTTAGATTATGGTTTTTGGTGAAGGCGTATGTATTTATATATACATATTTTATAAAATCCATTGGCTACTCTGTTGCCGCCATACATCCATTGCAGCTCATATCCTTGACAATCTTCAGGAATGGGTCCCAACTGGTTAAGCCAGGGAGCATTTGCATTTCCCCAGACACTTGATTAGATCATGGATGGACCTAGTGAGATATAAGGAGACTTTTGCTGGGGGTTTTGGGAAAGAAAGCTTGTTTTCTCTCCTGAGAAGTTTACCAAAAAAAAAAAAAAAAAAGATTTCCCCTTGCTTAGATATGAATGAAGAAGTCTGTGGTGGTACTGGTTACTACCGGCAGCCATCTTGACACCATGAAGGTAATTGGGCTAATGATAAGCTGATGTTATAGAAGCAGAATGGAAAGAGATCAGGTCTTGGTGGCTTTACCAACCAGATCAAACCTCACCTGAAGCCCTCCCTGCCTGGACTATTTTGTTATTTGAGCTAACAGATTCCTTTCATTGTTTAAGCCAGTTAAACTTGAGGTTTCTCTGACTTGCAGCCCAGAGCATCGCAACTCCCAGCTGATATTACTGTTTCATAGCTTTTTAAAAAAATTTAATACCATAACTATGAACATTCTCCATGTCATTCAACAGTATGCTGCATCATTTTAAACAATTGCTTGGTTCTCTACCCTAAGGAGGTATCACCATTTATTTAACTCATCCCCTGCTGTGACATGCTTCTGTCTTCTCTCCAGTTTTTCACCATGATAAACAGTGTCTTGATAAACATCTTGACCTAACAATTGATTCCCTCTCTGAAGATTACTTTGGGTCAAATTCTGAGAAGTGGAATACTGGGTAGAAGAAATATTTTTAGGGTTTTGATTTACTGTGTCAAATTGCCTTTCAGAAAGCTTGGATGAATTCCCACTTCCACTGCAGTAAATAGAGTGTTAGACATAGCCTGTCATTTCAATAATCTGGATAGAACCAATTATATTTACTGTGTCCTCATGCATTTATAGAGAATGGATATTAAATAACAGCCCTAAGTCTATTATTATTATATCTTCACAATCAAGTCAGTGAATGGGAGGTAGCAGGGTATGAACAAAGGGCAGAACTGACTTTTCCATTAGGCTCAGTGTCTAGGGCCCATCATACTTTTAGGGGTCCACAAAAATATTTTAATTTTAACTTCCTTTAAAATCGGAAGAAAAAAATGAATAAGTAATCATGAATCCAGCCTGGATTACATTCATTTTATTAAATCAAAGCAGTTGTAAAATCCAATTTTTAATATATGTTTTTTAATAAAGGAAGGGGCCCAGGAAGGCAAAACTGGTCATAATGCAGCCTTGGTTTGATGTTGAGGAGGATTCTGAGTCCCAGGCTAGATTCGGTGGGAAAGAGCATTGTGATCAATGTGCTGTGTCTGCCTTAGGCTTGAAGAGAGGAAGTAGCATGCTGATCTAGTTATCTTTGTCTTGGTGAGATGAACACAGGCATGTTTTAGGTTCAAATCCCAGATCCACAACTTAATTGTTTTACCTTTCTGAGTCTGTTACCTAACTTGTAAAACGGAGTTCATGGGGCCATTCTGAGGTACTGTGCCAGGTACTGTTCTAAAGAGCTTTCTAATGTGTATTAACCCTTTTATCCTCCCAGCACTGACGTAATATTCCCATCGCCACACGTGTGCTCAGGAAATTGAAATCCAGATCGGAATTTCATCCAGAGAAATAAAAAACACAAAAAAGGATTCCCCAGGCCTCAGTTTCCCCATCTTCAAATCGGGTGTCTGACCCAGAAACTCGCGTGTCCGTCCGCATCCCGCCCGCGCCCCCTGCCGGCATGAGGGGGCACTGCCTGGCCGCATCCTGTCGGAGCGTCCATGCTCTCTGTCAGCAGAGGGAGGGTGGACACTCTCGGGGCTGGGAAAGTAAAGGGCTGAGGGCCAGAGAGGAGCCCAAACCCCGCCGGGAGAGCGCGGGCGGCCCCCACGCAGGCCCTGGGCGGAGACCGAGAGCTGGGGGCGTGGTCCCTAGCGGGGTGGGACCTCAAGCAGGGACCTGGCCAGCTCGCGGGCCCAGACGTGGCGCAGTGGCCGGACGGTTCACCTCTAGCTTGCGGATCATCTTCGGCCGGGTTTCAATGCGCCTCCCGCTGCTTTCGCCGCCTCTGCTGCTGCTCCTCGCGGCAGTCGCGGCCGCCACCACCGCCTTCCGGCCCGACTGGAACCGTCTACACGGCCTGGCCCGAGGCCGGGTAGAGGTGAGTGCGGCGGCCCCCAGGCTAGGCACCACCGACCCCTAACCCCGTGGCCCCTTGGCTTTGGAATCACCGCCCGTTCTGACCCAGGACCCTCCCGACTCCCATGTCCCCCTCGGCACCAGGACTGTCCCTCCCACTCCCCAGCCCCAGAACGCCCCAGCACCCACCGTGGAAGCCCGAGACCACCGATCTTGAGGCCTGGAAATCTGAAACCCTCCCCAGTTCCCCATCCGGCCAGACATTGGGCCCCAGACACATTGGCCCTGTCCCCTAACTTCTTCCGGCCTATGACTTTCCCAAATCTGTCCTCTGGAGTCCAACCTCCCATCCCCCCATCACTTCTCTTTTTCCTGGAATTCCTCCCCACCCCAGTTCCGGTTGGTCTCACTCCCTTTGCCTGGGAGACAGGAGACTTTCTGGGAGCCTCCCTGCCACCTGGCTGGGAACTGCCTTACCACTCTTACTCCTCAGCAATCCCCCCACCCTCCCCTGCCATGAAATGCCCCACCAAAGTCCCTGTGTAACTTGGATCATCACAGACCCTCTCTGGGCCTTGGTTTTCTGCCTGAAAAAAGCTAGGGGGGTGGCGAGGGCGGGGAGGAGGGAGGACTAGAATGGTAATTCTGGGGTCTGGACTCCCCTTCAGGGAGTACAGGGAGGGGCCCTCCCAGCCTCCTTTGTTGGGGAAGCAACCAGATGGTCTGTAGGGCTAGGCTGCAGGTGGCAGGGAGAGCCAGCTCTGCACCGGATGAGGTAGGGACCAGATGGTAGGTGTCTCTAATAGGGCCTCTCAGGGAAGTTCTGAGCTGTTTCCTTCTGGTCTGCCTCCACCCTGAGGTTCTAGGGGCCAAAGACCAGGTCCAGGTCTCTATGGCCTGAGGGGGTAGGGTGATCATTTCTCTTGGGCATTGGGCATGGGTCAAGAGTCAGTAAGTTGTGCAGGCAAGAGCCCCAAGGCTGGTAAGTTTCCTTTGGGTTTCTGGTCTTGCTCCTCTTTTCCTCTGGTGTGGGTGGGCCTCGGCTTTCCCATCTGTACAGAGTTCCTCCTTCTACCCACAAGGGGCCTCCACTTCCACATCTTAGGAACTGCTGTTCCAGGGAGTAATTCACAGCTCAATCCAATGCCCAGCTGGGGAATGAGAGTGAGGGTAGATGTGTTACTCCTGACCTATGCCATTTTGTTCCCCTCCAGACATGTGGGGGATGACAGCTTAATCGCCTGAAGGAGGTGAGTTTGAAGGAAGGGATCCCCAGTTCTGTCCCCCCTGAGCCTCTTTGGGGGTGGGCAACATGGTCCCAATGACCGGGTGGGGAAGGTTCCCTGGGCTGGGAGTCAGGAGCCTACACCTTGCTTGCTGTGTGACCTCACTGGGCTTCAGTTTCCTGTTGGTACCTGGAGATGGTTGGGGTCTGATGTTCTGGTTCCTCCCCAGGTGAAGGCCTTCGTCACCCAGGACATCCCACTCTAGTATCCTCTTTCTGTTCTTGGGGAGGGAGAAAGGGGAGGGTATCTGCAAGAATCTCCTTCCACTTAACTTCACAGATAGGGATGACAAATGGTCTTCAACTAACAAGTGGGATTGATTGATAGTGGCTGCCCAGCGAATTCTGAGGTGGTCTTGGATTGGCAAGAGAAATTGACTAGTGATGACTGCCACAGACACCGGCACAGAGAGGAGACCCCCTTACTTCTTCGAAACCTAATTTCCTCACGTGTAAATGGGTATCCCTGCCCTGCTTGGGCAGACGAGGTAGTGTTCACATCGGCAAGTCCCCAGGAGACCCCACCTGCCTCCGCCCACCACTACCCACCTTAACACCATCTCCAGCCACAACCTGGTAATGAAACACCTCCCGGGGGCCGACCCGGAGCTCGTGCTGCTGGGCCAACGCTTTGAGGAACTGGAGGTGAGGCCTGGGGAGGTGGACAGTGGGGAGGAGGGGCGAGAGGCGGGGCCCGGCGCGCTGACCCCGCCCCTCTTCTGCTTCAGCGAATCCCACTCAGCGACATGACTCGCGAGGAGATCAACGCGCTGGTGCAGGAGCTCGGCTTCTACCGCAAGGCGTCGCCCGACGAGGCTGTGCCCCCAGAGTACCTGCGGGCGCCCGCTAGGCCCGCCGAAGGCGCTCCTGACCGCGCTGACCTGTAGGTCTGGGGACGCGGCACCACCCTGCCTGAGCCCTGGGGACAGAATGAAGCGCTCAGCGGCCCGGGAGCACCACCCTCGCTGAGGGCCGACGCCCAGTCCCCGAGCCAGCAGGGATGGAGTTGCGGGGGTCCCTCCTAACCCTCTTTCTTCCCTTCCCAGCTCCACTAAATCCCCTTCCGCCTTCAGCGAGACTCGACTCCTTCTTTGATGCGGGCGGGTGAGGAATAAGAGCTCCCCGAATACCCATAGGAGACCGCGCATCCCCAGCTGCCTGCCTGGCTGCCAGAGTGGGGACGTGGGCACACCTTACCCAGCTGCCCTCCATTCAGCCCCCCAAGGGAGGCAGAGAGGAATCAGGGTCGTTGAAAACCAATAATTTATAAAAACGCTGTGTGTGTATGCGTGGAAAGGTGTCGCGACAGACAGGGCAGCGGTGGGCAGGCGCACAGGGAGGGGACGGTGCCTGGATGGTGGGGGCAGCTTGCCGCTGCGGCCTTGCGGGCGGTGGGGAAGCTAGACATTCTTGCCGCGCAGGCGCAGCTCGTGGCGCCGCAGGTGGTTGTAGAGCGACTGCACGTAGGTGAAAACGCACTTGGGGTCGGGCTTCTTGCCCATGATCATCATGTCCTCCACCTCCACGAGGGGTACGCAGTCCACCAGCATCCTGCGGGGAGGGGGGCACGGGGGTGGTTGTCAGTGCCGGCCCCGACTCTTGCGGCGACCCTCTACCCAGAGGTCTTTACAACGCCGCAGCCCGCTGGTCTTCCATAAACTCGACTCCTGATCGACTGAATGGGGGAAAAGCCTTCTAGGAAGGCAGAAGCCCCAGGCCCCAGCCACCCAAGCCTGGAGGCACCTCTGTGGGGAGCAAGGCCAAGGCATGTGGAGATTAAGGAGGAGATCCTTGCCCCATCCCTGCGCCCAGGCGCAGCAGACCCAGCACAGGGTTGGGGTCTCAACCCCTAGCCCGGGGGAGGTCCTCACTCCAGACCCCACCCACTTCTCTCTGGAGGGCCGCCTCCTTCTCACCCTCAATGGCACACTCCAGCTGGCACAAGCCTCTCAGTTGGGCCGTTGTACCCAAGGGGCCTCAAATCTTTCCCTGCACCCAGGACCCACTCCAGTGACCCTCTGGGCCCAGGATTATCTGCCAGCTCCCTGGCTTGGTACCTCCTGCAGAGCAGCCTGAGAACCCCCATCTGCCTCAAGGGACATCCCTGCTGTGTGAGATGGTGGCCAGGGAGGTGTGTGTGTATGTCTGAGAGACAGTTCTTTAACTCTTATTACCCACTTGGGTAGAGCAGGGGAAGCAGATGAGTGTCCCAATCAATACGAACTGGACCAACTACATCACATTCAGGGGCAGGACTTGCTCCCTCCCATGTGCCATGCCTGGCATATATATGACAGTTAGCACTGTCAATGTTGTTAAGTGAGTTTCCTTTGGCAAGGAAGGCATGAGGGCAGGAATTGCTCCTGTTCCCAAGACACCCAAGGGCCCAGGACTACCTTCCATCTTGTGCCTTCAAGGTCAGACCTTCAATGTCAAACAATGTAAGGGCTGGGGCCTACTCTCAGCTCACCAGGACTCCTTTGGGGAAGAAGCCTGGGAAACAGGAGACCTGTTTCTGTCAAGGCTCTACTCCTGGCCAGCTGTGGAAGCTAGAGAAAACCCTGCCCCGTGACTCAGTTTCCCCATTTTTCTGCAATAGTATAGTCATTCTTTGCTTCATTTGAGTCCTTGGAAGCACCTAGGATGAGTGAGAGGTTTCTGACTCTCTTGTTGAGGTGCTATGTGCCCTTGAGGTTGTCTCTGCCCCAGCTTGTTTCAGTTGTACTATGGTGAAGAGGCGGCCTCTCTTTGCAGCTTCTTCCAGCTGTGGCTATCTCCCCAGGGATCCTGGCCTCTCCCAAAGTGGAGCTCCCTCCCATCTCTGGTGTCTTCCCTGGAGACCTTATAAAGCCATTGTTTACACCGGGGCTCACGGCTCAGGGCTCCTGCTGCCCCAGTGACAGGCCAAACACCAGGCAATTCGAGCAACAGCACGGCTGAGTCACACTTTCCAACTGGAACAGGGCCGGACTGGGGCCCATTCCCTCCAGGCTGGCCTGCTGGGCAGCAGCTCCTAAGTCCATATATGACCTGGAGACAGCACCAAGCCCATCTTTCCCTCACCTGCACAGCTTCTCTGAGTATATGTGTGCACGTGTGGGCTGCCCCCCACAATGGCTCCAGGCCCCAAGGGGCATCTGAGTGCACTGCTAGCTCTGTCCCTGATTCACATTACTTTAGGCAATCCCCTTTCTCCCTCTGGGCCTTCGTCTTTTCTTCTCCCTACAAAATGGGTGGGAAAAGTGATGGGGCAAGGAAAACAGCCACAAGGTGGGGAGTCTGGAGTTCCAGTTTTTGGCCCTAGCTCTGACCTAACAACCCCTGGCACGCTCTGAGCCCACCTCTCTCCTCTGAGCTCCTGGTCTGTAATGGGCAGTTAGTGCAGGATCTGAATTCTCTACTGTGGCCCTGAGGTGAGATGACCAGACAGGAAATGCCACAGCTGGCTTGGGGATCCAGGACTCCCACCAGAAATAACTTCCTGTTAAACTGGCCTCACGCCTGAGCTCCTCAACTTGGAGCATGGCACCCCCAACTTCCCAGTGCACAAACTGGAGGCCTGGGAGGCTTCCCTGACCCTCATTCTCCCTCCCCAGTGGGTCCATCAAAAACCCCACCCCTCCGCTTAAGCTTCTCTAACTGTCTAGTCCATCCCCTCCCCTCCCCATCCCTCATCCAGGCCTCACTCAAGGATTGTTCTTCAATGCTACCAGACCACATATATCCCTTCTCTGTTTGAAAACCTTTTATAACTCTTGTTGTCCTCAGAAGGAAGTTCAGACTCCTGACTGTGACCCCTTCCTCCCCCTCACATCCAGACTAAATAAACTTCCTTCCCTTCCTGGGTGTGCCATGCCCTCCACCTCCCTCGACCCCACCCCTGTGCACTGGCTGATCCCTCTGCCTGGGACTCCCTCTCCTTAAGCCTGAACTTGTCATTCAGATGCCAGCTTAGTTTGCACTTTTTTGAGAGCTGTCCTGGACCTGCCAGCTGGGTCGGGTATCTCCCCGGGGATCCCATGGCCTCCTGGGCTTCCTCCATCTCAGTCCTGCCCACCTGGCTCATCACTGCCCATTGAGGAGAATAGCCTTGCCTGTGAGGTCCTGAACAGAAGATAAGGCCGTGCCTGGCTCCTTCTGGCTCTTCTCAGGGTCCCCCTGCTTCCCCACCCCCACTCCTGCCATTTCCCTGGCTTTTCTTTGTGCCCCACTGAGCAGATTCCAGCGGGGCAGCGTAATGGGACAGGGGAGCAAGGCGGCATTCCTCACCGTGGGACCCCAGCAGGGGTTAGGACTTTTTGGTTTTTACCAGCCCCTTCTGGACCAGACAGCGGTAGAACTCCTGGATGTACGTGTACACGCACTTCCAGTCAGGCTCTCGAAGCCGCACCATGTCCTCTGTGTCCAGGAGCTGCGGGCAGTCCGCATGGGTCCTGGGGAGGGTAGGGGGCCGGGAAGGGGCAGGGGGGCGGGGCCCGAGCGGGGCAGCAGGGGAAGAGGCAGAAAAGAGAGAGGGGAGGAGAACAGAGAGACACACACATACACACACAGAGACATGAGTTCAGTTACGTTCTCAGTGCTGCAGTCTGCCAGCCCCCCGCATGCCCCCTCCCCTTTGTGGACGTGCCGCTCACTACCCATCACTAATGGTGTGCAATGCAGACAGGGGTGGGGGGCCAGATCAGTCACAGGTGCAGAGAACTCTCGGGGCAAGCGGGAGGGAACAAGGGGTGGGGGCGATGGCGTTGGCGCTGAGGTTGGAGAGGAGGGCCGTGCCCCAGGGAGGGGGGGTGAGGGAGGCGTGAGAGGAGGTGGAGGGAGGAGAAAGAGGAAGAAATCCGGGGGGAAATCAGAAAGAGAAAGATAGAGAAAGACAGATGGAGGAGGGTGATGAGGGTGAGGTGAGCAGATGGGGCAACGATTCCAAAGTGGAGGGCTTGCTGATGTCCTATATAAGCCTCTGGCAACACCTATATAGGCTGGGCGGGCACGGTGCCCGGGCCAGGATCCTCCTTTTGGAATCTCCAGCCGGGATCCCGTGGGAGCAGGAAGCTCTGGTGATAGTGGGAGGAGAGCAAGACAGAGAAAGGGAGAGATAGAGGGAGAAGGGGGCAGAGGGAGAATGGAGGGGATATGGACAGGGCCACCTGATGGGCCTTGGCCTGGGCTGGTAGGCGGGCCTCTGGCTCCTTCGTTCCGGTGGGCACCTGGCACATTCAGCAACAGGTGGGTGGGGTGGAAGAGGATGGGGGCTTTCTGGGGAAGGGGGTCTCAGCCACTGAATGACAGTGCAGCTGACCAGCTCCAGGGGGCCTCAGGGCAGCTGGGCCCGGCCCAGATGCCCAGCCCCAGACGCCCAGCTGACACCAGCAGGGCTGGGACCCACACTTACTCAGCGGATGAGAAGGCCACCTCGAAGTTCTGGCGCCGGTTCTGTGGGCTGAGCTGCCCATAATCGAAGGCTTCAGGGAAGAAGTTGTGCACCAGGGCACAGAAGGCCATTCCGTCACTCCAACTCGAGGAGAAGTTCTGGATGTCCACATGCTATGGGTAGTGGGAAGACTGGTCAGCTCTCTATGTCCTCCACCTTCCAGTATTTTGTTTGTTTTGTTTTTTAACCACACATGAGGCATGCATGCAGAACTTCCCCAATCAGGGATCAAACCCATGCCCCCTGCAGTGGAAGTCTTAACCAGAGTCTTAACCACTGGACCACTGGGGAAGTCCTCATCCTCCAGTGTTTTGGTAATCCAGATCTAGGGAAACTGAGCTCAGAGAGGCCCTGTAGCTTGCTCAAGGTTGCACAGTAGGTAGCCTCCTCCAACTCAGTTTGTTAACTCCCGTGTCTGTTGCTTAGGGGGACAGAGTGACCAAGAGGCGCAGCACCACCCAGCTAAGGCCATGGTCATGCCCTCATCACTCCTTCCCTTATGTACAGAAATTTACCCAGTGCCTCTGACAGAACAATGAGGAGGGGACTCTAAGGGTGGGGTCTGGCCCTGAACTGTGCCCACAATCCAAGGGCCCTCATTAGGCCCTGCCCCTTAATCACTTATCCTGGAATGTAGGGCATGTTATGTGTCCTTTGAGCCTGTTTCATCCCAGAAGAGGAATTCCCATCTTCTCTGCCAGACATGGTGGCTGTGAAGGGTACAGCTGCAGTTGGGGCCTTGTGAGGGTGAGGAGGCCCTCGCCTGGCCACCTGGTCTCACAGAGCTCACCTCGTAGCCACGTGTCTTGGCTCGGCACCAGTCCAGCAACATCTGCTTGATGCTGTTGGCATTGGGGACACCGAAGCTGGTGGAGCGCTGCACAGCTGCGCGGGGTCCGCCAGAGCTGCTGTGGGGGTGGTGTCGGGAGCGGGGTTACAAGGGGCGCCTCTTCCATCGGCCCACCGAGTAGGCCCCAGCCCCGCCTTCTTTACCTTCAGGCCCCGCCCCCCACAGCTCCAGCCGCTCCCTTCTCGTCTCTGGCCCCGCCCACCACAGCCCAGACCCCGCCCCGTGCGGCCCCGCCCCGCCAACTGCTGCTCACCAAGCGGTGCCTTCCTTCTCCAGCTTCTCAATCATGGCCTTACGCGCCTGGGAGGCCGAGGTCTTGGGCAGGCTCTGCGCCTTCATCAGCTCTTTCTTCTTCTCTGCCTGGAGTTTCTCCAGCGCCGCTAGGCTGCCGGGCCGCGGGCTGGCTTCATCCTCTCGGTCGAAGATACTGAGGGGTGGGTATGCCACTGTTAGGGCCGGGGAGGGCCGCTCCTGAGCCTCGATCCCCACGAGTCAAGGGAGGGGCCTTGTCACACTCCAGATCCTACTCTCTTGCGGTATCTTCACCACCGGCAACGCCGGCCAGCAAGGGAGGTGCTCTCATCACATCCATTTTACAGAAGAGTAGACTGAGGCTCAAACGACAAGAAAATGGGAGCCAAGCTCTTTTCAACAGACTTGGACCCTGGGGAGTTTTCTGCGAAGGCTCATTGTATCGTCAGGTTACAGGTGAGCTTAGATTCTGGGCCCTATCAACTAATAATGACAACCAATGTGATAACAGTAATGGTAATAATAATAATAGCTAGTGTCTATTGAGCCTTTTCTATGTGTCATTTTAAACTTCACAAGAGTATGGAGGGGCTCTTACCACTTCCACTGAAGATGAGGAAACAGAGGCCTTTGGCCTTAGATTTCAGAGAGCATGGGGGGCAGCGCAAGGACTTGAATATAAGTCTCTGACTCAGAGTTCCTGGACCCCTCTGGTTCCCAGCCTGAATTCTGATCCTACCTGCCCCAAAATGCTCTATAACATCGGGTGTATCCCACCTTCATGGGGCTAAGATGTAAAGATGCTCTGTGACATGGGACATGGTCTGTAGACACTGGGAAGTGGCAGTGCCACCAGCAGCTCAGTGTGGTGAGGAGGCTTCTCTAAGACCCCGAGCAAATCTCTGGCCTCCCCCATGGTGCGGTTGAGAATTAGGTGAGATGGCAAGGCAAGCAGGAGTGGTTTGACTCCCACTCTGCCCCCCCCAGCTGTGTCCCCTCTTGTAGAATGGGTGTGCAGTGAGGTCCCCTGAGACACTGACTCCTCCATGGTCTGGGAGTGGGTACCTGTGCTCACCTGCCCATCTTCTTGGATGATGAAGAGGAAAAGGTCTTAGTTTGCATCATGGTGCTGCCACCACCATCTGCAAGAAAGGGGAAGGGGAGCAGGGTGAGGTCCTGGGCTGGATGTGGGAGATGGGGCGGGAGGTTGGTAGAGGGATGGAGGTAGCCACAGGCAGAGAAGAGAAAGTGACGGCTGGACAGAGAGACACACAGATGGAAGTTCGGAGAGAGTTTGAGGAAGGTGGGCTGGCAGGCAGGCATGAGAAGACGCCAGGCGGCCTTACTCTCTGAGCGCCTCACAAAACTCGACTCCACCGTGGTGGTGCGGGCCGTCCGTCTGCCATCATCTGCGGGGGCAGGGATGAAAGGAAGGGTGTGAGGGGCACAGGGTCCAGCAAGGTAGACATGTTCCCACCCTGAGCCCTGATCTCTGCTCAGCCCCTTACTGGAGTGGACGAGCCGCTCGGTCTTGGTGACAGTGCTGACAGCTGAGCCATCGGCTGTCTGTTGGCTGTGTCGCGTGGTGGTCTTGGTGGCCGTGTTGCCACGGCCCTCCCCTGGGCGGGCCCGTGTCTCTTGCAGCCGCCGTTCCCGTTCCTTGTCCCGCTGGTCTGGGCGGGGAATGCCCCACGCATGCCCAGAAGGCCGCCATCGCCCACAAAGCACATATGCACAGGCACACGGGGCACACAGATGGGGTGGAGGGCAACTTGTTAGCAATACTGAAGACACAGGGGACAACGGTCCTCTCTAGGAGTAGCTGGGGGTGAGGGGGTAGCTATAACTTGGGAGGGAATGGCGGGGTGTGGTGCACTCAGAAACAAGGGGACATGGAATAGTTGAACTCAAAGGGAAAGTATTTGGGTCCAAGAAGGGAGTTTCTGTGGGAATGAGAAGCTGAGTCCGGAGGGAGTATCTCCATCTAGGGAGGAAGCAGCAGAGGCCAGGGAAGGAGAAGCTGAGTGAGGGCAGTAGCTGAGCAGGCCTTCAAATAGGTCTTAGCAGGGAGAAGAGCAGCTAGAGGAAGAAATATCTAAATCCACGGATGGAGTGATTGTAGGTATCTGAGAAGCAATTCGATCCAGGGAAAGGGTAGTTGGGAGAGAAGCTGACAAAGGGGGTAACTGGGCCTAAAGAAGAAGCAGGTGGGCGGGCATAGAGGCTGGGTGGCCATCCGTGGGCCCTGCAGGAAGCAGCTAGATCCAGAGAGGGAGTAATTGAGAGTATCTGGAGAAGCAAATGAATCTAGAATCTGGAAGAAGGAATAGCTGGGTCTGGGGAGGAAGTAGCTGTGTTCAGGGAAGGGGAAGCAGGGAGGAAGCAGAGGCTAAGGTGGTCATCGGTGGACCTTGAGGAGAGAGAAGCAGCTGGGAGAAGGAGTATCTGGATTCAGGGAAGGAGTACTTGACAGAACTTGGAGAAGCAAGGAGGAGTAGCTGGGGGAGAGAGTAACTGGGCCTAGGAAGGAGAAGAGAAGCTGGTTCTCGGTCTAGGAAGCGGGAGAGAAGCAGCTAGGGAACGGAGCAGCTGGATCTGGGGAAAGGAGGCAAGGGAAGAGCTGGGTCTAGAAAAGGAGAAGCTGAGTCTAGAGAAGAAGGTGGGGAGGGCGTTACTGAGCTGGAGTGTCCACAAATGTACCCCAATGAGGGGAGCAGCTGGATCTAGGGGGAGGCATGGGGCTCTCTACCTCTCTTCCTTTGTCGGAGCTCACGTAGCGCAGCCCGGATGAGCTTCCGCTCCTCAAAGTCCGTAGTTTGATCCAGCTGCAGACAGAGTCCCTGTCATTGCCTATCTGGTGCCTGCTGGCCCTGGCCCCTGCCAACCCCCAGTCCACCAGATCTGGCCATACCATCTTGTCCAGGACACTCTCATCCTCAATGGTCATCAGCTCCTCGGTGCTCAGAGGGCTCCGCCTCTCTGGTGCTTTGTCCACGCGGGTCTGCTCGGCGCCATTGGCCACCTCCACTGCTGCAGAGGGGGGCTCTGCTGGTTCTGGCTCCATCTGTGTGGTGCGGAGAGGGCATGGACTTTAAGCAGGGGTGTAAATGAAACCAACCATGCCCCAAAGTACAGGGGGCCAGGCCCTGGGGCTTCTGGCACAGCCTTTGAAATACCGCTAGCCAGCTGGACTGCCTGCCCAAGGATGACCATGTTGATGTCAGGCTCACAGAAGAGGTACTGAGAACCTTGTTGTAGGGCTTCCCATGTACCCAGAACTGTCTTAATAAATTAAGGGAGGCAATAATGGTGATTTCCATTCAGTGGTGAGCACTGTATAAACACTAGGTATTTTACTGTCCCTATTTAACAGAAGGGAAAACTGAGGCTCAGGGTAGCTGCATGACTTGCCCACAGTCCTTCTATAAGTGTGATGCAGACTGGGATCTGAGCTGAAGCTAGCCTAACTCCTGAATCTGAGTTCCTTCTGCGGCTTCATTCCCAGCCCCCTCCCAGGCAGGCTGTGCTCTGTCCTGCCTGCTCCCAAAGCCTGGGTCCTCCTGGGCCAGTGCCCAGGCAGCAAGCACATGCCCGCCCTCAACACACCAAGGGAGCTGGACCAGGGCCCATAGGCTCCTGACCAGGTGTCTGACCGGGGCTGCCCAGAGCCAAGTCCTCTCTGAAGCTCGCCCCTGCTCCCCACACCCCCTAGCATGAATCACCCCCTAAGGGGCCTCCAACCCCAATCTAGCCCCCCACCCCTCCCAGGGCATCTTCCCAGCCCCTTGCAGACAAGCCCCCAGCCCAACTATCAGAGCCCCTCCCCTCCTGGCAGGGCCTCTCTGTTTGCTGTAAGAGTAAGGAGAGCCGAGGTGGCAGCTGCTTCAGGGAGGCTCAGCCTGGCAGGGGCAGGGAGTGGGGGTGGGGCTGGAGGCTGGGCCCCGGCCAGGGGCTGCCAGGGCAGCCGCCACGTGTGCCTCAGGGCCAGGAGCCTGGCACCATCTCGCCTCAGTCTTGGAGCGCTAGTGCCCCAGTCCCCTGTACAGATAGGTAAACTGAGGCTCAGAGAAGGTGGTAGGCCACCTAGGGTCACTGAGCAGAGGCAGAGCCTGGCTCAAAACCACCCGCCTCCCTGCAGCCCGTAAGGACTTACGAGACTGCCGCTGTGGGCAGGGCTTGCAGAGGAGCGGCGGCGGGTGCTGAAGGCAGGCGGGTGGGCCACAGGGGTCCCAGCATCCTCGGCCGCCTGGAAGAGGGCCTCAGGGTCCGCAGCGGCCAGGAGCAGCTCACTGGGCTCCAGCTCGGGCTCAAGGTCAGGCACAAGTGGGACCCCCAACCGCAGGCTCAGCACCTCCACCTGCCTGCCCAGCGCATCCAGCCGCCGGCTCAGCGCTGCTGTCTCCGCCCGCAGCTCTTCAGCTGCCCGGGCCACCGGCTCCACGGCCGAGCCAGCTGCCTCAGCTGCCTGGGTCACTGCCGCCCGGCCTGCCTCCGCCACTGCCCGCAGCTCCTCCAACGCCCGGCCCAATCTCTCCTCGAGGGCTGCGGCCAGCTCAGACCTGGGCCCCGGTACCCCCGGCATGGTGATGGTGGGGGCTCTATGGTGGGGTGACGAAGGGGGCAGTGGTAGGGACTGCTGCTTCTGTCTGGCAGAGTCAGTCTTTGCAGCTGGCCTGAGGGCGAAGGCAAGGGCAGTGGGCCTGCCCCACCCCTGCTGGCCTCCCAGCCCGCCACCTGCCAGCTGGGGCTGTAGCCCAAATAGAAACCTATTCTGGGCTCCCTCTGGAGGGGGCAGTGGGGGAGGGGTGGCCTGCCCAAGCAGGCGGACCGCCAGGCCTGGCCCTGGCCCTGCAGAGATCACAGACTGGCAGTACAGCAAGTCTGAAGGACTGCCGAGGCTGGGGCCCCATGCCCCATAGGTGGGGAAACTGAGGCAGGGAGTAAGGCATGGGCCTGTCTGGGCCACCACGTGCATTAGCCGTGAGGACCCAGTCTGCCAGACTCCAGAGCCTGCGTCCTCTGCCCTCATGCCATGCTGTTTTAGAAAGCTTTGAACCGATGGGGGCAATGGAGGCACAGAGAGGCGGGACTTCAAGCAATCTGTAGTAGCAAGTGCCTTATCCCTGAGATAAATGTCCTCTGCCTGCCTCTGGTGCTCAGATCCAACCACAGACTCTGAGCAAGTGCATTACAGGCACGCGATTTGCCTCCCCTTGGTTCTGGCTGGGGAAACTGAGGCAAGTAGGTGGTCATACCTGGCGCTCCCTGTGGCACCTCCCATCCACCCCAAGGGCCTCAGCCACCCTCTCCTCACTCCCTTGGCAGAGAGCAGTTAGGTCCTGCTCTGTGAGGTGAAGGGTGCTTTCCTGCCCCCACCCTCTCCCTATCACCCTTGAGAAAGCCCAAAGCTGGCTCTAGCCATTTCACCTCAAAGTCCCATTCAGCCCCTGGAACAGCACAGAGGCCATTACCTGGGCAGCTGGGCAGCCCGCTGGGGAACCCTTCCTAGGCTGAGCTCCCAGCCAGCTGATCCCGGGCTCCAGAATGAATAATGGAAGGGTGCGGCAGATTCAGTTCCCGTGGCACCTGCTAGGCTGCTGCCTCACCTGACTGGCACCCCCTTGCCTGTCCCCCCTCAGTGCTTCTGCCCAGGCCCCCCCTCACCCCGAGATGTTGACGCAGATGGTAATCACTAATCTCCAATCTCCTAACGGGCCAGGCTGATCTTGGATGAGCAGATGAACGGCTCTGCACCTTGGGGCTGAGGTTCAGTATAGGCTGGGAGCAGGGCCACTGGGGCTGCTACAGGAAGAGGGGGGCAAGCCCTTATTACCCTTTTCTGAGCCTCAGTTGTCCCATCTGTTCACGAGGAATGAACCGACCAATTCTGGAGTAAGGACCAGAGATCATCATGTGGGAAGCTTAAGGCCAGTACAGAGTGAGCTTCTGACATGTCTAGTGGCTGATAGGTGGGGGTCTGGCCTTAGCTCTGCCACCAACTGTCTGTGGACTGTGGTCACCTTCTCTCTGTGGGCCTCAGTTTCCTGTGTGTGCTGTAGGGGAAGAGCAGAGCAGAGGAGCCCTGAGAGCCCTGCACCCTGAAGCAGTCTACATGAGCAGGCTGACGGTGAGGCTGGTGGGGTGAGGAAGGGCTCACCTTAATGCTGCAGCCTCCTCGGCTACCAGGGGAGGCATGGCTGAAGCTGGTGACGTGAGTGACACTGCCCAGCCGAGCCACGTTCCCAGGGCTGCTGATATGCGTGATGGTGCTCTTGCCCCCACTGCTGGTGCTAAGGAGGGTGGGGGGCGCCCGCAGCCCCAGCATCAGTTCTGGATAGGGAGAAGGACTATGGTCAGGATCAGGTGGGGTGAGGGTAATTCCAGTCCAGGTTGATGGCGCCCAGTGCACCCTCTGGAGACACCCTGAGCCCTGACCACAGCATCTGTCCTATGTGCAGAGCTGGGTGGCTGCAAGCAGTCATCCCCAGCAGTGGGGAGGCAGCGGGGAGGCCTACCTGCCCTCTGGTTGCCTGTGGGCAGCAGCACCCGGCCCGTGGAGGCCTGGCCCCGGCCATCCTTGATCTCGATGGTGAATGTGGTCTTCATACTGGCCCCTGGCTCAGCAGTGCCCACGGCCACGGCTAGCGGGGCACTGGGCGCCTCTGAGCGGGCCATGGGCCCCCCTGCTCTGTTTTCAAGGGGCCTGACAGCCAAGCCCCGCCCCCTGGGGCCCTCCTCCCTGGGGCAGCTCTGAAGTTGGGCCAGGGGCCGGGCTGTTCCTCGCTGATCCTTGTTGAACTGGGAGGAGGTGTCACTGGGGCCCCGTGAGGAGGGGCCCCTGGAGGAGGAGGCAGGGGTGGTGCTGATGTGGGAGGAGCCTGGGAGCCTTGCAGGGGTCGAGGGACCTAGGGCTGCCCGGAGTGGGCCTTCCTGGAGCCCAGCAGCCATAGGAGAATCGGATGTGAACTTGCGCACACGGTCCCGTATGGAGCCAGCCCGCTGGAACAGGGAAGGTCCGCTGGCAAGGGGGGTGGGCTCTAGAAGGGACAGGAGGGCTGTCAGTGGTGGGATGGGACAGGGACTGCCCAGAGCCCGGGGTTGTGGGAACTGGCAGTACCTCGGTTCTGGACTGGCTGGCGGGGGCTCAGCACAGACAGGGAGCGTTGGCAGGGGCGAGGGCCAGCCAGGTCTGGCAGCATGGGAAGGCGGTGGCAGCCATGTGGGTGCAGAGAGAGGAGAGTGGATGGTGGGGTCCACCTCTCATAGTCCTCTCTTCCACACCTCCTCAGCCTCCCAACCCCTTCCTGCACCTCAACCTCCCCAGCCTCCCCAGACCATCCTGCACCTCCCACAGCTCCTAGCCTCCCCACTCAGCTGCGTCTCTCTTACAGGCCCCTCCTTCCCTGACCCCGGGATAACTTGGACACTCCTGGGGGCTGGGGCTAGGCTTGGGCTAGAGGAAGGGTGCCCAGATTCTCCCTGCTGATGGGGATGGTGGACACCCCCCTGGCCAGCACTGCCCACGGCTCCAGCTGGGAGATGGGCGCACTCCCTTATTGGGGAAAAGAATGTGCCTGAGGCCTGTTGCCTTTCAAGGCTGCAGGGAGGCCTCTGGCCATGGGTGCGGGAGTGGGGGGGTGGGGAGGGGTGGGGACACCTCAGGAGCAGTGGGAGGAGTGTCAGAGCCTGCCTGGACCTGAGGGGCACTGGAGCCATCTAGGCACAAGAACCCATTTTCCAGGCAGGGAAGGGGAGGCCCAGGGAGGCAGATGCCCCTAGCTATCTCTGCTGGAACCCTACCTGCTCTCTTTGTGTCGGAGGGACCTTTGGTAGGGCCATCAGCAGCAGGGGGCTCTGTGGGGCCAGGCAGGAGCTGCAGGGGAGACACGGCATGGGCAGGGCCTGACTCCCAGACTGGGGAGCTCACCTGCCTAGCATCCCTGTCCCTCATCTAGACTCACCTTGTTGACCACCTGCCCCTCCGTGCTGGGGGTGGCTGGAGGCTCCTGGGGCTCAGGGCTGGCAGCCCTGGGCGGGCTGGGAGGTGGCTTGGGGCCACCCAGAGCCTCAGTGGCAGGGCGTGGGGCCTCGGCAGGCTCCAGTGGAGGCTCAGGAGAGGTAGTGGGGGGTGAACTGTCGGCTGAGGCAGGTGAGCTGGGTGTGCCCCCAGGTGGGGCCCGAAGCAGTAGTGTCACTGTCGTCACGTCATGGCTGGTGCCATTGGGGGTTGGAGTTGGCTCTGGGACCTCTGCCTGCTGCTCCTGTTCCTCTGGCTTTGGCACCTGCGGGAGACCCGTGGGAGACCCACAGGATGTGGCCAAGGCTCTCCAGGCTGGCAGGCACCCAGGGCAGGGCATGCAAAGCAGAGGGGCTGGACACGGTTTCCTGCAGGCACATCTGCACAAGCACGGTCACTGGCACACCATGGGCCGTCTTTGATCCCCACTTCCCAACCTCTTGGCACTGCCTAGTCAAGGGCAGTTCAGAGATGACCAGATCCTAATGGCAGGGGTTGGGGACAGCAGGAGACCTGCTGGGGACTCCCAGACTTAATCAATTTCTGGCGTGGAGGCCCCTGACCCCTGGCCTCTGCCTGGTTAATTATGGGGTTAGTGGGTAGTCCTGCCAGGACCAGGGACCCAGCGGCCTCTGCTGGCCACTTAGGGAACCTGCACGACCCGACCTCTCACCCACACTCCCTGGAGAACAGAGCCGAAACTGGCCCCTGACAGCAGGACCTGATAAGCCAAGGTAAGGAACTGGGCTGTACGGAGGGGGAGGGGCAGCCTCAGATGGTTTAAGCTGGGCAAGTACCAGGATCTGATTTTCATTTTAGGGAGATCCCTCTGTCTGCTGAGTGGAGGCTGGATGGCCAGTGTGGGGATGGAAGGTAGGTGTGGAAGCGGGGAGGCCAGCAGGGAGGTCAACAGGGTGGTAATGAGTGACAGTCAGGAACCTGGGAGCAGTGTAGACAAGCTGGTTTTGCGGGGGAGGCCTGGGTAGAGACAAACTCTGGAGTGGAGACATGTGACTAGAAATTGCCTGGGAGAGTGGGCAGAGGCCTGACAGAGTCCCACTGTCCCCCAAACACAAGCTGGGGGCCCCCTCAGTTAAGTACCAATCTAGCAAAGACACATAGGCGCTCTGTGCTGCTGGCGTCCATGGGCACAGGACCTTGCCCACATCCCTTACCTCACACCGGTCCAGCCTGTGTGCTGCCCGCCCCTTGCTGTCCTCTCTTGAGCCACTGCTGGGACGCCCGCTGCACAACCTTCCAGCCAATGTGGCGGCTGGAGGGAAAGGGAGAAGTGTCAGGTGAGTGGCAGGGGGTCAGGGTGAGGCGTTGCTGGGGGCAGCATGCAGCAGGGCAGGGGTGGGGCCAGGGCAGGGCACGTACCCTCAATCTCCTGGGCCCGTACACGGCGGATGGCGGCTCGGATCAGCTTGCGTTCCTCGTACTCAGCAGCGCCTCGCAGCTGTAGGTGAGGGGTGGGCCACGGGTATGTGGAGTCCAGGTCTTCACCTGCCCTGCCCCCATCCCCTGCCCTGGCCCAGGCCTCACCAGTGTGGTCAGCTCCTCCACATCACTCATGGACTCCAGCCGTCCTGCCAGCCGCGCCAGAGCAGCCTGCTGCTCAGCCTTCCGCTGCTGAGAGCTGCAGGGACACCATGACTATAACCTCCATTGCCAGGGCCAGGTCATAGAGGATGTGGGCTGAGGGCAGAGGCCAGGACAGGGTACCTGGAACCTTGGCAGAGGGGCAGGTAGCTGTGCACACCCTCTGGCTACACGCTGGCACATGCACGCCCATGGACCTGAGCGCTAATATCACATGGGCGTGGCCAGGACACCATGACCGGCATGTGGTCCGTGCCCACCAACATCCCTGTGTACTCCAAATGCGTGCCTGCGCTGCCATTTGCACACCCAGATGGGCAGCAGACACATGGCTCATGCCTGCCTGCACAACACGAGCTGAGCCCTGGCACATTCAGCCCCACCTGCATGTCCAACCCCTCGCCACTCACTGCAGCCAGTTCTCCTTGTTGTCCTGCCGCTCGGCACGGAAGCGCTTGGATGCCAGGGCCTCCTCCTCACGTTCCAGCTCCTGCCGCTGCAGCTCCCGGATGGCTGAGCGGATGCGCCGCCGCTCTGCTAGATCCGCTGTGACCTCCAGCTGCAGGGCAAGGGGTGGTGAGGGGCAGGTCATTTTGGCTGCCAGGGATGGAGGGCGGGCACTGGCCGCCCACGGCTTGGCCTGGGGCACAATGAGTGGTCTGTCTCCATTCCCTCTGCCCCAAGCCCGTCATGTGCCTGCCTGCCCACCCAAACTTGGTCTCAGGGGGAGACTCAGATCATGCAGCGAGGGCTTCTGGACACCCCACCGTGGACTAAGATTCACAGAGTGGGCAGCCAGCAACCACCCACCTGTGCCAGATGCCAAGTCAGGCGCTCATTCCTGTGACTCGACTCCTGCCTCTTAGAGCCCTTCATCAAACCCCCAAGAACCAGGGAGTCGTGGCAGGAGGAGGGAGGCCATCCTATGGGCCCCTAACAGTGTCCCTGGGGAGGGAAGGGTGATTGGGCTGCTGGAATCTAGCTGTGAGCACGAGAGACTCCCAAAGTACCACAGCCCTGCTGATGGGTGGCAGCCTCGTCCACACTGGACAGATGGGGAAACTGAGGCAGGGGCAGGCCCTCAGGAGTCATAGCTCCCTGCCTGGCTGGGGGCTGTTGTTCTCTCTGCACTGGTCCTGCTCTAGCCACTACTGAAGGGGCAAAGGGGCCGGGGCTCAGAGTGGGAGGGCCAACACCCCTGGGTGCACTAGGGTCCACCCAGGGCCCTAGAGAGGGCATCCATGGGGGACAGGTGCTCCCACCAGCTTCTTAGCCTGTCACTCCCTGGGAAATTGGGGGTGGCTGGTCTAACCAGGTCCAGGAAAGGGCACCTTCTCTGGGCAGTCAGCCAATCCTGTTGCCCCGCTCACTCCTCTACCCCCTACAGAGACTCTGTGGCTCAAGGGAGAGAGGACAGGCCCAGGGCCCCCAGGAAGATAATGGCAGAGATAAGCCTCCAGTGTGGGTGTGCGCCAGGTGGGAGCAAGTATAGGCAAAGTGATTTCCTCCGCCCCCACCCCCAAATCATTCAGGGGTAGGCCCAGGAACCCTCTCCCTTCCTTTTTAGTCTCTTCTCCCATCATTCCTTCCTGATCTACAGGGGAGCCTGGTGGGAGGGGGAAAGGTTTCAGCAGGGAGTGTGGGCTGGCCCAGCTTAGCCATGAGCTCACTTGTCCCAGTCTGAAGAGGGTAGAGACAAGTGACAGAGCCCTCCAGGGAGCCTTCAGTCTTCACATTCCTGAGGAGATATGGGAGGGCTCCCGGAAGGCTCAAGCCAGGACCCCCAGCTGGCTCCAGCCCCAATCCAGTCCTGGCTGGGTGGTCAGGATCATATCCTTAACATCCCTGGTCTTGGTTAACATCTCATTTGTCAGATGGGACAATGGCCTCCCTTTAGGGCAGTGGGTGAGGATGGGGGCAGTGACTTGGGGTCCTCCCCCACCTTGCGGAGCTATGTATGGTTGGTTCCAACCAGTCAGGATGGGAGAGAGAGAAGTGAGGGCAAGTGAGGACAAGATACCCAGAGGCATCTGTAACATTTACTGAGAAACCATGTGCTGGATCCTGTGCTGAGCCCCTTACTTGTCCTAACTTCACAGAAACCCTAGGCAATTTATTACTCCCATTTGACAGATGAGGAAACTGAGGCTCAGGGGGAAGTGATTTGCTTATGGTCAAGTGACCTGAGCCAGGATTTGAACCCAGGTTTCCATGACTCCAGGGCTTTCCCTGGGCTGAGGATATCTCTGTGGCTGGGGTCTGTCTGCTATGGTGGGTACCTTGAAGATCCTTGTACTATATTGGGGACCCTTCCAGCCTGGACTAGAGAGGCCCTGGGGCTTAAGGGGGCCTATCATGTCGGGGGGTGGAGAAGGTTCACCTTCCCACCCTCAGTCCTGGCCTTGACTCAGGCCCAGAGCCCTCTGTGGTACACTAGGAGTTTCCGGGCTTGAGGGGACAGCTGGTCCAGACCCTCCTGTGCAGAGGGTAAAGAGGCTCAGAGATGCAATGACTAGCCCTTTGTCTCCTGTGTGTCCCTTCCCAACCCCCTGGGCTCCAGAGATGGGGTTCTCCTCCCTGAAAAAAGCCTGATGTGGGAACTTGGTCACTTCTGCAACCCCTGGGAGCCTCAGTGTTCCCCTCTGGAAAATGGGAGCCTCTGTCTGATCCCCCGAGTGGGTGGGGCAGGGCTGTGGAATGGACAACCTCATCCCACTGGTCACCCTCCCGCATGACCCTTCCCTTTGGGCCTGGAGACAAAGGTCCGCCCACAGTGTCCCTGATGTGTGTCCTGCGTTCCCCGTCCTCTCAGGCCCCACCATCCTGAGTGGAGGGGGCTGTTCTTGGGAGGGAAGGAAGTACAAAGCGCCATTGTCCACTGGGGGAAAGGGAAGGAGATGGGGGGGTTTCCGAAACTGCCCAGTGAAATTCTCCTGGGAGGAAAGAGGGTGCTTCCTCTTCCCGGGGGGCCGGGCCTCCGGGTACTTTGTACCCTCGCTGCTGGGGGCGTCTGACAGGCCCCGGCGTCTTCCTGGGCCTCAATCTCCCCACCAGCACTACGGAGGAGACTTTCCAGGCATTCGCTCAGTTCCAGCTCCTCCAGTTGACCGATGGGGGACCGGCCGGCAGTGAAGCGTGGCCTAGCCAGGGGGCGCTGAAGGCCCGCGGGCCCCGCGACCTCAGCCGCCTGCACCGCCCACGCCTCTCCCACGCAGCCCGGTGCAAGGCGCCCAGCCAGGAGCCAGCAGGACAGGAAGCCGCCCAGGTTCCGCCTGCTTTAACATCCCCGATTACAGAGAGGAAACCCAGGTTCACAGGTCACCCAGCTAGTGAGTGTCAGAGCTCGATCTCGAACCCGGGACCGAGGCGGAGGGCGTCCCTATATGTGGCGGAGGAGCACGTGGTGCTCGTGTCCCCAGGTGTCTCCATCCCGCACAGCCCCCCTCCCTGTTCGCAGGAATGTGCAGGAGCCGAGGTTGGGAACGGGTCCCCGGGTCCCCAGATCGGCCGGACGCTGGGGCTCGGGTCAGCTTTCCCTTATAAGGCCCGGCCCCGCGGGGAGGAACCCGGCTCCGGACGCCTCAGTTCCTGCCAGGAGGCCGGCGCCCGGGGCGGGACCCTCGGCAGCGCTGGGGCGCAGTAATGGCGGGCGCCCGGCGGTGGAGGACCCCGGTCCCGAAATGGGAAAGACCTCCGGGGTCCCGAGACGAGGGGCGGGGTCTTGCTAGTCCTTTCCCAGGGAGGGGGCCGGGGTTGGGGGAGGGCGGACTACAGCCAATGCTCCGGCTTCTCTGAAACCCTTTTCCAGCACCCAAACCCGCATGGGGTGGGGGGTGGCGGCTGGAGAACCCTGAGCCTCAGAGTGGACCCCTAGAGAAGGGGATGAGCAAAGGCCTGGCTTTCTCTCCACTACCCACATTAGGATTCTGACTGCCTGATGGGAGGTCGAGCTGACGTGGTGGGACCCTTTGGAAACCCATCTCCCTCAGGCTGCACACAGCGCCTGTGGCGGTGGCAGACACCCAAAGTCTAAGGTGCTGTCCGAGGACACAGAGGCCGAGTGCCTTGGGTAGATGATGGCAGTGGCTGGGCACTGCCCAGTGACTGGGCTGAGCTAGCTGGCTCCAGCCCCTGCCTCCAGAGAAATGGTATGGGGGTGGGGTGGGTCATTTGCCTTCTCCCAGGGAAGGTAAATCTTTAATTTACCCGCTGGACAAGGGTCAGGGGCTGGGGGGCGGAGCTCTGGCCCCTCTTCCAGTTCCAGTGCACCCTGCCCTTGCTGGTGGGCACATGCCTGCCCTGCTATATTGCCCCACATCCTCTCTGTGCATGATATGTGTGTTGGGGGGGAGGGCGGGCTTCAAGAAGAAGCTGGGGAAAGGGGATAGAGTGGGCCCATCCTTCTTCCATGCCAAGATCTGGGCCCATGCCTCATTCCATCCCCATGCCAACTGTAGGACCTAGATATTATGTTCACACACATTCCCCCCACCTCCCATTTTACAGATAAAGAAACTGAGGCTCAGAGTGGGAAAAATGACAGATTAGATGTCACAGTGTTCATAAGGGTCCCCAAGGCCTGTCTCTCTCTATGGGCTCTTTTGGACTTGACTTATCCAGGTCTCTTGGTCCCCCATGACCCCTTTTGGGGTTTGTTTGGATCCTGGCACACGCTTTTCCGAGCTGGGTGCCGTTGGGCAGGTGACTTCACCTGTCTGAGCCTCGGTGTCCTCCTGGCTCTTGGAGCTACTGTAACCATTCTGTGAGATGGTGTGCTTAGCGCCCAGACTGCTCCCTGCTGTGCCCTGGCTTATTAATCATTGCTGCTACTGTTATCATTGGGCCAGCCTCCAGGGGTGGGTACTGCCCAGGCTGTTGCTTGAGAGAGGCAAATCCAGCCTCCCCACACCTGTGACTGCACATGGGTGAGTCCTTACCAGTTACTATTTAAACAGGTGGTGGCAGTGGGGGGCTGGGAGGAACAAGGCCTCAGCACCTGGCATGGACAAGCACATGCCACCAAGGCCTCTGCATCGGCCACGCGGAACAGGCCCCAGCCCTGTTCCCCGGAGCCCTTCTCCTGCGCCCTCCCCCATCACCTCCTCTTGTCAGCTGAGAGGTATCCTGGACAGGCCCTGCCTCTCTGGCCTGTCTTGTCTGTCCTCATAGTAGGGATAATGGAACCACTTACCAGCTTCCGCAAGGCTCCCTCATCCAGCCCAGCTAATGTTTCGTCCGCCATCTTGCTGGCCCCTAGCTCTGTCCGTCGCCTCCTGGTGAGTTCCCCAGTGCCTTTGGCAGCTGACACCAGCTCAGGGAATTCTGCAGGGGACAGACATGAATCAGGCCTTCTGGGGCCTCTAGAAACCACAGGCACTTGGGCTTTGTGCCTCAGTTTCCCCCTCTAAGCCATGATTATCCATTGGTGTTTGATCCTTATCTGTGATGTGACTCCTGGCTGGGAGGTGCCCTCTGCCCTAGGGTAGTGTGCTGGAAAACTCAACAAACCAAGAGTAGGAGTCCCTGGTTCCAGTCCAGCCAGCTGGACTGCTAGCTTGCTGAGTGGCCTAAGCTGGGCCCTTGCCATATCTAAGCATCAAACAGGGAGGGTAGGGACCTGGATTGTGAAGCCAGGGCCCAGTAAGGCCCACCCAAGCTGTGCTCACCACCAGGGGGTGCCCACCACACTCCACAGCTTCCTGCCCCACCCACCCATCCCCAGGGCCTGCCCAGCCCCCACTCACCCCAAAAGCTCAGCCTCTGGCTATGGGCTAAACCCATATCCAAGTCCTTGCTGCCTTTGCCACTCTCATTCCCCCAGGTAACTTAAGCCATTGGAGGTAACATTCTGTCTTCTAATTCTTGAGGACAGCCCTCTGTACACACCCCTCTCCACTCCTCCCCTTCCCGCCCTCCCCCTGATGCCAACTGCCCTGACCTCATGAAGCCAGGTGTCCAGGCACCCCGCTCCTCCTGCCAGTTCACACACTTAGAATTCAATTCAGCTGGAAGAGCCTTCAGAAACTGATCCGTCCAGCTTCTGGACTTAGGCAAACAGGATTGGAGAGGACCAGAGGATTGTCATGGGGGAAGGAGGATCCCAAAGACCCAGAGGGCAGGGAATGGATTTAATCTTGGCCACCTCTAGCTTCTGAAGTCCCCTTCCAAAGTGCCCTCAGGGGCTCAGGACACTCCTTCTTGCTCTATCACTGCCTATCAAAATGGCCCCCTAAATCCTGACCCAGCCTCCCAGTGTAGCTCTTTCCTTCCCCCTGCAGCCCTAATATCTTTCTGGAATTTGAGGGCCCACAGCGTGACACACCGTAGGTGCTTAGTTAATGTATGGTGAGTGAAATGGCCCCTGGATTGCCCCCGCTCCTGTTGATTCATCACTCAGTCATCCCTTCCCCCTCCCCAGTCACTTGTCGAGTCATCCCATCCAGTGAATGGGTCTGGGGAAGGTCCTAGTCCACACAGTTGGGGTTCTTCGGACTCTGCCTGTTCAAGTCGCTGCTTGCTTTTCCCATCCTTGTAGGCTCGGACAGGTAGCAACCTCCCAGCCGCCCTCTGCTGGGGTCCTTCACTTAGCAATCACCAGACTTGGGTTCTGTGGACACTCTGAGTTCCCCCATGTCTTCTGAGGGGCAGGGGTCCCTAACGCAGAATCTAGGACTCCCAGGGAAGTCTCTTTCTCCTCAGGGATTCCTGCCGCTGCTCCACTCCAGTTCCATGGCTCCCTGTCACACAGTGTGAGGTCCCCGAAGATTGCGAGGGGTCTCAGAGGAACGTAGGAGCTTCCTCAGGGTTTCTGCCCCCACAGACTAGCACCCCTGAGGGTCGTAGAGCCTCCTGGAGGTCCGTGAGCGTCTTTTCCCCAGGCCTCAGAACTTTATCGCATGGGTTAGAGCCCCTGTGGATGGGTGGGGGCTCCCAGGTTCAGGAGTCCCATAACCCTGGGAGTCCACCTATCCGGGTTCCACTCTCGGACCCGTCGGGGATCCTGCTGCCGCCCGGAGGTCCGCACACCCACCTCTTAGTCCGGCCCGCCCGCCCGGCACGGGCTCACCTTAGGTCGTTCGGGATCCAACAGATGGATTAGGAGCGGTCAGGCGGAAGGCGCCGCGACCGGGATGCCAAGCCCGCTCAGCAACCGTCCCCGGGATTCTGCAAGCGCCGCCCGTCCAGCCGCGCCAGCAACCCCGCGGGTCCCGCCCCGCGCCATGGCGCCAACCAATCCTGGGGAGGATCCCGCCCACCCTCGTGCCCCATTGGGGAAATTCAATTTGACGGCCACGCCCCTAGAAGAGGCCCCGCCCCTCACGGGCCTAGGTTGTAGGGGTTTGCAGACTTGGGGCCACTGTTCAAGCGGCCTTCGCTGGTCGGGTGGGCGTCACCAGGAGGATGCAGCTTTGCGCCAAAGTCAGGGAGGGCGCCCAAAGCCGCGGTAAGTGGCCCGGGATCGTACTATTCGCGGAGCCTTCAGGACTGTCCCTCTCCGCCCTCCTCTTTGTTCGTGAGACCCTGTCCCCTCACTCGACTCCGCCCCCTCCTCGCTTCAGTGCCCTGGCTTGGCCGCTGCCCCCAGGCTGCTTTCGGCACACCTGGTCCGGGTCACCTCAGAGCAGGGACTAAGTGGCCGGCAGCACCTTGACCCTACGTTGAAGTACCTCAAGGACCACCTCAGATGGAGCAGGGTCAATCACACAGCTCCCCTTCCCCAGCCGACACACTTTTGCACAGATATTGACCTTATCTGTCATGCTTCTCGCTTCCAAGCCCCTCAGCGTCGGCCTCTTGCAGCGCTGTGGAGTTAAATAGGGAACACCAGAATTCAACAAATGGAGGAATTCAACAAATGGAGGAAACTGAGACCCAGAGAGAGCCAACATGCCCAAGACAACATGAGGAATCAACCAGGGGACCCAAGAGCTCAGACCCACTGGAGAAAACCACTCTGTCCCCTGTGATAGAGGTCAGGGTGCCTCCCACAGGTCTCCATGGACATCAAAGGGAGTTGGAGCCTGGGAGGTGGGGTCTGGAATCCTGTCTGTCAAATAATAACAATAATAATATAGACTCATTTTTTTGTACTTGCCATGTACCAGGCATATAGTCCCTATAACGACCATTTGAGCCCAGGATTACTGTCCCATTTTACAGGTGAGGACAACAGCTGATAGGTAGTGGAACTGTGGTTCCTACCAGCACCTTCTGAGTATAGAATCTGTGCTTTTAACCACTGTGATATGGGGTTATGGGGAAGTGCTTTCAGCCTGTTGCTCCAGCAGAGCCCCTCAGCCCCACTGTCCAGATCCTCTGTGACCACCCACTACCACACCTTGCCCCCATCTAGAGCGAGGGCCAGTATCCACTCTGAGACTCTTTTAAAGGTATCATCTTACTGCATCCCCACATCCCTGAG
The DNA here is from genome assembly GCF_963455315.2 of Globicephala melas. NCBI lineage: Eukaryota > Metazoa > Chordata > Mammalia > Artiodactyla > Delphinidae > Globicephala > Globicephala melas. The sequence goes on from NC_083326.1 coordinate 66,341,224, forward strand.
AGGTGGTCCCGTTTTACACATGGGAAAACCACGGCTCTGAGAGGGAAGGGGCTTGTTAAGGTCACACGGGAAGAGGAGCAAACAGAGCCCAATTTGGGGCTTTAGTTCGAGGTCCCCTTCTCCTGAGAAGGCCCCATGTAGGCTCTCTCTGGTTAACCTAGATGTCATTTTTTTTAAAATAAACTTTATTTTTTTTAAAATAAACTTTATTTTTTTATTTATTTTTGGCCACGTGGCTTGTGGGATCTTAGTTCCCCGACCAGGGATTAAACCTGGGCACTTGGCAGTGAGAGCTGAGTCCTAACCACTGGACCGCCAGGGAATTCCCAACTTAGATGTCATCTTATTCTCCAGAACAAGGTTCAGCGCCCTGCAAAGCCAACTCGGTCCTATTCAAACCTCGCGCGCCCATTGGAACAGCCTCCTGGGGCGGGACATACGTAAGCCACCTGAGTGGCGGCTCTTGGCTCCAGTGAATGGCCTGCTTCGTACTAGCTCTGCCCCCACCCCCCAGGAGGGAGGAACGGCACAGGTGAGTTTCTGAGAGCGGACTTTGTGTCACACACGCGCTCACTAGTTCCTGGTAGTACTGAAGATAAGCATGGGTCCTGCCCCTCCATCAAGCCCTCAGGGCTGGGGTCCTCCTCCAGACCTACTTGCTTTCCCTTCCTATCTGAAAGGGGTGGGACGAGATGGTGGTGAAACAAAGATCAAAGGGCAGCCCGGTGTGGTTCTGGAGAAGCTTGCAGCCACAGCACAGGAAGGAGTAAACGTCCCATGAGGAGGGTCCTGGTGTTTACTGAGCACCAGTTGCATGCAAATTGACCACTGTGCAAGATAAGTATTACCCGGATTCTACAGAGGTGGAAGCTGAAGCTCAGGGAGGTGAAGGCACCTTGGCTGGTAATGGCATTCAAACTTGAGTGGAATTCTGCCCCATGCTAAAGCCCCTTTCCTCCACCTTGCTGCTTCTAGGATGGAGGAAATCCTGGAAGACTTCTTAGAGGAGGAGCAAACTGATCCTTGAGGAAGGGTGCAAAGAAATCCATCCCACAGAGAAGAGGGGGAAAGACATGAAAGAGTATTAGTGGCAGGGGGACAGTGTGAATAAAGGCCAGGAGGTTTGTAAGTGGGAAAAGGAGGAGAGATGGGCTGTGGATGGAGCAGGAAATGGGGATGGAAGACCTTCCATCTGTGAAAGGCCCTGAGTGACAGGTGAGTAGGGTGAACATGTCTTATGGGCACTGGGGAGGCCTGGGCCTCAGTCTGCCAGTCCATTTATAAAATGAGGAGCTTGGACTGGCTCACTTCAGGCCCTCCCAGAAAGGGTCCAGATTTCTCCAGGTCCAACCCTGGACTGGCAGAGTAGGGAGTAGCTGGAGCAGCTCAGGGGCCAAGGGTAATATTTTGCTCCAGTCTCTCAGTCTGAGAATAAATATTTTTACCAAGCTGGCAGTGCCAGATCCCTGAATCTCCCTGGCTTCTCCTCCCCCTCCCTGGTGTCCTGCAGAGAAACCCCTGCAGTCCTGGGGTCAGGAGGCAAGAGGAGTGTTGGGTCTTAGGCCTGGCTCCAGCCCAGGCAAAGTTTTGTTCGCCTTGGAGCCTCAGTTTCCTCATCTGCAAGATGGGGGAGTTGTGGCCTGAGCTTTCTAAGCCCTCTCCCCACCAAACTAGACAACATAAAATTCCAAGACTTTCAGGGAGACCCCCACCTTGGGATGTGCTCACAAGTGGCTGTGAGGCCAGCCAAGGCCAAGACCTTGGGCCTATGAGGGGTCTAGAGCCTGCTGGGCAGTGGGAGGGGTAGAGGGGTTAGAGCTGGATGGGAGTTGGGCCTGCTGTTGGGGTCTCACAGCCTGGTGAGGGTAGGGGGAGAGATGGTATCTGGACTCTAAAAGTTGTGGAGAAAAAGCCCTCACTTGCTGTTTGGCATGTGGAAGTGGGGGGGAAAGGCAACCTGGAGAGGGCACAGCATGAGAGCAAAGGAAATCAGGTAGAACTCTGAGGACTTTGCTGGGGAAAATTCAGGTAGGCGAGGCTGGAGCATGGGGACCCTGGAGGAGAAGAACTGGTTCTTGCTGGGGTTGGCTGGATCCAAGGGCTGTGACCCTCTCCCTCGTGGGCAGAACTGGAGGCCCCCAAGTTCAGCAGCCACAGGAGTGGGGCTGGGGATCTGTTTGGCAAACCAGTTTGGCAAGGCTGTCTCCTCCATGATGTCATCCAGCTGCTGTGTTCTCTGAGCGACAGTGTCAGATAAACTTCCGGCCTTGGAGGAGGAGGGGGCCCGGCCCTAGGTGCTGAAGGATGGGAAAGGAGTGACTCTTCAATGTAGGAAACTTGGAGGCAAGTGAGCCCTGGGAAGGAGAAGGGGATCTGAGATGCGCAATGTGTTGTGATGAACCCCAGGAGACCAGCCTCATGGAAAAAGGAGAGGGTTCTGCATGGGCCGGCCTGGACTTATCACTTCTGGGAGTTCCCTGATGCCTGGCGTAATCTAGGCTTATGGCAGCGGCCCTGTATAATTGCTGCCTAGTGGGTTGGAACCATAAAAACACATGAGTGGCAGTTTTGTTATTATCATGAACCTCACAGCTTGAATGTTGTGAGGTAGAACCATCATTATACAGAAGAGGAAACAGGCTCAACAAGGCCAAGCCACACCAGCACCTCACACAGGATTAGAACCCAGAACCCTTGATTTTTTTTTTTTTTTTTTTTTTTTGCTGCATGGCGTGGCTTGCGGGATCTTAGTTCCCCTACCAGGGATTGAACCTGGGCTCCAGCAGTGAAAGCGTGGAGTCCTAACCACTGAACGGCCAGGCAATTCCCCAGAACCCTTGCTCCTAACCATGGTACCCTGCCATTTGGGATCTCTGCCCACATGGGGCCTTGTCATATTTCTTAACTACTTGTGAGCCCAGCAGCTGAATTGTGGCATCATAGAGTCCTAGATGCCCACCTTGTGGTAATCTGAGTTCCAGAGAGGTCAAGGAACAGGCTTCAGGTCACACAGCAATTGGAGGTGGAGCCACTTGGTACCCCAGATCCCCAGCCTCCCCAAATCCTTGTTTCCCCCTCAGGGCCTGGCACACTCAAGCATGAAATAACAATAACTAGCACATACTGAGTCCTTACTATGTGCTATTCATTCATTTATACATCACCACAGCCATGTGAGGTAGGTGCTAAGATTATACCCATTTTATAGATAAAGAAACTGAGGCTCAGGGGGACGTCACTTGTCCATGTTGACACTGCATATCGGTGGTAGGGCTGGGATTTGAACCCAGTTGTGTGGACCCTTTCCCCTTGGTGGACCCAGTAGGCCTCACTGTAGGTATGAAGACCTCTAGACAGGAGGGTGGTTGACCCCTTTGCAGACTCCAGAGGCATGCAGTGTCCAATTCATAGTTTCTACGCAGGCCTGGCCTCCCCGGGGTGGGCAGAAAAGTGCTGAGGCCGCGAAATGCTCTGAACCTTCCCAGAGGAGGCGGCCACGGTGGGAGGGAGTGTTTGGTGCAGACCTCAGAGCCAAGTGTAGACGTGGCGGCTGGACCCACTGCAGGCGAGGGAGGGCAGGCGGGGTGGGGCCCAAACCCAAACCGGCCTCCCAGCAGTGTTCCCAGCCATCCGCCAGCCAGGCCCAGCCCTGCCCGCCCTTCTAGCTCCCCATCTGGATTTGAGATGAGGACGCTGGGCCTAATAATAGCTGAATGGTAGCAAAGGCAGTGCCTGGAGCCTCAGCCAGTGGGGGGCTGGGATCCCCATCATCTCATGCTGGCTTGGAACAGGTTTCTGAACTTTTAAAATAATAGCAAGTGCTTATGACGTGCATACATGTGCCAGGCATTGTGCTGAGGTTAGCCCACAGTAACTCATTTATTCCTCACAACAACCCAATGAGATAAGTCCGTCATTAGCTCTATTTGACAGATAGAGAAACCGAGACACAGAGAGTTAAGCAACTTACCCCTGACTGTTATAGCAGCCTCTCATTGCTGAGCACACAAGTCTGTCCTAGGGACCGTGCTAAGCACTTTCCATGTATTTTCCCATTTGAGGAAAATGCACAAGGCATCATGGGCAGATCATCATATATTTAGATGATGAAAAAAATGAGACCGAGAGAGAAAAGGGACTTGCCCAAGGTCACATGGCTGCAAGAGGCAACTCAAACCTAGGACTCTAGAGGGGGTAAGACCTTGGCTTCTGGAATCAGATAGACCTGAGTACATCACTGATGACATCACTGCTCTTTAGCTGTGTGGCCTTGGCAAGTCACATCACCTGCCTGAGCTTCTGTTTTCTCCTCTGTAAAATGGGGGTTTGGTTGACATGATGCTAACACCACCTGCCAGCTATTAAGTCCACCTTGGGGGTAGTAGGTCATTTACATCATGCATTTATGTTGTGCATTCTCTCATTCAGTTCGCACAACAGCCCCCAAGATGGGGACTCCTCTTCTCTCACACCTGTTTTATAGAAGAGAATGTGAGGCTCAGAGAGTGCAAGGGCCTTGCCCAGGAAATGACAGCAAGTGAGTCAGGATTTGAGCCCAGTGCTGTGAGTCCAGAGGCTGAGCACTTTTCTCTTTACACTTTGCATCCTTACACTGAGGCACCGAGAGGGTGTGGGCTCTGCCTGGGTCACAGAGTGAAGTAGGTCTCTAGGGCCATCTGATGTGTAAAGGCCAGGAGGGGAAGGCCTTTCCGCCAGCCCCAGGTCACTGCAGTCACAGCTTCTCCAGGCTTGAAGTTCAAGGTGTTTCCTAGACTCAAATATCTGAAAAGATGCCCTGTTCTTCCAAAGGCCAGAATGAGATCCAGATTTGGGGGCCCCTTCCCTGTGAGCCCAGGGTGCTGGATTCCTGGTTCAGCTAGCAGAAGTGGGGAGGTTCCTTCTGGCCAAAGAGGACCAGTTTTCGGAGTCATACGGGAAGCTTGGGGCATGAAGAGAGCTTCGGGTTTTGCTTAAATCCTGATTCTTCCATTCACTAGCCACTTCATCTTCCTGAACCTGGGAAGGAAGTTTCAAATGGGGGCACTAATACCTCCTGTAGTAGTTTGGTTGCAAAATAACTTCAGTGCTTTGCTTCCCTGTATGCAAGCCCCTTTGCAGTGTGACTTTGGAACTCCTCCCATCAGGAGATAGAGCCTATTTCCTCATTCCTTGAACCTGGGCTCAGCCATATGACCTATTTTGGCCAATAGAATACAGCAGAGGTGACACTGCCTGTTCTGAGTCTGGACTGTAAGAAGTCTTGTAGCTTCTGCCCATTCTCTTGGAATCCTCCCAGCTGTCATGTGAACAGGCCTGAGCTATCCTGCTCCGGGATGAGAGACCACTGGAACAGGAATGAGCTGTCCTGGCTGACGCTGTGCTAATCAGCCAATTAAGACTAGAAGAACCTTTAGCTGAGCCCAGACCAAATTGCCAATCCATGAAATCATGAGCAAACTAAATGGTTGCTGTTTTTTGTGGGGTTTTTTTGTTTTGTTTCTTTGGCTGCGCTGTGCAGCATGCGAGATCTTAGTTCCCCAACCAGGGATCGAACCTGTGCCCCCTGCAGTGGAAGCATGGAGTCCTAACCACTGGACCACTACAGAAGTCCCTGGTTGCTGTTTTAAGGCACTAAGTTTTGGGGTGATTTGTTATGCAGCATTATTATGGAAATTAATAACGGATACAGTTTCATTCAGTGCAATTAATGGTAACTGCTGTAACAAAACAAAAATCTCAGTGGCTTAACCCAATGATAGTTTATTCCTCACTCATGCAAAGTCTGATATAGGTCAGGGGTCTCCTAACCCATCTGCCTTGGAAGGCAGCTCTCTTCCAGGCAGTGACTCCCCAAGGCCCTCCCTGGAATCCATTCCTGAATCCTCTGCATGTGGAATGGGAGACTAAAAATCAAAAGAGACTCACCCATTCTTAATTGCCTTGGCCCGGGGATGACATGTAATTTTCACTGGCGAGAGTGTAGTCACATGACTGCTAACTGTAGGGCCCAGGAAGAGGAAACAGGTTGAAGAACACAAATCATTGGCTCTGCCACATTCCCTCCCTCACCAGGCACCGTGAGGAGTCAGGCAGTACCTAGCACAGAGCGGCTTAAATAAGGGGCAATTTATAGGTGAAGAATCTGAGGCTTGGGACTTCCCTGGCGGTCCAGGGGTTAAGACTCCGTGCTTCGGGCTTCTTAACCACCGGTGGCACAGTGGTTAAGAATCTGCCTGCCAATGCAGGGGACACAGGTTCGAGCCCTGGTCCCGGAAGATCCCACATGCTGCAGAGCAACTAAGCTCATATGCCACAACTACTGAGCCTGCGCTCTAGAGTCTGCAAGCCACAACTACTGAGCCTGCGTGCTGCAACTACTGAAGCCCGTGCGCCCTAGAGCCCGTGCTCTGCAACAAGAGAAGCCACAGCAATGAGAAGTCCACGCACCGCAAAGAAGAGTAGCCCCCGCTCGCCACAACTAGAGAAAGCCTGTGTGCAGCAACGAAGACCCAACGCAGCCAAAAATAAGTAAATATAATAAATAAATTTATTTTTTAAAAAAAGACTGTGCTCTACTGCAGGGGGCATGGGTTCAAGAAAAAGAAAAAAACAGATTATGGGGCTCAGAGAGGTTGACAAATTTGCCAAAACCACACTGCAAGCCAAATGAGTAGCTGTTTTGTGGTAGTGAAGGGCTCAGAACAGATCTGGAGTTGGACAGATCTGGGTGCAAATCCCAACTCTGTCGTTTCCTTGCTGTGTGACATTAGGCTAGTTACCCAGTTTCTCTGCGTTTCAGTTTCCTCATCCACAAAATGGGGAGGGGAATAGTTCCAACTTCACAGGGTTAGGGTGAGCATTCAGGAGCTTATGTGTGTCAAGAGCTTAGCTCAGATCCTGGTACATGGCACCTACTTAATAAATGTGAGCTACCTGGGCAGGCATGATGCTCTTTCTCATCTTGCCAGGGTCAACAAATTTTTATGTTTTGTGCAAATTCTGTCCCTTCCTCCTACCTCTTGTGGTATGAATGGTTTTATTTACTTGGTTAAGAGAAGGAATATTTCCCCCAATTGGATATGTTACTCAAGCCTTTACAAGCACAAAGCCCCCAAACACCCATGGCTGTTCTGCTGTCAGAGGTCTGAAATTATTTCATTATTGCTTCCTTTAGACTAAAGCTTGGCTCTGTAAAACGCATCCTCTTCCCAACCCACCCCTAGGATTGTCCCATCACTGGGATCGGGGCAAGAGGGTCTGTAGCTAATGGGCTCCAGCTGGGGAAAGGCCAGGGCCAGGGCCAGAGCAGACCCTACTGGGTGTGTGGTCTGGGCATTATGAAAATTTCTGCCCAACCTGAAGGAAAGGTCCAAGATGGGTGAGATATGGCTTCCCCTCCTTTCACCCCATTTAACCCATCTCTGAGCCTCCCTTTGAAGCCAGACAGACAGGTTCGTGAGCATCGTGGCGCTCACAGTCTGGAGCAGACTCAGCGAACAGAGCGCCATATAAAGTTTTCATTACAGATTACGGTCATTTCTTTGAAGTGGGAACCACATGGCACTATGGGAGCTTGTACTGGGGGCCTACTTTAAATTATTCTTAAACTTTTGTTTTTGAAGAGATAATCCTGGGAGGTCAGAGAAGTTATCTCTCAGGAGGTAATTATGCTCAGATCTGGAGGATAAGAAGAAATTTGCTGAACAGAGAGTTGGTCTTGGGATGAGGGGTGGTGTTCCAGGTAAGGAACAGGTTGTGCAAATGCCCTGAGGCAGGAAGGAACAACCTCCAGGAACTGATGGAACACTAAAGCAACTGGAGTTTGAAGGGTTAGGGAGAAGCGGGGTGCAAATGAGAAGGGAGAGGGGAGCAGGGGCCAGTCCCTGTGGGCAGGACTGGCTACATAATTTGTGGGGCCTGATGCAAAGCAAAAACATGAGACCCCTTTAAGAATTTCAAGATGGTGACAGTAAATCATTAAACTAAGTATGGGGCCCTGTGCAATTGCACAGGTCATACACCCAGGACAATGGTCCTGCACTTGGACCATTGTAAGAAGGAAGGACTTTGCTGTGAGGGCTGCAGGGAGCCACCAAAGGCTTTTGAGCTAGGGGTGGTAAGATCTTATTTGCATAAACCCAGGTGCTGTCTCACTATACCACACCTGGATGGTATGTGACCCTCTTCTCTCTGCACAGGTGGCCTGATTCATTTTCCTAAAATATTTTACTTGGAATATCACTCTCCTGATCAAGAACCTGCAGTGGCTCCCACCCCCTTAACAGATCCGGCCCAAACTCCCTACCTAGACATTCAAGGCCTTTCATAATCTTCCCTCACCTGATTTAGTTAACCTGCTATCAACATAAGGCTATGTGCCGAATCCCAGAGCTGATGAACTAACCCAAGGACCCACGGTAATTACAGGAGGCCGAGGCAGGACCGGAACACAGGTCTTCTGTGGTAGGCAACCCCCTGCCCTGGAGGAGGGTGCAGCCTCACAATGTGCTTTGTACCCCCCAACCTAGCACAGAGACTTGCACCAATAGGTGCTCAGTATGTGACTGTGGCAGCGAGTTCCTTCTCCAGGGCAGGGTATTTCAGAATCCAGGATGTAGTTAGTGTCCTTCCTGACTCCTTCTGTCCATCACCTCTACCACTAGGCATTCGCCAAGCCCCACTGCACCGCCCCGGGCGGCGGGGGGTGGGGGTGGGTGTGCAGGGGCCAGGTCCTGCCCATAGACACGTGTTTGGCCTGCACAGCTTTTAAAAAGCTTTTCCAACTTATCATTAACGTTTAAAAAGAAATTTCACATGGCAATCTGCATTGTTGTTTCTCTGCAGAGCCCTGGGCCTGATTCCCCAGGGGAAGCCGCGTGCTCCCTAACTGGACCCTCCGAGGGGTTCCGCCCTAAGTCCGAAGTAAGACTGTGGAGTTTGGAACCTTGAAGAAAGAGCGCCCTAGTTACCACCAAAGGCCAATCAGGATCCTGAAATCTGACCAATCAGATGATTGGAGGTGGGGCCATGTGGAGTAAGCCTCACCCCCAGCCTCTGCAAAAGAGGAGACGAAAGGTTTTGCTCCAATTCTTACAACCAGCTCCAACCTGCTGGTTGACTCCCGAATCCCTGGGGGCTGAAAGGATGCAGTGAGTGTTACTCAGACAGGCCAAGCTGGTCCCTCCCAACCAGCCTTTGATCTTCCCCGTGCTTTCTGCTTGGACAGCTCTTTCTCTTCATCATCACTCTGGCTGGCTCCTGAGTACCATTCAGGTCTCAACTCAAATGTCACCTCCTTAGAAAGGCCTTCCCAGCGCACCTATCTGAAGCTCCAGGCATTACTCTGTATTGTATTATCCTTTTGTATTTTTATTATTTGTTAAATCATAGCAGTTATTATCTGAAATTTATGTGTTGCTGTTTGTTTTTTTTTTTTTTTAATAAATTTATTTATTTATTTATTTTTGGATGCGTCGGGCCTTCATTGTTGGGTCTTCGTTGCTGCACTTGGGCTTTCTCTAGTTGCCGTAAGTGGGGGCTACTCTTTTTTTAAAAAAATTCTATTTATTTATTTTTGGCCGTGCTGGGTCTTTGTTGCTGTGCACGGGCTTTCTCTAGTTGCGGCGAGCGGGGGCTACTCTTCGTTGCGGTGCGTGGGCTTCTCATTGCGGTGGCTTCTCTTGTTGCAGAGCACGGCTCTAGGTGCCCAGGCTTCAGGAGTTGTGGCTCATGGGCTCTGGAGCGCAGGCTCAGTAGTTGTGGCACACGGGCTTAGTTGCTCCGCAGCATGTGGGATCTTCCTGGACCAGGGCTCGAACCTGTGTTCCCTGCATTGGTAGGAGGATTCTTAACCACTACGCCACCAGGGAAGCCCGAGTGGGGGCTACTCTTCGTTGCAGTGCACGGGCTTCTCATTGCAGTGGCTTCTCTTGTTTCGGAGCTCGGGCTCTAGGCACGCGGGCTTCAGTACTTGTGGCACATGGGCGCAGTAGTTGTGGCTCATGGGCTCTAGAACTCAGGCTAAATGGTTGTGGCACACGGGCTTAGTTGCTCCGCAGCATGTGGGATCTTCCTAGACCAGGGCTCGAACCCGTGTCCCCTGCATTGGCAGGCGGATTCTTAACCACTACGCCACCAGGGAAGTCCCTGTGTTGCTATTTGGCTCCCACTAGATGTGAGCTCTGAAGGCAAGGACCAAGTCTGTCTTGCTCACCACCGAGTCCCCAGGGCTGCAAATGTGACCTGGTACCACAGAAGAAGTTCAGCCCACATTTGTGGAAAAGTGAACCACTGGACTCACAAAAGACCTTTCCCTGGCAGATACCCATGACTACTTGATGCAGGTGTGGGTGGGAGCCGGTTGGCAATTAGGTAGCAATTAGTCACCAGCTAATTAATGCACAAGACAGCTTAGGGGCTGGGAGGCAATCAAGGGACTGAAGCCCACAAAGGAGCCTCAGGTCTCTGGGAAAATATTGAGAGAGGGCAATGAGGAATCCCCGGGGTAATGTTTGAAAACCTCTTCTGTGTTGTTGAAGGAGATTTAAATGATCAGAAGCCCCCCAAAAGGGGACTTGGTCCCTTTAAGAAGCAGGTGGGTCTAGCCAGGCTCTGGTCGTGGGTCTGGAAGAACTGGCCTGTAAAATAAGCGATAGGATGAAGAAGAGTCACCCTTTCCTACTTGGGGGATTTACCTTTGGATATTAGGAAAGGTTCTTTTGTTTGCAAATACCAGAAACCTCCTAGAGTAACCTGAGTTAAATGGGGACTTTATTGGGAGGCCATCAGAAGGGGTATCAAGATTATAAAAATTTCAAGGTAGAAAGAGGGGACCCAACAACTCATGTTGTTTCTGTTTACTCAACATTGTGTTCTGGTTTCCAGACCCGTCTGATCATCCTGTGGTCTGGAGCTTTGCATTCAAAGTGTGGTCTGTGGAGCAGCAGCTCTGGCATCTTCTAGGAGCTTGTTGGAAATGCAGAGTCTCAGACCTTGCCCCAGACCTACTGCATCAGGATCTGTATTTTAACAAGATTCTCAGGGGATTCATGTGTACATTATAGTTTGGGTGCATGGCCACAGGAATCAACTGGGTAATGGTGGGACGGTGTCTCTTAAACCTGAAGGTTCCTAAGAGAGCTGCTGCCTTGGTGGTCTCCAGGGGATGGTTGTTCCCCAGGGTCCACTGGGAAGAGGGCAGTAAAATCGGCAATCTTGAGCTGCTGTTAATGATTCTTGCTTGGGTGCTAGCTGGGCGGGAGTCCAGCCCACAGCAGCCTGCTCCTCAGGTGGGAGATGGTCCTGGGGAACCCAGGCCTGTGATTTGCCAAGGAGGAAACTACTCAGGACCCTGGAGGGAATGCCCTGTATGCTGCTGGATTCCTACTTAGGGGACTCTATTTTGAAGGGCTCATCTTCTTGGCTGAAGGAAGGCAGAGGATGGCCTGGGCTGATGTTGGAGCTGGGACTTTCAATCTGCCTGCTCTGATCCTGGCAAGCAGTTCCTAAAAAGCTGCCCTCAGGGCACAGAATGGGAACAGCCATATTGACTCTCCGCAGTAGGAGTTCCAAAGCACCTTCACCTCTTATCGTATTTGATCTTCCTAATGATCTTGTACAAAGGATGTAAACAAACAAAAAAACAAAACCACCAGTCAAGCATAAAAGTTTCCTGCCTTTAAAAAGGGTTAAGTGCAACCCAAGGAGTGTTGCTACTTAACTTGTACCTCCCTCTTAGTTTGTTAAAATCCTGTTCTCAAATTAAGGTGCTGTTGGGTTAGGAGGTTGGATCGTGGGTGAGCTCATCCTCTCACATTATGAAGTTTTTCATTTAAAGTGTGCCTATGCTGGGATTCCCTGGTGGTCCAGTGGTTAAGACTCGGTGCTCCCAATGCAGGGGGCCTGCATTTGATCCCTGGTCAGGGAATTAGATCCCGCATGTCGCAACTAAAGATCCCGTGTGCGGCAACTGAGACCCAGGGCAGCCAAATAAATAAATAAATAATGATAAAAAAAATAAAGTGTGCCTATGTAGATCTCTCAGCAAGACACAAGTATCCATGCAGGCTTATTCAGTACTCCCTGGAGCTCAAGAGTTTCCCTTTTAGGGCCAAAGCATTATTGGAAGAAGGCAATTCCTAATTCTCCCACTATTTCTCCCATTGGAGAAAGGATCTCCCGCCTGCCACCCACAGGTCCCAGGCATCACACGGCATCTCGAGGCAGCTCCCAAAATTCAGATGCTCCAGAAGGAAACTGTCAGTCTCTACAAGGCTCACCTTGTGTCTCCAAAACTTATTAAGTGACATCATAAGTAAGGCTTGGTAAATAGGATGAGGGAGTCTGGCCAGTGAGGACAGACAGAAGCCTTTGGGTATGGATGCAGGCAGAACAGAAATGGAGACTGGTAATAGGTGGAGGTGAGGACAGAGCTGAGTGCCTTGGACAGAGAATGAACAATCCCAGTTAGCTTTACAGAACACTTTCATAAACATGGTCCTCCTCTATCCTCAGAAGCCCTGAGTGGTAAAATTTAATTATACCCAATTCATAGATGAGGATCCTAAGGTCCTGCAAGGTCATCAAGCTACACAAAACTGAGCCATGCATCTTAGACCAGTGCTTGGTTCATAGTGGGTGAATAGTTGATGTTTGTTGAATAAAAGTAGAAAGTGTGCATTGCATAGCACCTTTAAAAAGAACTGTAAATGATGAGAAGTTTACATTTTTGCGTAGTCTTAAGTATCTCCCCACAAGATACTTACTAATTATAAAGGAACCCTTTACAAGAGAAACTTGGCAGGCACCTCCTTAAACCAGGTGATCAATGTTAACTTCATTAGTAATAAATCACGCTGACAAGATGAAGCCCTTGTATGCTGTACTAAGAAGGGCACAAAATTACTTCTGTGCTATTCTTGCCAAAAATGCATAATCTCGATCTGATCAAGCGAAAACCACGAGACATCCAAATTGAGGGATATACTGTAAAATGACTGACCAGTACTCTTCAGTGTCAAGGTTATAAGAGATAAGAGAGACTGAGGAACTGTCACAGATTGGAGGAGGCTAAGAAGACATAACAACTAAATACAAAGTGGGATGCTGGATTTGATTGCAAGGAAAACTGGCAAAATTCAAATAAGTCTGTAGGTTAGTTAATAGCGCTGTATTAGTGTTGACTTCCTGGCTTTGATAACTGTACCAAGATTGGGTAAGATGTTAATATTAGGGGAAGCTAGGTGAGGGATATAGGAGGTGAAGAGTTTAGGAGAGCTCTCTGAACTATTTTTTGCAACTTTTCTGTAAGTCAAATTATTTCAAAATAAAAAAAAATAAACTATAAGGTAAATTTTATATATAAATTCTAAATTTACAAAACTATACATGCACCCCAATGTTCATAGCAGCATTATTATTTTTTTTATAGCAGCATTATTTACAATTGCCAAAATATGGAAGCAACCTGTGTCCATCAACAGATGAATGGATAAAGATGTGGTATATATATATATATATATATATATACATATATATATATATACACACATAATGGAATACTATTCATTCATAAAAAAGAACAAAATTTTGCCATTTGCAGCAATATGGATGGACTTGGAAGGCAATACACTAAGTGAAATAAGTCGGGCAGAGAAAGATAAATACTGTATGATATCACTTATATGTGGAATCTAAAAAATACAACAAACTAGTGAATATTACAAAAAAGAAGCAGACTCACTCACTGACATAGAGAACAAACTAGTGGTTACCAGTTGTGGGGGACATTATAAGGTTGGGGGAGTGGGAAGTACATACTATTGGGTGTAAGATAGGCTCAAGGATATACTGTACAACAGGGAGAATATAGCCAATGTTTTGTAATAACTGTAAATAACTTTAAAATTTTTTTTAAATTAGATAACCTCTAAAAATCTTGACAAAGTAAGGCATTAATGTATAGCTCCTTTGGATGACACCTCTACAAGTGCTCACTTTTCTCTTCTAATTTGAGATAACATTTTGAATCTCTGTATATTCCAGATTATTCTTAGCTCAAATGCCACCTCTTCCAAGAAGCTCTACTTGATCCCTACAGCTAGAAGTTGTGCCTTCCTCCCCTGAACTCCCACGACACCTTATTTGCACCTCTGTTAGGGCATTTATCACCTCCATGGTGGACATCTATGGTATCATCCACCCAGCCTATCCGCCCAGCTCTTTTTCCTCCTGCTCCTGACTCCAACCATGATGTTCTCACAGGAGCTGCCATGTTGTTACAGACCCCTCCCAAGCCATAGTTGATTGGTCCAGGGGTAGACATCTGACTCTGTTGGGCCAATCAGACACCTTCCAGGTTCCCCCCACTGAAACTGAGAAGTTAATTGGTCTGTCTCTGGTTGCTGGAGCCATGAGATATGAATGTGGAAGCTGTTAGCCATTGTGTTCTCTGACACATGGAGGAACCCTGTCTGCAACTAGAGAGAAGATAGCAAATGCAGCAAGAAGGAGAGAAAGAGAGAGAGAGCTGATTCCATCTGTTTTGTTCTTTTGTTTGTTTTTATTTTGGTTTTTTTTTTTTTTGGTGTAAACAACAGATTTATTTCTCACAATTTTGGAGACTGGGAAATTTGAGATCAGGGTGCCAGCCTTGTCAAGTTTTGGTGAGGGCCCACTTCCTGGGCTGTAGACAGCTACTTTCTCACTGTCCTCACTTGGTGAAGAGCAGAGAGAGGACTCTGATTCCATCTGTTCTTGAAGTTTTCTGTCCTTGCCAGGAATGGTTGGTTGGTTGGCCCTGCTGTCTACTACGTAACCCCCAGAATCCAATCTTCCAATAAAATCCCCTTCCAATAAATCTTTCTTTATTAAGGTAGCCAGAATAGTTTTCTGTGGCTTTCAACCAAAAGATACTCAATGAATATAGCTATTCTGAGTTATATGCATAAATGTTTTCTCTCTCCCATTCATCTGGAGATTGCCAAATGCCCATCTTAGATACAGTTCTCCCTGGCCTGCAATGAGTGACAAAACTAGGACCATTACTTATAAAGATAATTTTCAAAAATTGCTAAATTCTGAGATTAGTCCTTATTAAATTTTATGGTGACAGAAAGTAATGTTTTATTTTTCTTTTTCTTTAATGCTCTTTGACAAATAGCAAAATGTTGGCAACTGTGTGCCTCATTTGGGGAAAACACTTTACTGGAATGTGAAATCGCAGAGTCTGGGGAGCGCTGTCCAGGTATTGATTCCTCTGGCAGGGCCCTTGTCTGGCTCCCAGTACAGCTCCTGGCATGGGGTAAGGCAGGAGATGCCTCCAAAAATGAGTGAGATGAGGTAACGGGTTTAGAGAGCGGTTCTGGTCTCCTGCCTGTCATGAGGAGATGATCTGATTTAAAACTATTGCAGCTTGTTCATTCATTCTTTTATGATTTTTCAAAGGAAGCCTAATTTCTTTATATATTTGCATAATGCCCCACTAGTCCTGCCTGACTTTCCCTTTCAAGCGGACCTCAGATTAATTTTCCCTTTTATCCTAATTGTCTAGGAATGGCTTGGCTGGGAGGAAAGGAAGGGCACCTGTCTCAGAAAGTGGTCAGCTCACCGTGGTGGGGAGAGAGCACTGGAATGGGGGTCATACAGCACTGCAGTCCAACTCTGGCTTCCCCTTGGGCTGGTTGCAAGGTCTCAGGCAACTTGCTTCATTTCTCTGAGCCTTGGTGTACCCATCTGTGAAATGGGAATGATATCTAGCCTACCTTCTGCACAGGACTATTATGAGGGGCTGAATAAGGCTTTGGCAGCAGTTTGGAAATTGGACATGGAGGGAACAGGTGCCAGGTATCGTCTTACATGAGCTGTTGGGGGGCATTGGGTGGGGAAATGATTAAGAAATAGAAATGGGAATGTAAGAAAGTGCAGGGGAGTGGCGAGGTGCTTCTAGTTAGTCCTGGCTCTGTCTATTACTTGCATGTGACCTCACCGCTCTGTGCCTCAGTTTCTTTATCTGGAAACCCAGGTCCCACAGTCAGGAAGTAACTCTTCCTGATACCTCACACTGGGCATCAAAGTATACCTAGAGCTGGGAGAGAGAGAGAGAGACACTCCAGGTGGAGGGGTGTGCATGAGCAAAGGCTTGGAGTTAGGAACTACTGCAGCATGGATGAGAAACACTGGTCTCACGTGTTTTGTTTCATGGGGACAATAATAATATTTCTCTATCATGATGAGAATTAAACAAGAAATGCAGGTAGAGCACTTAGCACAGACTGGCACATAGCAAACTCAGTAATGGTGCTTGTCCTCACTGCTCTTGTTTTATTTTACAGATAAAGAAAACAGAGCCTCCAAGAGGTGATGCAGCCGGCCCAGTCACACAGCCATCAGTAGTTGAGCAGGATTTGAACCCACATCTTCTTGACTCTAGAGGCCGGGCTCTGAACCACTGTGTTACAGTCACCCCATTCTGGGGCCTCTGCTCTCGATCCCAGCTGCCATCCTGACTCAGCAACTGTGGGTGGCCTTGCTCCGGTGCATGGGCAGCAGAGCCAGTGAGAAGCCTCCCAGTTCCTTGAAAACCAAATATGGCCAGACCAGGCCCTCGCAGGCCCGACTCCAAGGCTGGTCTTCCTCTTGCCTGCTCCTCTGTACTGTGGGGCCCTACTCCCTGTGCAACCTCCTGGCTCTGCCCCAGGGGACTCTGGGAGAACCTCCATCCAGAGGGCCCTCCTCATAGGATCTTGTTGAGCAAGTTACTGAAGGAGAACACGTGAGACCAGTATCTCTTCCGTTCTGCAGTAATTCCCAACTCCAAGCCTTTGCTCGTGCAGTCTCCTCCACCTGGACTTCCTCTCCCTCTCTAACCCGCTCTTAGGCATTCTTTGGGGCCCAATGTGAGCTATCAGGAAGGGTTACCTCCTGACTGTATGACCTGGAGTAAATCTCTCATCCTATCCGTCTGTCTGTCGGTCCGTCCATCCATCCATCCATCCTTCCATCCAGTGGGCACCTACCCGTGCCAGGCATTTTACATATAGTCTCTCCTTTCAGACTAGAAGCTCCTTGAGGATTGCAGACCAAGTGTAGAAGATAATTGTTCAACTAATATCCATGGGCCAAGTCCTGTCCTTACTACAGTCCTGGCGAGGCTCTTATCATTATCACCCCCTTTTCACAGTTGGGAAGACTGTACTCAGACAGGGGAAGTCCAAGGGACTCAGCAGAGATGAGTGGAGCTGAGACTTGAACCCTGTCTGTTGGACTCTGGAGGCCAAGTTCCTAACCACTAGGCAGTACTGCCCAACTCCTAATGGAGGGAGTTGGTGGTGAGAGTCAGGTCCTGGGACACCACTTCTCCTTCAGTTCTTGGCTCCCTGAGTAGTCCCCTTAACACAGCCTGAGGCAGCTGTACCTCACCTACCTTCCTATTCCGTACCTCTGTGACCAGAGCTGGTCTGACACTTGCCAGGGTGGCTGGGAAAGCATTAATTTTTTCCCTTGCCTCCCCGCGACTGAGACTTTGAGAATGCCTGTCCCGTCTCAGAGCCTACAAAGTCCCTTTCAAGGTCACCAGCTTCCTCACCTCAGCCCTGCAGGGGAGGCAGGGCAGGGAGGCTTTTCCTCATAGTTCTGATGGAGGACCTACAGCCCCAGCACTGGTCATATGCCACATCAGGGTGCGGCCCAGCTGGGCCTGAAATCTCTTGTTTCAAGGAACAGAGCCATGGTATGAGGTACTTACGAGTCTGACAGATTCCAGCTCTGCTACCCACCAGCTGTGCAGCCTTGTGGGGGTCACTTCACCTCTCTGAACCTCAGTCTCCTCCTCTGAAATATGGGGACATGATAGTACCCATCTGAGTGATGTTGGGAGGATGAAATGAAATAATGCTTGTGAAGCACTTAGCCTGGAACATAGTGGGTGCTCAGACAATGAGGTTATTATTGTTCTAAGTGCCTAACACAGAACATCAGATCAGGAGGCTCATCCAGACCAAGGGTAATAGCCCCTAACATTCCTTTATCACTGCTGTGTACCAGGCTCATTCATCAGAACAACGTCTCTGTAACTGTGCCATTTTACAGCTGGGGTAACTGAGGCTCAGAGAGGGAAAATGACTTGCCCTAACTCCCTGCCCAGCAAGGGGAAGAGCCCGGGCTTGGACTCAAGTCTATGTCCGTAATTCAGCTCTGATCCACTGTGCTGGATTCTCCATCTCCATCATGCTAAGGCCCAGAGAGGGAAAAGGAGTTACTCGGGGCCTCACAGCAGTTGGGGATGGGTCAGACCACACTGGGGAGGACTTTTGCATCCTGGCAGCTCCACACGGGTCTGGATAATTCTCCAGCCCTAGGATTAAGAGTGATACATTCACAGTCTTCAGAAGGGTCTGGGGATCTAGTCCACAGTCTCAGGCTGACCCCAGATCCTGTCTTCCCCAGACACCCCATGACCACCCCTTCCCCACCCCCAGCTTTCTGCATGGGCCCCCCCTTTTAAAAAAAAATCAGCTGAAACCTTTGGCCAAAGAAAACTCGTTGATGCCCACAACCAGCCAGCCAGGGAGAAGGCTGCCCTGGAATGTTGGAGGGGGTCACCAAGCTGTTTATGATCAGGCCAGCAGAGAAATAAGGGCAGCTACCTTTTTTGGGGAAAGACATAACTCCCTCTGTGGGAAAGGATCCAGGGCAGGCCAGCTCAGAGGCTTCGGCCTCAGTTTCCCCATAATCACCACCACGGCATTTATGTGGTATGAATGACTTCAGCTTCAATATTTGATTCAACAAATATTGGTTGGGTGCCTGCTGTGTGCCAGGCACTGCCTGCTTAGGGCATAGCAGGGACAGAGCTAAGCCCTGTCCTCCGGGGTTGACTTTCCAGCAGAAAGCAGTCTCTCAGTAAGTCTCCCAAAGAGCCAGAGGCCGGTCGCCCAGGCTCACAACCCTAGATCAATACTCTTGGGGCTGGATGGTTTTCAGAATTCAGAATTTTGGGAGATCTTAAAAAGTGATTGGGTGGAGTCTGAGCCCACCCGTCTCCAATCAAACATATAGATATTGCTCTAGTGAGAAGTGTGTGTTGACTCTAAGTGGGATGAATAAAAGTTCGGCAGAGCTTCAGTCCATTTGGGTCAGATTTTGCCTCCAAAAGAGTTTTCTTTGAGTATAGAGAAAAGCCCTTGGTTGTCTAGGTGTTCTGGACTATGGTGTTGAAGGTAGGTATTAGGGACCTGATTCCTCTCCCCGTTATACAGATGAGAAAACTGAGACTCCGGCTAGAGGAATCACGTACCCAAGTCCCTGGAGCAAAAAAATGGTGGGTGAGAATGAAGGTCTCAGTGACTCTAATTTAGGGCTTGCCACCACCAGGAACCCTGCCTGTGAGAGAAGCTGAGTAGAGAAGGCTCCTTGGTCAAGCCTCAGCGGCCCAGCAGCCAGTTCTGCCAGGAAGGAGTTAAGCACCACCTGGGCCTCCGCCAGGCCTCTGTACCGAGTCTCCTTGCAGGGCCTGTCTGTCTGGGGCCTGTTTACCAGGCTGCGCTTGCATCACCGGCTTTGACGTGCTGTGCAAACACACTCACATTCTTGGGTCATGAGAAATGCACAGTTGTGGTGACATCATGCCCAGAGAGGAGGTTTTTGCCAGCCTCCTCCTGCCCACAGTCAAAGCTGTTTAATTAGCACTCTTAACTGGAACTCTTGTCTTCTTATAAAAACCAACTGGAGAAACTCTCATGGGTGGAGGTGATGGGGGTTGGAGTGTGTGTGTGTGTGTGTTTTAAGGGATAAAAATAGCCCATCTGGGACTCCTTTTGGGGTATTTGTGAGTATTAATGCACCACTGTTTATATTAAATCTCTGTCACACTGGACATTTTCGTCTGAATTTGGCTTGAAGATGGGACCAGAGAAACAACCCATGTCTTTTTGTTCCCTCTAGATTTTCCTTTGGGAGGGAGACACGTAGGCCAAGTGAAAGGGCACTTGGAAACCATTTAGACTAACCGTTCATTATATAGCCAAGGAAAGGGAGGCCCAGAGAGGACAGGGCCTTCCCTGAGGTCACACAGCAAGGCTCCATGTTCCCACACCCCTTAACATGCATTTTACAGCACTGCCCTCAGCCCCCACTTTGGTTTTGTGAGTTAGTTTCTCAGGGTATTGAAAAGAGAGATGCTTCTGGCTAGAGCTTCCTGGCTGTGTTTGAGATCAGAGTGGAGGTGATGGTGGGGTGGTGATGGTGGTGATGGGAACAGAGAAGAGTGATTGAGCCCACAGGAGATCTCAACCTCACCCACCTACCTTCCCAACAAAACCTCCCCTAGGCTTTGAAACATCTATTCCTCCCCCAGACAACCCCAGCCTCCTTTTGCTGCCTCTTCTCAAGAAATACTACCCCCTCACTGGCCTCCTTCCATGACTATTGAAGACTTACTTCCCACCGAGGGGTGCTAGATTTTTAGCAAATGAAAATAGAAGGCACCCAGTTAAGTCTGAATTTCAGATAAAAAATAAATAGTGTCTTCATATAAATATGTCCTATGCAATTTTTTTTTTTTTTTTTTTCCCCCCCACACTGCATGGCTGGTGGGATCTTAGTTCCTGACCAGGGATTGAACCTATACCCTCAGCAGTGAAAGCGTGGAGTCCTAACCACTGGACCGCCACGGAATTCCCTGTCCCATGCAATATTGAGACATAGAGTTATCTGGCAGCCCTATTCCCCTTCATCTGTGTCATCATTACTGTGGCAGACACTCTCGTCTGTCTTCCCATCAGCCTTCCTTCTCCTTCCTCAAGAATTGAACTCTGATTTTGTCTGGGGTGGCATTGTATCCCAGGCAATGAATCATGATTAGTATAAGCCAGTCCTGACAACTCTGTTCTCCTTTGCTTTCCCAAACTCCCCTGCAGTCAGGGATGATCTGGTGGCTGCAAATTTTTTGACACCCCCTTTTTCAAAAAGTAGAAACTCACCTCCTCCCCTTGAATATAAGCTGGACTTACTGATTCATTTCAAAGAGTGACTTCCAAGGCTAGGTCATAAAAAACATTGTTGCTTCTGCCCTGCTCTCTTAGATTACTCATTCTGGGGGAAGTTAGCTGCCATGTTGTGAGAACATGCAACAGCCCTGTGGAGAGGCCCACATGGGAGGAACTAACAGCCAACACCAACATGCCAGGCTTGTAGGTGAGCCCCCTTGGCTCCACTCCCAGTCAAGCCTATGGATGACTACAGTGTGGTCCAACATTTTGACTGTAGCATGAGCCAGGGACATACTCGTATTAATCTTTTTTTTTTTTTTTTTGCAGTACGTGGGCCTCTCACTGCTGTGGCCTCTCCCGTTGTGGAGCACAGGCTCTGGACATGCAGGCTCAGCGGCCATGGCTCACGGGCCCAGCCACTCCGCGGCATGTGGGATCTTCCCGGACTAGGGCACGAACCCGTGTCCCCTGCATCGGCAGGCGGACTCTCAACCACCGCGCCACCAGGGAAGCCCCAAATCATATTTTTTATTTTCTATATTTTATGTTTCAACGTCTTTGGGAGCCTTGGTGTCTGGGAAGTCACTGCCCCTCCCAGGGCTAGCTAGTCCCTAGAGACAGTAAACAACTTGTCAGTGAGCCCGCCTTTCATGTACAAACCAACCAACCCTGTGTCTATACCCCCAACCACCTCCTTATCTAACTCTCACACATCAAGCCAATATTTCCTCTGCCATAAATCAACCCAGGGCCAGGCACTGGACAACTAGGGACAGGCTCTATGCCCCAAAGCTCACTGGAATTATTCAAACTAGCCAGCTATAAGCTGTTTACCCTGCCCTGCCTTGCCCCTTCTGCAGAAACCCCAATAAAGGCTGTGCTCTTGGACTTCTGTCTTTCCTTTCTGCCTCCTGACTGACACTGGTGCTTTCCCCTGTGGCCCTGCATGGCACAGTATGCCTCCTGTTTCTAGGGGAACTGTAAGTAACATTAAACTTTTCTTTCAATGGCATTGACTTCCCCATGTTGTCACACAGTCACCTTTATAAATTGAGTCAGGCACAGATCAATCCCGAGAGATCCTGATCTAGAACCACCTAACTAAGCCATTCCTGGGTACTTGACTCACAGAAAATTCTAGAGATAGTAGATGTTTATTGCAGCAGCTAGGTTTTGGGTAATTTGTTTTACAGCAATGGATAACTGATAGAGATGGTCATGTGACCTAGTTCTGGCTAATGAAGCTTTCCTGATAAAAGGATCAGAAAGGAGAGAAGAGCTCATGGGAATTGTTACAAGGATGATGTAAGTTACAGAAGTGAAAGCCATCATGGGACCATGAGGTGTTGAAATATAAGGATGAAGGAATGAAAAAATAGGAGGAACCTGGGTCTTTTATGACATCATTAAGCTGGTGGAACAACTCTGTGGTCTCCTGCATCCAGATTTGTAGACAAGCAAACAATAAATATCTTTGTGGTTTGAGCCACTGTGCCATGCAACTTGCAGCTTAATGCATCCCTAACTGATAGAATCAGCATACACAATAGCGTCTCACTTAACTGGAGTAACTCTATGCAATGACTTCACTTATCTAGAATCTGAAATGAAGCTAAAAGGACAACTGAGCTAAAAGGACAAAAGCAGCACCACAACATCCATACCAAGCACCTTACTCTTAGGTAAGCTTTCCTGGCCTTAACTCATAGCCTTTTTACTCTTACTTTACGTACAATTATAACAAGCTTCTCTTTTTTCTTTTTTTTTTTTTGGCCGCACCACGCGGCATGTGGGATGTTATCTTAGTTCCCTGACCAGGGATCAAATCTGCACCCCCTGCAGTGGAAAAACACAGAGTCTTAACCACTGGACCACCAGGGAATTCCTCCTAACAAGCTTTTCTGGGCATCTTCCCAGGCCATAGCTTGGAAATCAAATTCAATTCCATAATCAGTCATCTGCTACATGCAAAGCACCGTGGGAGGCCCTGCTAGGCACCAGGTATGCACAGATGTGTTTCAAGCGGAAGAGCAACATGATCCAACTGGCCAGGTAACTTGGGCTACAATGAAGGGATTGGAGCAAGCCTGGAAAAAGGAAAAGAGAAAATTGTCTAGTGGAGTGTCAATTTATTAAGAAAATATATATTTAAAATTATTTCTCATGGAAAATTCCATCTACAGGACAAGTCACTCTAACTCTTCTTCATTGTTGCTAATACTGGTTTCCAAAATACTTGTCTGCTTTGACCTCCTGAACCCCTTAAAAGTTTTCAGAAGTGAAATAATGTGCCAGGCCTGGATCTGAGTTCTGAGGAGACGCAGAATGCAGCAGCTCTAAGATATCCTGAAGCATGATTATTCTACCTCCAGACTTCATAGAATCTAAGGCCCAGGGGAGGGGAAGGAACAGCTCAGAGTGACCCAGCTAGTGGCAGAGTGAGGACTAGAACCCAGGACTCTGTACTTTCCCTTTCTCCAGGCAGTGAGGAAGGCAACGCCGATTCCATCAAACCACTCAAACATTTCCTCCCATGGGGAGCAGAGCCTTGACCCAGTGCCGCGAGCTCCCCCAGGGTCAGGAAGTTCTGCCCGCTCAGGATTTCCTGTGTGTGGGAAAGAAACAGGATGAGGAGATAAATCCTCTGAGGCTTATTTTCAAGTGCGTGAAGGCTACACTTTCGCGAGCCTGCAGCAGCCCTGGCCAAGAGGACCAACACATTGACATGTGTTTTGCATGTTTCTAAAAGTAATCAAAGAAAAAAAGGATGACCCTGCACCCGTGAAGCACAAGGCTGGACATGGTAGGGAGAAGAGCATGGGTCATTGTCCCTGCCCTTGGGAGCAACCTTGGTTTGAGTCCTCCCAGAAGCAGACTCTAAAACAAGTATTTAAGTGCAAATAATCTAATTTGGAGGTGATCCCAGGGCATTCCTGTAGGGGAGGGAAGGGAAGGCCTCCAGTAAAGGAAGCATTATCAAGGCAGTTACCGTGGTGGGAAACCAGAGCTCAACCCTGCTAAGGAACTCTCAGAGACAGGGTAGAGTAGGCCTCACTCATCCCAACCAAGGGGCAAGGGATCTGGGATAGTCATCCTTTGTTGGTTGAGGGCTGGGGTGGGGCAGGGGCCGGGGCAGGGGATGGTGTGGAGGTGGGGGCTGGGCGCCAACTCTCAGCACTTCCGGCTTGCCTGCGTGCAGACCCAAGAGTGCTCCTGAGGCCAGAACAATGTAAGCAGCCTTTGGGGAGTCGTGGCAGTTGTCAGGGGGATATGGGCAGTGTCTGCTCCAGGGGCTGACCACGAATTGGTTTTACATTTACAGGAAAAGGCAGTCACAGGCCCAGGAGACCTGCCTCCTCCTCCCGTGTGAGGATGTGGAGGGTTTATACAGTGCAATAGTGGGGGCTTTTGCCTCTCCAGGCCCCCATCACCACTATCTTCTCATGTTGGGGAACAATGTTGCCCACTGTGATACAGTCATATGGCCTGCACAAACATCCATGTCTTCCTCTTGGACACTCAGCTAGACCACATCTCCCAGCCTCCCTTGCAGTTAGAAGGGGTCATGTGACTGATTCCAGCCAATGAAATGTGAGTAGAAGGGACGTGCATCTCTTATAGGCTTAGGCCGCAGAAACCTAGGTTCTCTTTTCGCTTTCCTTTTCATGGTGACCTTGGAGACCGCGTGACAGAGGTGGTGGGCTGTCTTCAATGGTCTTGGAAGGAAGATGACATCTCACAAATTACTACACAAATCACTATTGTTAGTTAGCTCTAAGAAGGAAACGGTTAAGGTTCCTTGAGCACTTTGCCTGATCCAGGCAGAGGACACAGCATGGGCAAAGGCCCTGAGGCGGGAAGAAGGAACCCAAAGTGAGCTAGGGTGACTGGAGGTAATGAGCAAGGGAGAGTGGCATGAGAGGAAGGTGCATGATCCTGATACAAGATTCACGGGTTTGTGGGAGGAATTTGGTGGGTATGGCCTGGACACAGCATTGGCAGCCTCCCCACTCTCCCTGGGGGTAGAGCATCAGTTTAAAAAAACAGGTTGTCCAGGAGGGGCTGAATCTAGAACCTCAGAATCTGGGTGTATGTGTAGCTTGGATAGTCGTGGGGTTCAGAGAGCCCCGTGTCTGGAGTTCCCTGTCCCAGAGTCAGGGCCCCCTGCTGGGTCTGCAGTGGTAGAAGGGCTTTTCTGTCACATCAGAGAATCGTTTCTGGGTCACATGGCCTGCCTTTGGTGAATCTTTTTTTTTTTTTTTTAATATTTATTTATTTGGCTGCGTCAGGTCTTAGTTGTGGCATGCGGGATCTAGTTCCCTTACCAGGGATTGAACCCAGGTCCCCTGCATTAAGACCCCTGTGGAGTCTCAACCTCTGGACCACCAGGGAAGTCCCATGGTGAGTCTTGAAATCAGGTGGCCCAGGCCCTCACCTGAGCTGGATTCCTCATCATTCCAAGATGACTCCAATATCAATGCTTCAGGCTCTTATGGGCTAGCCTGGGAACCTCACCGCATTGTCTTGTTAAACCTTGAGTAACTGACTTAATAATGAACTGTGGGGCCAGAGCTGCTTGTTTGACCTCAGGGGCTGCCTTTTGCCTGCCCCACCCTCTACCCTAGAGCAGTGTCCTCTCGGGAAATGCAGCCGACCCAGCTGCATCCGTGGGAAGGCCTGGCCCCCGCACCTCGCCCTCCTGGCCCTGCTGAGGCCGCAGGAAATGACCCTCTTAGCAGCCACAAGCTGTGATCCAGAGGACAATGACAGAGGGACGGAAGCCCGCTTGTCCCAGCTAACTTGTCCCTTTGGGGACATGCCAGCTGCTGGAAACACAAAACTGAAGATTCAGTGGGAAAATATATTTTTAAGAAAACGAACAAACAATCCTATGGGCTTTAGCCAACTTCTGAGGCTCTGAGGGGTTTTGTTTTCTTTATTTCTGTATGTGAGTGTGCGTGTGTGTTTAAGACATAAACAAGACTCAGAATCAAAGAATCTAAGGCTTGGAAGGTCAGCCATCCCACCCAAGCAGCAGGCCCCCTGTGACATCTGTCTTCATGTGGCTGCGACCCACCTCTCCACACCGCTGTTAATCACGTCACGTGGCTCTGGCCACTGTCCCCCACCCCATCTCCACTCACCACCTAGAATCCAGAGAGCTCTTCTCAAACTCAAATCAGCTCAGCAATTCTGGCGCTCTGCAGGCTGGCCCTGTCTCATTCTTCAGGTGTCACCTCTAATGCCACCTCCTCCAAGGGCCTTCCTGGACACTGTGAAATAGCACCTCTCAACAGTAATCTCTCATAGCACTGAACCCCATCTGGAATGCTCTGGTTTCTTTACATGTGCCAGGCGCATAGTAGGCACTCAACAAATGTTTATTGACAGACTGAATGTTTTTCAGTGGTTGTTGCATTCAGATCAGAGTTGGCTGAGAGAATCCAGATTTTATTGTATTTCAACCAACATTATTGGCTACAAATTGTGTGCCAGGGCGGGAGGCAAATCAATCAGGAATTCCGCTCATTCATTCATTGGTTCATTTGGAGGGGACAGCCCTGAGTGAATAGTGATTCAGTCTGGGGTGTGCAGAGACCTAAGAAAGCTTCACAGAAGAGGGGATTTGAGGTGGGCTTTCCATCAAAAGGAAAGGCAGGTGGGGTGGGGGAGGTTGTTCAACTGAAAGGAAGTGCAGAAGTTTGGAAGTTGAAAGTGAATGTGTTTGGAAAAGGAAGAGAACCGTGAAGTGTGGAGTTTAATTTATTCCCACTTTGGATGTTCAGGGAAGGCAGGGACCTGATTTTTGTCTGGGGCAGCAGGGTGGGGGGACACTCCACCTTGTTTAAGCAATAAAGAGATGGATGTGCCTGGCTGACGTGAGAGACGAAGCTGTTCTGTGGCCCTGGAGGCCTTGAATGCCGTGTTGAGTGGTCTGGCTTTTCAGCCATAGGCAACAGAGTCTAATAAAAATAATCATTTTGAGAAGGCTGTTTCGAGAGCCTGGATGTCCTTGGCTCCTGAACTCTAGTTTTCTAGCAATGCAGACCCCCCCCTCCCCCACAGGATGCTTCTAGAAAATACAGTTGCCAGGGCTCCATCCTGGAAGTGTCTGATTCTCTGTAAGTCAGAGTTGGGGCCTGGTCATTCGCATTTTCCCAACCTTTTCACATGTTCTCATCATTCACGGGGTTTGGTGACTAGTGAGGCTCAGAGAGGTAAAGGCATTTGCCCAAGGTCACCCAGCCAGACAGTGGCAAAGGGGGCATTTTGAACCAGGTCCGTCTGGCCCTCCACATTTACTCACTTTATCTGCAGCCTCCTCTGGACAATCTCTTTTCTCCAGTTTTACTTTCCCCTGAATGCGAGAATCTGGGCCGTGGCTTGGTCTACCCGCCCTGTGCTCCCTTCCCCTCCCCGCTCCAAGCCTCAAAGGTCAGGTACCTCCCAGCCTCCCGCGGGCATGTCCATTTATGGCTCTGTTGTTCCAAAATGTGGCCAAATTTATAAACTCCCCCTTCCCGGAGACACGAAACAATTTGTGCAGAGTGCAGTGCGGGGGCAGAGCTGGGAGCTTCGTCCGAGGCCTGGACTTCAGCCCGGGCCCAGGCTCAATGAGCTCTGGCGTTGGATAGGTCCCAGACCCTCCCTGGGCCTCAGTTTCTCTACCTACAGAGCAAAGGAACTGGACTAGATCATTCCTTAAACCCTTACTAAGTCTAGACACATCCAACTTACTGCTTACAAGTGCCAATTCCCTAAACCCATGACCCCAATAATCGTAAAAGGAGGTGCTAGAGGATGGACTGCATGCAGCCTCTAGCCTCTCTCCTTTGCATTGCTTTTCTTTTTCTTTTTTTTTTTTTTTTTTGGCCATGCCATGTGTCATGCAGGATCTTAGTTTCCTGACCAGGGATTGAACCCATGCCCCCTGCAGTGAAAGTGCAGAGCCCTAACGACTGGACCACCAGAAAATTCCCTGCATTGCTTCTTTTCTTTCTTTTTTCTGTTTGACTTTTTTTAATTAAAAAAATTACCCAAGGAATATACTTTCATGGAAAAATAAAAGTAGCCCTCCCCAGCTCCCATTCCTACTCCCCTTCTCAGAAATAATGATTGCCAGAAGTGTGAAGTGGAGCTTTCAAGACATGATTCTCTGCATTTATTTATACATGCATTCATGTTCATATGGGAGGGGTTTTATTCAATTTATTTTTTACATAAATGGGAGTTGTATTTTTTGTTCAACATCTTTCTTTTTTCACTTAATGTCTTATCCCTTTTTCCATATCAGCCTCTTCCTTAAAAAAGTTTGAATGAGGTATGACTTACATACTATAAAATTCACCTGTTGTGAATGTAGAGCTCAAAGATTTTTAGTAAATTTATGGAGCTGTGCATCCATCATCACAATCCAGTTTTAGAGCATTTCCAGTCCCCCAACAAGTGCCCTTATGCTCATTTTGAGTCAACCCCTGCTCTCACCCCTGGCCACAGATGCCCACTGATCTTTCTGTAGGTTTGCCTTTTCCAGACATTTCATGTAAATGGAATCAAACAATACATTGTCTTTTGCCTCTGACTACTTTTATTAGCATAACTATTTAGAGGTTTACCCATGCTATAGAGTGTATCATCTTTTTTTTTTTTTTTTTTTTGGCTACTCTTCCATTTTATAGATATACTACATTTTGCTAATTGCTTACCAGTTGATGGACACTTGGAATGTTTTCAGTTTGGAGCTATTAGGAATAATATTGCTATAAATGTTCGCACCTAAGTCTTTGTGTGGGTGTGTGTTCTCATTTCTCTTGGATGGACTCTCTTGGATGGACCTTTTATACTGCTGTGGCATCCTCCATTGGCTGGAAACACTCTGATGTCATAACCAGTCCCCCATCCGTGGACACTTAGGTTGTTTCCAAGGTTTCACTCTCACAAACCTCGTTGCTCTGAGCTGTTTCACACATCCATCTTTGGGCACATGTGCAGGGAGAGAGAGAGCTGGGTCACAGAGTATGTACAGTTTACATTTGTTGAACTGTTGTCTTCTCTTCAAATGAACAGGAAATGATGAAAGAGAGAGAATCCACAGTGAAGATACCATGCCCACCTGCATCCCACCCATTGAGCTTGAGGGACTAGACAAGGAGGAAAAAGGTGGCTTCTGGAGAAAAGTCCCCAGGACAGGGCAGTCACAGGATGGCCAAGTCCAGACAGGAGGAAGTAGAGGCTCATATAGGGACTAGAACCCTTCCTCCCAAGCTTCTCTTTTGCAGGGCTGTAGGTAAAGAGCTCTCAGTCGCTGGAGGTATGCAAATGGAGGCTGGCCAGTCATGTGGCAGGGGCTATAAAGGAGCTCTCAAAATCTGATGGGGGACTGGGCTGTATGGCTTCTGAGACAGCAGTGTGGCTGAGGGGTTAAGAATGTGGCTTTTGCTGGTAGGGACCCTTGGTTCAAACTCCAGCTCTGCCATTTCCTAGCTCCATGATGCTGAGAGAGTAAATTCAATGCCCACAGCCTCAGTTCTCTCAGCTGTAAAGTGGGGATGTATCTCCGTGTCCCATAGTCAATGGGGTGTCAGAGACATCAAGTGGGTGGGGCTCAAGTTTTGGGTTTATGATTATGACTCTCTTGATCCTGTGGTCATGGGTTGTTCTCCCTGGGACCCCAGGAACTGGGCATTGGAGGACTGTGATGTGTGCCCAGTAGCCTCCAGAGAAGGAACGCCCTCAACAACCCTCAAAGGTTGGCTGTCCCTCTTCCAGCCATGTGACCTTGGGCAAGGATGTGATCTGTAACTCAATGTCCTCCTCTGCACAACAGTAACAGTACTAACCTCATAGGGCTGTTGGGCAGGGAGAATAGGTTAAACTTCATGTGACAGAAAACCCCAAAATAAGAGTGGCTTACCCAAGAATCATTTCTCTCACGTCTAGAGGTTAGCAGGTGAGCAGTCTAGGACTGGTGTGACAGCTCCATGGAGTAGTTAGGGATCTAGTTCTCAGCTCTTCCAATCTTAGTATGTGGCTCTAATCCTCATAATACAACAGGACAGCCAGAGATCCAGCCATTACATCTGTATTCAGAAAGGAGCATGGAGGAAGAGGGGGCAAGAGGGCAAAGAGTATGAACCGGTCCTTAAAGGTTTCCCCAGCTGTCACCTGACAGTTCCACTTATGTCTCATTGGCCAGAACTTTATCAAGTAGCTACACTAGCTGCAAGGGAGAGGGGAACAGATATAGAGGAGACAGGGAATAGCTTTGTTTCCTCCAGCCCCCAGGGAACCATTATTCCAGCTCCTGTCACTATAGATTTATCTTGCCTGTTCTAGAACTTTATACACATGTCATCACACAGAACATTCTCTTGTATCTGGCTTATTTCATTCAACATTATGTTATGACCTCCTGAGTTTTGTTTTGTTTTTTATCTCCCTCCATCCAGAAGGAGACATTTATCAACATTTGGTATTTCATTAATTTCTTCCATCAATGAGTCACTCATTCAACAAATATTTTTTGACCCCCTACTATATAGGGAGGGCTGGCCAAACACAATCATTCATGGCAAAGACTGATGAACTCTGAGTTTCCCAGGATGTTCTCTCACTCAAGACTATTTTGGCGCCAAATTACAATGGCGACAACCCTACTCTGAACTCCTCCAGCATTGGGGAGAATCCCCGGTAGACAGAGGCCACATAGTCCAGTGGTGAGGAGCTCGGGCTCTGGCACCCACAGATGGGCACTTAATAGGTACTTAATAAACAGTAGCTGCAACTACTTCCTTGGTACTGGCATGAGAGCCTTGTAAGGAGCAGAGCCCTCCTCTTTTCTCATCCTTTACTGGCCTTGTAAGGTAGGTACCGTTATATTTTACCAACAAGGAAAGGATGCTCGGAGAGGTGACGCAACTCTCCCGAGGTTGCACAGCTGGTGAGTGTCTGAGCTGGGATTCAAACCCGGGCCTGTTGAGTATCAAGCCTGAACTTTCACTTCTCTGTTATGGGCAATCACCTAAATCTCCTCACCTTCCTTTTAGCCTTGACCCACTCAAGGGAGAGCCCAGGGTCGTCATGGACAAAGGCCGCACACTTTG
This sequence comes from Globicephala melas, assembly GCF_963455315.2. Classification (NCBI taxonomy): domain Eukaryota; kingdom Metazoa; phylum Chordata; class Mammalia; order Artiodactyla; family Delphinidae; genus Globicephala; species Globicephala melas. The sequence goes on from NC_083326.1 coordinate 66,372,314, forward strand.
CTTTGCCATTTCTTGTCTTTCTCCCGTTTGGGGGTCAATCCAGGATGTTTTCCTGGCTCCAAAGCCAGGTTTGTCTGTTTCAGCTTAAAATCATATTGAAGGGGTAGGAAGAGGCATAACTTGCCAGCATCTCCCTCTGCCTGTGTCCAACACCCTGGCCCTGGGTTCTAGATGGTCTCACTGCCATTTGCCCCCTCCTTCTTGCTTCCTGGAGACCGTCCACCTTGGGGCCCCCCTGAGCTCTCACTGTCAAGTGGCCCCAAATGGCAGCATTTTCCTAAGTGACATTTTTCTAAGTGATGGGCATGAGATTATACATTTGGGTCGATTGTTACCAGTGTCCTGATTCACCCAGCCCATTCCTGCGAGCGAATGTGCCTTTCATTTTAACTGCTGCCTTTTAAAGGACCCATGCATCTGTTTTTCCAACCACAGAAAATCTATTAGAAAGGGGAAAAAATGTCAAATAAATAGTTAACTTGTCTCCATGGGAGCAAATTTTCCAGGGAAGAAAATATGTCAATCTTATGATATAACAGAGCGGCTTTCAAAAAAGAATTTTTCAGCGTGAACTCTTTTGCAGAGGGTACTTAAACTGAAGTTCAATGTCCAAATGGTTAAAGTAGATCTGCTGGGATAGAAGGAGGGGTGGAGTTTGCACGGTGACATGGCTGCCCTCTTACTTCCTAGCCTCCCACTTCTCTCTGAAACTTGCCTCTGTGTGTGGAACCCAGTTTGAGAACCTCTGGGAGTGCCCTGACCCAGGAGTTAGAATCTTGGGCCCGAGCCCCAGGGTCATCCTTTACTAGCATGTGATTTCATGGGAGGGAGTGGGCTTCTCTGGATTCAGTTTTCCCATCTGGGAAATGGCACAGTTGTACTAAAGATTTCCTTTCAAACTTTCCAGTTCAAAGATTCTGTGTGACTGGGGAATATTTAGTCTGAAGTGGTGAACTGTTGGAATATAGACTTTTTGAAAAAATAAACAGAGTTCTTTTGTTTGAGGAGATCCAGTAACAAACCAACTGCTACAAAAGTGTTTTCCAAGTAGAGGTGCTGTGGGCCTCGTTTCATGAATTGATAGAAAATGAACAATAGCTTCATTTACTTCATTATTAGAAAGCAGATAAAGTCGAATCATTATGCTGTAAAATTATACAGTGCTGTATGTCAACATATCTCAATAAAATTTGGGGGAAAAGGGGAATAATATTAAAATGTAAAAAAAAATACTACTCAAGAAATATCACTCCCATAAATCAATGCCAAAAAAGCCACTAATGTACTACTGTATCCAGTGAGAGGAACACGCTAGAAAAAAAAGTAGACTAAAGATGTCCCGTGCTATCCCATCTGTGTAATCAATTCATCAGTAACCCTTCCCTAATGCTCAGTATATGTAACATGCTAAGTAAAAAAGTACTTAGTAATGAAGTCAAACTGAACATTAATACAGTTACTGAACAGTACTGCAGATGGTTTTTTAAAAATCAAACATACACATACAATTGGGAGAACCAAGTGTTCTGCTTTGCTCAGACTGAGGGCTTTCTTTTTAATTTCTTTTTTATTTTTTTGGCCGCGCCATGCAGCATGTGGGATCTTATTCCCCTGACCAGGGATCGAACCTGCCCCCGTTGCGGTGGAAGTGCGGAGTCTTAACCACTGGACCGCCAGGGAAGTCTCGAGAGGTTTCTTGAGACACAGGACTTTCGGTACTAAAACCAAGATTGTCCCAGGCAAACCGGGATGAGTTGGTCACCTACTCTACAGCATAGTAACAGCAGTTACTCTGTGCCAGACACTGTTCTAAACGTTTTTCACATTTTAACTCTTTTAATCTGCATCACAACCCTATAAAGTAGGTAATATTAATGTCTCCATTTTTACAGATCCTCAGGGGAAATGAAAGCTCAGAGAGGTTAAGTGGCTTTTCCAAGACTACACAGCTGACTGGAGGCTGAGGCAGGATGAAAACCCACCTGATACGGCTCTGGTGCTCCTAACTGTTACATAACATTGTCTTGCTCCTAAATTGTGTCTTTCACAAATCACAGCACTGTGACCAGTTCTGTGACCAAGGCCAGCCGGGGAACTCAGGAGACTCAGACCTGGCTTTCTGTGGAATAATATTGAGGGGCCCCCAGCTTCTCTGGGTCCTGGCTTGCAGCTGGGTGAAATGAAGGGACTGGTTTGGAGCAGTGGTTTCCCCATTTTTTAAAGTGGTAGAACTTGTCAGACAATTGGGACCCCAATATATAAAACAGACCAGGAAATTTACATCTTCAGGGTTGAGCTGAAAATTCTTCATTGCATACAGAATTCCCGAAACTCTGCCCCGTAGCCTGAGGCTTCCAGAAGCAGTGTGAAAACCTGTGGTTTAATGGCTCTCTAGGGAAATTTTAGGCTTTAAAATTAAATCCAACATTTAATTTAAACATTTTATTCGTTCACACTGCAAAAATGTTTGAGCTGCGTAAGATCTGCCAGGCACTGGTCCAGGCACTGGGACATCAGAGATGAGTTTGAGAGGGCTTCTCCTCCAAGGATCTACTGACATTAGGGGCTGCATCATTCTTTGTTTTTTCCTGTGCATTGTCGAATGTTTAGCAGCATTCCTGGCACCTACTCACTAGATGCCAGGAGCACCTACCTGCCCAGCTGTGACAGCCCAAGATGTCTCCAGACGTTGGCATGTGGGATCTTAGTTCCCCGACCAGGAATTGAACCCAAGCCCCCTGCATTGGAAGCGTGGAGTCTTAACCACTGGACCGCTGGGGAAGTCCCCAAACGTATTTTTTTTAAAAAGAAATTATTGGGAATTCCCAGGCGGTCCAGTGGTTAGGACTTGGTGCTTTCACTGTCGTGGCCTGGGTTCAATCCCTGATTAGGGAACTAAAATTCCACAAGCTGCGTGGTGTGGCCAAGAAAAAGAAAAGAAAAGAAAAAAAAAACTATCATAGAATGATCAATGTATGATAAAACTAAAATGAGGTGATGAGACAGGTGTTACTGGGGCACTTCTTCAGGTTGGGTGAGCAGAGACAGTGTCTCTGAGAAGGTGATATTTGATCTGGAACCTGACGTCCAGTGGGAAGGAGCCAGTCACGCAAAGATCTGAAGGAAGTGGTTCGGTCAGAGGAACAGCAAGAGCAAAGGAGGAGAGGATGGATGGAACTTGGCTTACGGAACAGAACGAAGGCCAGTGTGGCAGGAGCATCGAGGTTGAGGGGCAGAGGAGGGAGAGGTGAGCTGAGTGGGGTGCGGAAGGCAGATAGAAATGGGGAAGATCAGAGTACTGAGAGCCTCTCAGGCCAGGGAGGGACGTTAGATTTTATTTTTAAATATGAGCATCTGCTATGTGCTCCTGGGCTGGTGCTGGGGACACAAATGTGAATAAGGTAGTTTACTTGTGAGCCCACAGAGGATGAGGCAATTAATTTTAACTGGGGTGAGTCTAGGAAGGCTTCGTGGTGGAGGTGACTTCGGAGCTCACTTGAAGGATTAATAAGAACCTATTATGTGTAGAAAAGGAATGGCGGAAATTGTTTTCTGCACCTTATGCAAGTGATTCTTTCTATGCAAGTTGTCAAATTGCTGACTCCTGGGTCCTATGCCCAGAGGTGCTGGGGCCCAGGAATCTGTATTCAACCAGCATTGTAATGATTCTGATGCAGGTGGGGGGAACCCCACTTTGAGAACGGTGCTCCGTGGCTTTTGTGCCACTTTTCTAGTGCTCAGTGGAGTATGAATGTCTTGAGAAGTCTTATTCCAGGTGGAAAGCATTCACTGGTCTATTGTGTACCAGGACCAAGGGAAGAGAAGAGAAAGGCAGAAGGATCCAGTTTCTGCTTTTCTAACGCCCCCAGTTACCCGCTTCTCTCGTATGAGGAAACAGAAACTTAGAGCGGATAAGTGACTCCCCCAAGGTCACACAGCTCAGAAGAGGCCCATCTGGATGCTGAATTCAGGCCTATCCAGCCCTCCTAGTCCAGTGCTCTATCCCTTCCACCAGCCACACTCAGGCTGTTCTTCCCTGGAGGAGATACCTTACATGCCATCTGTGAAGTTAGCGTCTACTGATTTGAAAATCAGCTCTGACTCACACCAGACGGAGCTGCATGAAGCCGAGCAGGCCAGGAGCCAAAAGGCTGAGGAGGAGATTATACACAAGGCACTACGTGTAAGGCTGGGAACGCACAAGTGCCCTGAATGCTGCTTGTTTTCCTTCCAACTTGACACACGCAAAAATGTTCAGGCCGCAGGAAATATGTTGGCAGCTGTTGGAGGTGTGGACAGGAGCTTTGCAAGAGCAGGCTGGTATGAGGCGGGCGCCAGGGACGAGAGCAGGCCTGACTGCTGCGAGCATGACTAAGAGCCTTCCTTCCCTGAAATCCAACTCCCTTTCCTTGTTAGCAGGGTGTCTTTGCAGCTGGGACCCCACCAGGTCTGGAGCTGGAGCTGTGTAAGTGGTTCATAAGCATGTAGTTGTGTCAGAGTGTGTAAATGGTAAGTGTGTAATTGTGTAAAGGGGTTAAGCGGGTAAAAGGGCGCGTAAGCAGATGAGCAAGTAAGCGTGTAACTGTGTTAGCACCTGAGAGTGTAAGCATGTAAAATATACGTGTGCAAGGAGGTACGCATGCAGCATGTAAGGAGGTAAACACGTAAGCAGGTAAGTGTATAAGTCTGTAACTGAGTAACTAGGTCAGGGAGTAAGCATGTAATTGTATGGGCAGAAAGTCTGTAAATAAGCAAGCATGCAAGCAGGCAATCATGCAGGCGTTCAGCACGTAAGCGGGTACACGTGTGAGCATAGCAGCATTTGCCTGCGCTCCACGTGAGGCGTGCAGCTTCCACACACTGCCCTGACATGTACCAAGGCTGTCTTCAGAATTTCAACCTGATCATGGTTTTGGCCTGTGATAGGGTGAGGTGACAACATCGAAGACCCATTCTAGGGTATTCTGAGCACAAAATAGCCTCAGGCTATTTGGGCGAGTAATTCTACTCACGCATTTAGGCAGGGCAAACAGAGGCTAAGTGTGTCAGTGTGCTGAAGGGATGATTCCCCAAAGCGGCCTTAGGTGTCCATGAAATGATTTCAGGTGGCACAAGGCTAAACATTTTTTTCCTGTCAATCATTACATGTGTCCTAGAGGAAAATTTAAAACTGGCCCTCGAAACTCATGATTTCATCATGGCCATTGGTTCTTAAGATGAGTTTATTATTATTATTATTATTTTTTGGCCGCATCACGCGGCTTGCAGGATCTTAGCTCCTGACCAGGGATTGAACCCGAGCCCTTGGCAGTGAAAGTGCAGAGTCCTAACCACTGGACTGCCAGGGAGTTCCTAGGATGAATTTAAATTGATAGTAGATGTGTTTGAGTTTTGAAAAAGTGAGTTAAATCCACTCCACAACTGGGGTCTATGGGCAGCCTGATTTGCCAGCAGCAGTAGCAGCAGCAAAGCCCCAGGCTACCATAGCTTTCATTCCACAACCAGGGCACTAATGGGTGGTCCCATCCATCATAGTGACAGCAGCAGCAGCAACAGCAGCAGAATCTTGTGTTTCCCTGCTCTCTATCCCTGTGGCATAGGGATACCTAGGCCCAGCAGCTTCTGCCCACCCCCATCTCTGCCAGAAGGTCCTCAGTGACAGCAGGTGACCCAGAATAGCACTTCTTCCCCCACATATGGCACCAAAAGGAATTGAGCAGGAGGCTCAGCATCACAAGAAGAATGAAGCAGATAATAATAACATTGCAAGGGCTCAGAAAAATTAAGCTGTCATTGGAACACAGGACTACAGAAATAGTCCAGAACCTACAGTGAAAAAGGGTAATTTCTAAAATACAGGATTTGAATAGGCTCAAGAATCTCCTAACATAATAACCAAAATGTCTAGGATGTAATAAAAAAGTTATCAATTATACCAAGAACTAGGAAAATTACAATTTGAATAAGGAAAGAAAATCAACAGATGCTAATATCAAGATGGAGTAGATGCTGGAATTATTTGACAAGGACTTTGAAGCAGCCATCATAAAAATGCTTCAACAATAATAACAAATATTCTGGAGACAAATTTAAAAATAGAAAATCTTAACAGAGAAATAGAAATTATAAAAAGAACCAAATAGCATTTATAGAACTGAAAAATATAGTAATCAAAATAAAAACCTTGCTCGATGGACTCAGTGGAGTGGAGATGACAGAGAATAGAATTAGTGAATTAAAGATGTGTCTATAGAATTTCCTCAATCTGCACAACAGAGAGAAACAAGACTGAAAATATATGCAAAAGACATACCTGATAAATGACTCTTATCCAATACATACAAAGAACACTTAAAGCTCAAAAATAAGAAAACAATCTGATTGGGAATTCTCTGGTGGTCCAGTAGTTAGGACTCTGCTCTTCCACTGCAGGGGGCCCAGGTTCGATCCCTGGTCAGGGAACTAAGATGACACATGCTGCAGCCAAAAAAAAAAAAAAAAACCAACAACAACCACCAAAAAAAACCTGGTTAAAAAAATGGGCCAACGATTTTAACAGACACCTCACCAAAGAAGATATAAAGATGGCAAATAAGCATATGAAATGATGCTCTACAACATATGTCTACATATAATGCATATTAAAACAACAGTTAGATACCACTACACACCTATTAGAACGTCCAAAATCCAGAACATGGACAACACCAAATGCTGGATGTGAAGCAACAGGAACCCTCATTCATTGCTGGTGGGAATGCAAAATGGTGCAGCCCCTTTGGAAGACAGTTTGGCAGTTTCTTACAAAACTAAACATACTCTTACTATACAATCCAGCATTCACACTACTAGGTATTTACCTAAAGGAGATAAGTTATGTCCACACAAAAACCTATACAAAGATTTTTATAGCGATTTATACATAATTGCCAAAACTTGGAAATGACCAAGATGTCCTTTTATAGAGAATGGATAAATAAATATGGTACATCCAGACAATGGAATATTATGCACTGCTAAAAAGAAATGAGCTGTCAAGCCAGGAAAAGACATGCAGGGAACTTAAATGCATAACATTAAGTGAAAGAGGCCAATCTGAAAAAGCTATATACTGTATGATTCCAACTATATGACATTCTGGAAAAGGCAAAACTATGGAGACAGTAAAAATATCAGTGGTTATGAGGAGTTAGAGGATGGGAGGGATGAATAGGCAGAGCACAAAGGATTTTTAGAGCAGTGAAAATACTCCGTATGTTACTATAGTTTGGATATATGTCATTATACACTTGTCCAAACCCATGGAATGTACAAAACAAAGAGTGACTATGTACTTTGGGTGATTGTGATGTGTCAAAGTAGATTCATTTGTTGTAACAAATGTACCATTCTGTGGGGAATGTTGATAATGGGGGAGGCTATGCACGTGTAGGGGCATGGAGTATATGGGAAATCTCTGTTCCTTCATCTCGGTTTGGCTTTGAAGCTAAAACTGCTCTTAAAAAAAAAAAGACTGAAAAAAAATGAATAGAACCTCACAGATCTGTGGGACAATAACAAAGGATCTCACCTTCGTATCACTGGAGTTCCAGAAGTAGAGGAGGAAGAGTGTGGGACTAAAAAAGTGTTCAAAGAAATAAAATTTGGAGATGTCCCAAATTTGGTGAAAGACATAAAAATATGGATACAAGAAGCCAAGTTAATCCCAAATAGGATAAATTTGAAGAGAGCCACAGCAAGATACATCATATTTAAATTTGTAAAAACCAAAGACAAAGAAAAAATATATTAAAGGCAGCAGAGGGATTTCACTGTTGGCACAGTGGTTAAGAATCTGCCTGCCAATGCAAGGGACATGGGTTCGAGCCCTGGTCCGGAAAGATCTCACATGCCACGGAGCAACTAAGCCCCTGCGCCACAACTACCAAGCCTGCGCTCTAGAGCCCACGCCCCACAACTACTGAGCCCATGCGCCCTAGAGCCCGTGCTCTGCAACAAGAGAAGCCACCGCAATGAGAAGCCCATGCACCAAAACGAAGAGTAGCCCCTGCTCGCCACAACTAGAGAAAGCCTGTGCGCAGCAACGAAGACCCAATGCAGCCAAAATTAAATTAATTCAAAAAAGAAAACTTGTAAAAAAAGTAAATAAAAGCAGCAGAGAGAAATGACACATACTTATAAAGGAATACTACCTTGGATCACAGCAGATGTCTCATCTGAAACCATGGAGGCAGGCAGGAAGTGGCGCAACATTTTTCTAGTGCTGCAAGAAAATGAATGGTACCCAGTGAAACTATCTTTCAGGAGTGAAGGGAAAAATAAAGACATTCTCAGATGAATGGAAACTAAGAGAATTTCTTGCTAGTAGACTTGCTACTAAAGAATGGCTAAAGAGGGCTTCCCTGGTGGCGCAGTGGTTGAGAGTCCGCCTGCCGATGCAGGGGACACGGGTTCGTGCCCCGGTCCGGGAAGATCCCACGTGCCGCGGAGCGGCTGGGCCTGTGAGCCATGGCCACTGGGCCTGCGCATCCAGAGCCTGTGCTCCGCAACGGGAGAGGCCACAACAGTGAGAGGCCCACGTACCGCAAAAAAAACAAAACAAAACAAAAAAGAATGGCTAAAGAATGTTCTCTCATCAGAAAGAAAATAATCACAGAAGAAGGCTGAAGCCTTTAGAAATGAAAGAAAAGTGGAATGGGTAAAAATAGAAGTAACCTATCCTTCACCTCATGATTTTAAATCATATTTTATGATTGAAAAAAATTTATAATACCATCTGATGTGGTGGTATTGGGAGGCAGAGATATTGAATAATATCCTCCAAACTGAGAAGGAACTTTGAGACCGAAAAATAGAGCGGACAACTGCATAAAGTGCAGTTATGAAGTTTATTGTGGGTAACTTGCATAGAGGCAGGAAGGATTGGGCAAATGGATGATCCAGAGGCATTTGAAGCTGTATTGCATGCCACTGAAGGGGTACAGGGGAATTTGAAGGGGCTAAAGCTAAAAATAGAATATGACTACTAGGGAGAAGCACCTCCACACCAATGGGAACCAAGGGGTTTTTCCTACCCTCGAGGGGCTCATGACCATTAACCATCTGTGTCAACGAAAGGCATTCTTCCAAGTTTCATGTCAGATGAAAGCAAGGGTAAAAGTTGATGGGGAACTCTTCTGGTTTGGGCACATTCCTTGGTGAGTTAGGCTAAATCTCAGTCACACGGAAAGGTGAGCTGACAAAATGTGGGTCTAAGGTGGAGCTGACAAAATGGAGTCAGTGTGGTTCTGCCACACAGGTGGACAATGTATGTAGAAGAAACACTTAAGACAATTAGATTGAAAAAGTGGGAGGGTAAAGGGCTCTAAATGGAAAGTGTGGTTTCTACATTTCACTCAATGTGGTAAATGTCGACATCAGTGGGCTGTGATGAATTACATGATTACACAGTAATACCTAGAAAAAGTACTAGAAAAAAAACCTATATATTTATACATACATGTGTATATAAATGTAAATATATATATTTACACGTACATTTACTATACAAAGCAATATACTCAAAAATATTACAAATAAATCAAATTGGAATTCTAAAAATATTACCTAAATGCTTAGGTAATCCACATGAAAGCAATAAAAAGCAACAGAGGATGAGAAATAGAAGAAAAAGATAGAAATACATAGTCAAATGGCAGACTTAAGTCTTAACATATCAACAGTTACTTTAAATGTAAATGGCGTAAATATACCAAATAAAAGACAGAAGATTGGCAGAATGGTTAAAAAATTATGATCCAACTGTATACTATTTAGGGAATTCCCTGGTGGTCCAGTGGTTAGGACTCTGAGCTTTCACTGCTGAGGGGCGTGTTCGATCCCTGGTCGGGGAACTAAGATCAAAAACAAGCCAAGGCTGTCCACTTTTGCCACTTGTATTCAACATTGTACTATAGGTTCTGGACAGACAACAAGATAAAAATGAAAATAAAGGTACCTATTTGGGAAGAAAAGAGGTAAAACTGTCTTTATTTACAGATAACATGATCATGTATGTAGAAAATCCTAAAGACCTCCCCTCCTACCATGAACAAAAACTGCTAGAACTAATAAATAAGTTCAGTAAAGTCACAGGATGCAAGGTCAATATAATGAAAAAAATCCATTGTACTTCTCCACACTAGCAACAAACAACAACAGCAAAAAGAAACCAGGAAACTAACTCCATTCACTGTAGCATTAAAAAAAAATACTCAGGAGTAAATCTATCAAAAGGAGTGCAAGACTTGTACACAGAAAACTATAAAACATTGATGAGAGGAATTTAAGAATATCTAAATATATGGAGAGAGATTCATGTTCATGGACTCAATATTAAGATGACAGTTGGGCTTCCCTGGTGGCACAGTGGTTGAGAGTCCGCCTGCCGATGCAGGGGACACGGGTTCGTGCCCCGGTCCGGGAGGATCCCACATGCCATGGAGCGGCTGGGCCCATGAGCCATGGCTGCTGAGCCTGTGTGTCCGGAGCCTGTGCTACACAACGGGAGAGGCACAACAGTGAGAGGCCTGCGTACCGGGGAAAAAAAAAAAAAAAACATGACAATTGTTCCCAAATTGGTCTCTAGATTCCATATAATCTCTACAAAATACTAACAGGATTTAGCATGCTAACAGGATCATTTAACTGATCCTAAAATTCATTTGGAAATGCAAGGACATAAAATAGTCAAAAGAATTTGTAAAATGAAGAACAGTTGGAGGACTTGTACTTCCTAAGTTCAAACTTAACCGGCAAAAGGCTGAACATAGATCAATGGAACAGAATCAAGAGTCCAGAAATAGACCCTTACATTTATGGTCAATTGATTTTCAACAAAGTATCAAGGCAATTTGATAAGGAAAAGGTAGTTTTTTCAACAAATAGTTCTGGGACAATTGGATATCAATATACAAAAGGATGAATTTATGTCCTACCTCACACAATACAGAAAAATAAACTGAAAATGGATCACAGATATAAATTTAAGAACTACAACTATATGGGAATTCCCTGGCGGTCCAGTGGTTAAGACTCAGCGCTTTCACTGCCGTAGTCCTGGGTTCATTCCCTGGTCAGGGAACTAAGATCCTTCAAGTTGTGTGGCGTGGCAAAAAAAAAGTCAAATAAAAACAAGTGTTGGTGAGGATGTGAGGAAATCAGAACCCTTATACACTGCTGATGGGAAGGTAAAAGAATGTGCCCCTTTGGAAAACAGTAGACACTAAACACAGAATTACCACATACCCAGCAATTACACTCCTAGGTATCTACCCAACAGAAATGAAAACATATGTCCACATAAAAACTTGTACATGAATGTTCATAACAGCATTATACCTAATAGCCCCAAACTGTGAACAATCCAAATGTCCATCAATTGGTGAATGCATAAACAGACTATGGTAATAGTAGAATATTATTCAGCAATTTAAAAAGTAATGAAGGGGCTTCCCTGGTGGCGCAGTGGTTGGGAGTCCGCCTGCCGATGCAGGGGACACGGGTTCATGCCCCGGTCCGGGAGGATCCCACATGTGGCGGAGCGGCTGGGCCCGTGAGCCATGGCCGCTGAGCCTGCGCGTCCAGAGCCTGTGCTCTGCAACGGGAGAGGCCACAACAGTGAGAGGCCCGCGTACCGCAAAAAAAAAAAAAAAAAAAGTAATGAAGTACTGATACAACATGGATAAACCTCAAAAACATCATGCAAGTGAAAGTAGTCAGACATAAATGGTCACATATTGTATGATTCCACTTATACAGAATGCCCTGAAAAGGTATATTTATAGAAACAGAAAGCAGGTCAATGTTTGCCCACAGCTGAGGTTGGGAGTTGAGATGACTGTGGATGATCACAGGTGAACTTGGTAGGGTAATGGCAATATTCTTTTTTTTTTTTTAAATAAATTTATTTATTTACTTTTGGCTGTGTTGGGTCACACATTATGTGTTGGGTATAATGCTGTTATGTTGGTTGTGCTGCGTGTGGGCTTTCTCTAGTTGCGGCGAGTGGGGGCTACTCTTCGTTGTGGCGCGCGGGCTCAGTAGTTGTGGCACGTGGGCTTAGTTGCTCCGCGGTATGTGGGATCTTCCCTGACCAGGCATCAGACTTGAGTCCCCTGCATTGGCAGGCGGATTCTTAACTACTGTGCCTCCAGGGAAGTCCCAATGGCAATATTCTGAAATAATTGTGGTGGTGGTTGCATAACTCTATAAAGTTACTAAGAATCATTGAATCACTATATGTTTATCATTGATGAATTTTATGGTATAAATACCTCAGTAAAGCTGGGGAAAACACTGAGAGAATAAATTTCTGTTTTAAACCATCCAATCTGTGGTAATTTGTTATGGCAGCCCTAAGAAATGAATACAGGGTTCATTACACTATCACTTCTACTTTTCTGTATGGTTGAAATTTTTCATAATAAAATGTTAAAAAAAATATTGCAGGTCAACTCAGTGGCCTCCAGGTTAGGGGACACTGGGGAGTGGTGGAGATTGTGGCACATGCCTACAGAAGGCACACGCTCTGTCTAAAGCTCCTGTGATTGTGGCACTGTGGAATATGCACCCGGGGATGCCAGGGCTTCTGATTTGTCAAAAGAAACTGGGAATCCACATTTTTCTGTGCCATCTTATGAATTTGATATTTTTGTAACTAATTCAAAAATCTTAAATACTTGTGTGACTTTTTGAAGCAAGAACATGGCAACAGTGTACGTGTGTGTGTGTGTGTGTGTGTGTGTGTGTGTGTGCTGTTTGGATCTGATCCTCAAATAACACTGAGAATATGGGTTTCTTAAGTGCCTAGTATATGTCAAACACTATGAAGGCATTTTATAGGCTGTATTTCACTTAGTCATCATGAGGTAGCTATTGTTTACGAGGAATTTTTTTTTTTTTACACATGAGGAAACTGAAGCAAAGAGTTTGCATGTGTTCTCTCTCTCTTCCTCCATAAACCATGAGTTGTTTTGAAAGGTCTCTATCAACTGCTCAAAAGAGTGGACCCTGGAATTAGACAGACCTGGATTCAAAACTCAGCTCTCAAGTTAAACAGTATTTAACTTTGGGCTAGATACTCAAACTCTCTGAGAGCCTTGGTTTCTTCATGGGTATCAGTTCTTAATTCATGGGGCCATTAAAGGATTAAATGGGACAGAATATGTCAAATGCTAAGCCTGGTTACTGTAATACAACTAGGAGCTAGTAGATGCAAGCTATCATTATTGTTATTTTAAAATACTGTTGCTAGGTGCAAGAATTTCTTTCTTTCTTCCTTCCTTTCTTTCTCCTTCCTTACTTCCTTCCTTCCTTCCTCCCTCCCTTCCTCCCTTCTTTCCTTTCTCTCTCTCTCTTTCTTTATTATTATTTTTTTGTTGCTCCGTGCAGCTTGTGGGATCTTACTTCCCTGACCAGGGATTGAACCCAGGCCGTCGGCAGTGAGAACGCAGAGTCCTAACCACTGGACTGCCAGGGAATCCCCAACCTTGATAATTTTGAGAAGAAGTGGTCAAATACTTTGTAGGCTGCTCCACTATTGGATTTGTCCAATGTTTTTCTCATAAGACCAGGTTATGGGGAAGGAGACCACAGAGCTCTCCATTTCCATTACATCATATCAAGCAGACACGCTATCAACGTGATTGATGACTGTTGATGTTGGCCTTGATCACCCGGCTGACGTAGTGTTTTCTAGGTTTTTCCCCTGTCAAGTTACTCTTTGTTCTCCTTTCCATAATGTACGTTTTGGAAGGAAGTCGCTATGTACAGCCTATGCCTAATAAGGAGAGAGTTATGCTCCCCCTCCTTGAGGGTAGAGTATCTATACATGAATTATTTGGAATTCTTTTGTGTATTAGATTCCTAAAGATGCCGTAATAAATTACCATGGACTAGATGGCTTAAAACAACAGACATTTATTCTCTCAGAGCTCTGGAGGCTAGAAGCCTGAAGTCAAGGTGTCAGCAGGGCCATATTCCCTCTGAGGGGTCTGGGGAAGAAGTGTTCCTTGCCTCTTCCTGCTTCTTGTGGCCACAAGCATTACTTGGCTTGGGGCAGGATGACTCTAATCTCTGCCTCCACCTTCACCTGGCCTTCTTCTCTGTGTATCTGTATGTCCTTCTTATAAGGACACCAATCATTGGTAAGGGCTCAGTCTGAATCCAGTATGATATCTTTTTTTTCTTTTAATTTTATTTATTTATTTATTTTATGCAGCAGGTTCTTGTTAGTTATCTATTTTATACATATTAGTGTATATATGTCAATCCCAATCTCCCAATTCATCCCACCCCCACCACCTCCACCCCAGTACAATATCTTGAGGTCCTTAACTAGTTACATTTGCAAAGACCCTATTTTTTTGTTGTTGTTGTTTTGTGGTACGCGGGCCTCTCACTGTTGTGGCCTCTCCCGTTGCGGAGCACAGGCTCCAGATGCACAGGCTCAGCGGCCATGGCTCACGGGCCCAGCCGCTCCGCGGCATGTGGGATCTTCCCGGACCGGGGCACGAACCCACGTCCCCTGCATCGGCAGGCAGACTCTCAACCACCGCGCCACCAGGGAAGCCCGCAAAGACCCTATTTTTGAATAAAGTCACATTCAGAGTTTCCGGTGGACCCGAGTTTTGGGGGCACGCTCTTCAGTCCACTCCATCCAGCATGAGACATTTGTCTCTTCTCTGCCCTTCATTAATTTATTCAATGATTTTTATTATTATGAACTAACGGATATTTATTTTTTTACTTTGAGTCATTATCCAATGCTACTTTAACTTTTTGCTTAAATTGTTTCAGCTTTGGCTATTAGAAGCTATTTCAGTTGGTTCCTATGACAGTCTTATTATTATTGTTGTTGTTATTATTTTTTGCACTTCCTTACTCTCTGGCCCTACAAGATGCTCCAGGCTCATCTTGTATATTTCCTGCTGCAGTCCTAGAACCAGCCATTTCTCTAGGGAGCTTTGGTTCCTTTTCTTGGGGAATAGCGTCAGAGACCAAAATCTGGGCATTAGGCATTCTTATGGCTTCTGGGGTGTCATTTCTTTTAGGCTCTCTCAGCAGACAGAGCAAAAAAAAATGTGTTTTCCATATATATAACTATATGTATATATATATTAAACATACACATACATATTTTATATAACACATACATATTAAAATTTGTATATATATATAAATTTGTGTATATGTAACCATCTATATCTATATTAAGCTGAACATGAACTCATGCTGATGTACCCAATTCTAATCCATTACCTTGTGGATCCTTCTAGCTTCTTTCTCTTGCTTATCTGTAAACTTCTGTTCCAACAGTGAGAAAACTGACTCCTGCTGACATCCATTTACTTAATTGTTCCATTCCAGTATACATGTGATGACAAATTGAAATTATAATGGAGTGATCACAGTTCAGGTGTACAAAAATGGAGTCAGGCAGTCACTAAGGATCTGGTCTCAGACACTTCTCTGTATCACCGAGAAAAACTTTCTTTGAATTGTACCAGACCCAAGGATACCACCAGGCTTATTCAGAACGCCTGCCAGCTGCAACCTTATGGCCTCAAGGTCTCCCCTTGTAACTATGCAACCAGTTTGGACCCCAACCAATCCTTACCTAAGAAGCACCTTTACTTCTTGCCAGCTTCAATTATAATTCTTGATAAACAACTCATGCAACTAAATGTAACCTTGAGGTTTCTGCCTTTATATAACATTTTGTAGTTCAGTGCAACACAGTTCAAGTGCTTCTTCAACCTGTGTCTCTCAGGCTGCAGTCCTAACAAACCTTTTAATTTCAATCAGGCCTCCATTTCAGAAGTTTTGGTTAATCCACATATAGCAGTATCAGAGTTGTTAACTTGTAACCACATAGGAAACAACATTATCAACTAGAGTACAGTGTTTGTGTGCAGTTCCTTTTGCCTTTAATCTTATAGACCCCACTTAGTGCAAAGATTTGCTTAGATTAGCACCTCCATTCCCTTCAGTGAAGTTGTTTCATATATTCATACATTCATATAGTTAAATTCTCTTATCACAGCCTTATTCTTTCCTAGGATGTCCCAACCTCCTAAATTATTATTTTTCTCATTTGCATATGTTAGGTTTCTCTCTGTGCTGTACAGTATTTTTTTCCCACCCTCCCCTGTACAGTTCTATGAGTTTTGAGAAATGCAATAATGAAGTGTGTCTAGCATTACAGTATCATACAGAATTTTATTGCCTTAAAATCCTCTCTGCTTCATTATTCATCCCTCTCCCTGAACCCCTGGTCTGATGTGTGTGCGCTTTTTCCAACACTGCCAAGCAATTAACTCAATTCTGACACTAACTACCTGGAGATAGCGTCAGAGCCCATAGGTTAAGGGCTCAGTCCTACAAGACTGCCCCCCACACCCTTATACACCAATTTCAAATCTAGGTTTTCTTCTGTGCTTCTGATGAACTGGCTATAGATCAGAGGTTCCCATGACCCCATCCTTGATTTCAATTAATTTGCTAGAGCAGCTCACAGAACTCAGAGAAATGTTTTACTTACTAGACTACTGGTTTATTATAAAAGGATATAACTCAGGAACAGCCAGATGGGAGAGATTCATAGAGCAAAGTATGTGGGAAGAGGCCCAGAGCGTCCATGCCCTCTGGGTGTGCCACTCTCTCCAAATTTCCGTGTGTTCATCAGTAAGAAAGCTCTCCTGTCCTTTTGAGGTTTTATGGAGGCTTCATTACGCAGGTGTGATAGATTAAATCAGTGGCCATTGGCGTTTGAACACAAATCTCCAGCTCCTCTTCCCTCCCAGAGGAGGTGGGGGTGGGAGGGACTAAAAGTTCCAACCCTCTAATCACATGGCTGGCTCATTCGCTTGGCAACCAGCCCCCATCCTAAGGTTATCCAGCGGCCTCTAAATCACCTCATTAACATAACAAAACACACCTTTATTGCTCTTATCACAGGAAATTCCAAGGGTTTTAGGAGCTTTGTGCCAGAACAGAGATGAAGACCAAATATAATATTCTTATTATAAATCATGATATCACACCTGGCATCCACTGATTATTTTACTGTCTCTATAGTTATGTCTTTTCCATTTGGAACCATATAATGCATAGCCTTTTCATACAGGCTTCTTTCACTTTGCATTATGCATTTAAAGTTCTTTCAAGTCTTTTCATAGCTTGATAGTTCATTTCTTTATATTGCTGTATAATAGTCCGTTGATTGGATGGGTGTATCGTGGTTTGCTTACCATTCATATATATATATTGGTTTTTTTTTTTTTGCGGTGCGCGGGCCTCTCACTGTTGTGGCCTCTCCCTCTGTGGAGCACAGGCTCCGGACGCGCAGGCTCAGCGGCCATGGCTCACGGGCCCAGCCACTCCGCGGCATGTGGGATCTTCCCGGACCGGGGCACAAACCCGTGTCCGCTGCATCGGCAGGCGGACTCTCAACCACTGCGCCACCAGAGAAGCCCCATTCATCTATTGAAGGACATCTTGGTTGCTTTCAGTTTGGGGTAATTATGAATAAAGCTGCTATAAACATTTCCATACAGGTTTTTGTGTATGATGTTATTGATAATTTAGGAGGGCCTTGGGATCCTGTTTTTGCCTCTAATGATCAACATTCTCAAATGTAGATGAAAAACATCATTCACAGGTTTGCAGCTTTATAGTGGTGGTTCTGAGGTTTGAAGAGAGACTATGCTTCTGGCTTGGAGACTCCTTCTCCATTCCCAGACCATGGTCTTGACTGCCCAACACATTGACCACTTGCCCGTTCCTGCTCCAATCTTTCCCCAGAGGGCTCCACTAATGTTCCAATACTCCGTACTCCTCCACTTCCAACTCCTTGAACCTCAAACTGAACACATTACTTTCTCCCTCAAACCTACGCTAGGATCTTTATTCACTCCTTTGGAGGGGGCACCCTTCCCCTTGCCATGCATACCCTCCTCTGCTTCCCCCCTTTTCTGGTCAGTTATCCAGCCTGTGGATTCACCCTGCGGAATCTCTTCCTCCTTGGTTCCATCACCATTGCTGCTCCTTAGTGGGGGGATCTTCCTCATCTGCCCCCCACACTTTGAACTTGGTGCTTCAGACAGACCATGCTATTTCATGCCTCTGCACCTTTACATAAACTGTTCTCTCTGCCAAGGTATACCCTTCCTCTCATTAACTGCCTGGGAAATTCATAATTATCTTTCAAAACTCTGCTCGGAAATCTGGAAGGCTTTGCTTATCTTCTCTTTATGCTCTTGCTACTAAAAATGTGGTCTGTGAAGGACCACTCTTTGGACATCACCTGGGAACTGGTAGGAATGCAGTATCGAGTTCTATTTCAGACCTTCTGAATCCAGATCTGCATTTTAAAAGACGCACAGGTGATTCATGTGCAAGTTGAAGTTTGAGAAGTGTTACATACCACCTCTGACACTGTGCTTCTCTTGTGAGTTGTATTTTTTTGTAATTATTTGTGTCTGTTTTCCCCTCAAGACTGTGAGTGCCCTGAGGTCAGGCTTAGGGTCAGGGTTCATGCCCCATTCAGGAGCCAGTCCAGGCTGTGGCAACTGATATGTCTTTTGAACCCTCAGCGTTCTTCAGACCTGGCTGTGAGCCCAGTGGCAAAAAGAAGAATTACAGAAGTGAGGTTCTTTTCGAATATTATTTTACTTTATCCTCACAAAAATATTATCAAACAGGGACTTCCCTGGTGGCTCAGTGGATAAGACTCTGTGCTCCCAGTGCAGGGGGCTGGGGTTTGATCCCTGGTCTGGGAACAAGATCCCACATGCATGCCGAAACTAAGAGTTCGCATGCCACAACTAAGGAGACTGCCTGCCACAAAAAAAGACACAGTGCAACCAAATAAATAAGTAAATTAATTAATTAAAAAATATATTATTAAACAATGCATACCTCTCTCCCCTCTTTCTTTCCCTTAGGATGAATTCATAGAAGAATCAAATGGAAAAATGAACAAGGGTTAATGTACAAGAATGTTTATAATTATAAAAAAATAGAAAAGACTTAATTGTCCAACTTTATGCAGCCATTAAAAATAGTGTTATGGGGCTTCCTTGGTGGCGCAGTGGTTGAGAGTCTGCCTGCCGATGCAGCGGACATGGGTTTGTGCCCCGGTCCGGGAAGATCCCACATGCCGCGGAGCGGCTGGGCCCGTGAGCCATGGCCGCTGAGCCAGCGCGTCCGGAGCCTGTGCTCCGCAACGGGAGAGGCCACAACAGTGAGAGGCCCGCGTACCGCCAAAAAAAAAAAAAGCGTTATGGAACGTCCCTGGACTTGGTATCCGTGGATTCTAGTATGGGCTGGGGTGGGAGTCCTGCAACCAATCCCCTGTGGATACGGAGGGGCGACTGTACCTTGGGCAATGCAGGTCTCTTTAGTTGAGGCAAATCCTTTAAAGTGTTGAAAAATGAGGGCTTTCTGCAGAGGAGAAGATGCAGCAGTCAGCCACTTAACTATTTCTTATCTCCTACCCCTGTGAGTCTGGCAGCCCTTTCCCACTGCTGAGTCATCCTGAGCTGGCACCATTTTATACAATCTATTGTGAATCTCTGCATGCAGCACTGTACAGCCTGTTTTGTTTGAATACATGGGGTGCCTTCAAGATGGTGAAGTAAGACGTGGAGATCAATTTCCTCCCCACAAATACAACAAAACTACATCTACATGTGGAACAACTCCTACAGAACACCTACTGAAAGCTGGCAGAAGACCTCAGACTTCCCAAAAGATGCCCTCAGGTGACCTACACTCAGAGGCGGGGCCAAATCCAAAGCTGAACCCCAGGAGCTGTGTGAACAAAGAAGAGAAAAGGAAATCTCTCCCAGCAGACTCAGGAGCAGTGGATTAAATCTCCACAATCAACTTGATGTACCCTGCATCTGTGGAATACCTGAATAGACAACAAATCATCCCAAAATTGAGGCACTGGACTTTAGGAGCAACTTTAGACTTGGGGTTTGCTTTCTGCATCTAATTTGTTTCTGGTTTTATGTTCATCTTAGTTCAGAATTTAGAGCTTACTATCATTGGTAGACTTGTTTATTGATTTGGTTGCTCTCTTCCTCTTTTTAAAATATATATATTTTTTCCTTTTTATCTTTTTGTGAGTGTGTATGTGTATGCTTCTTTGTGTGATTTTGTCTGTATAGCTTTATTTTTGCCATTTGTCCTAGGGTTCTGACTGTCCGTTTTTTGGGGGTTTTTTTGTTTTTTTGTTTTTTTTGCGGTATGCTGGTCTCTCACTGCTGTGGCCTCTCCCGTTGCGGAGCACAGGCTCCGGACGCACAGGCTCAGCGGCCATGGCTCATGGGCCCACCCACTCCACGGCACGTGGGATCTTCCCGGACCGGGGCACGAACCCGTGTCCCCTGCATTGGTAGGCAGACGCTCAACCACTGCGCCACCAGGGAAGCCCTGGGTTTTTTTTAGTATAGTTTTTAGCGCTTGTTGTCATTGGTGGATTTTTTTTTGGTTTGGTTGCTCTCTTCTTTCTTTCTCTTTCTTTTTTTATTATTTTTATTTTTAATATTTTTTTCTATTTTAATAACTTTATTTTATTTTATTTATGTTTTTTTTCTTTCTTTCTTTTTCTTTCTCCCTTTTCTTCTGAGTCTTGTGGCTGACAGGGAGGGTCTTGGTGCTCTGGCCAGGTGTCTGGCCTGAGCCTCTGAGGTGGGAGAGCTGAGTTCAGGACATTGGTCCACCAGAGACCTCCTGGCCCCACGTAGTATCAAATGGCGAAAGCACTCCCAGAGATCTCCATCTCAATGCTAAGACCCAACTCCACTCAACGACCAGCAAGCTACAGTGCTGGACACCCTATGCCAAACAACTAGCAAGACAGGAACACAATCCCACCCATTAGCAGAGAGACTGCCTAAAATCATAATAAGTTCACATACACCCCAAAACACACCACCGGACGTGGTCCTGCCTGCCAGAAAGACAAGATCCAGACTCACCCACCAGAACACAGGCACCAGTCCCCTCCACCAGGAAGCCTAAACAACCCACTGAACCAACCTTACTCACTGGGATCAGACACCAAAAACAACGGGAACTACGAACATGCAGCCTGCGAAAGGGAGACCCTAAACACAGTAAGTTAAGCAAAATGAGAAGACAGAGAAATACGCAGCAGATGAAGGAGCAAGGTAAAAACCCACCAGACCAAACAAATGAAGAGGAAATAGGCAGTCTACCTGAAAAAATAATGCAGAGTAATGATAGTAAAGATGATCCAAAATCTTGGAAATAGAATGGAGAAAATACAAGAAACGTTTAACAAGGACCTAGAAGAACTAAAGAGTAGACAAACAATGATGAACAACACAATAAATGAAATTAAAAATTCTCTAGAAGGAATCAATAGCAGAATACCTGAGGCAGAAGAACGGATAAGTGACCTGGAAGATAAAACAGTGGAAATAACTACTGCAGAGCAGAATAAAGAAAAAAGAATGAAAGGAATTGAGGACAATCTCAGAGACATTTGGGACAACATTAAACGCACCAACATTCGAATTATAGGGGCCCCAGAAGAAGAAGAGGAAAAAAAAAGGGACTGAGAAAATACGTGAAGAGATTATAGTTGAAAACTTCCATGGGTAAGGAAATAGTGAATCAAGTCCAGGAAGCGCAGAGAGTCCCATCCAGGATAAATCCAAGGAGAAACATGCCAAGACACATATTAATCAAACTATCAAAAATTAAATACAAAGAAAAAATATTAAAAGAAGCAAGGGAGAAGCACAGTTAACATACAAGGGAATCCCCATAAGGTTAACAGTTGATCTTTCAGCAGAAACTCTGCAAGCCAGAAGGGAGTAGCAGGACGTATTTAAGGTGATGAAAGGGAAAAAGCTGCAACCAAGATTACTCTACCCAGCAAGGATCTCATTCAGATTCGACAGAGAAATTAAAACCTTTACAGACAAGCAAAAGCTAAGAGAATTCAGCACCACCAAACTAACTCTACAACAAATGCTGTAGGAACTTCTCTAGGCAGGAAACACAATAACAAACCCAAAACAATTAAGAAAATGGTAATAGAAACATACATATCAATAGCTACCTTAAATGTAAATGGATTAAATGCTCCAACCCAAAGACATAGACTGGCTGAATGGATACAAAAACAAGACCTGTACATATGCTATCTACAAGAGACCCACTTCAGACCTAGGGGCACATACAGACTGTACATGAGGGGAAGGAAAAAGATATTCCATGCAAATGGAAATCAAAAGAAACCTGGAGTAGCAATTCTCATATCAAACAAAATAGATTTTAAAATAAAGACTATTACAAGAGACAAAGAAGGACACTACATAATGATCAAGGGATCAATCCAAGAAGAAGATATAACAATTGTAAATATTTATGCACCCAACTCAGGAGCACCTCAATACATAAGGCAAATGCTAACAGCCATAAAAGGGGAAATCGACAATAACACAATAATAGTAGGGGACTTTAACACCCCTACTTTCACCAGTGGACCGATTATCCAAAATGAAAATAAGTAAGGAAACACAAACTTTAAATGATATGTTCAACAATCATGTTGAACATGATATGTTCATCATATGTTGATGATATGTTCATCATCATATGTTGATGATATGTTCATCAATTAAGATGGACTTAACTGATATTTATAGGATATTCCATCCAAAAACAGCAGATTACACTTTCTTCTCAAGTGCTAATGGAATATTCTCCAGGATAGATCATATCTTGAGTCACAAATCAAGCCTTGGTAAATTTAAGAAAATTGAAATCATATCAATTGCTGATATTCAACAGAGTTTTGGAAGTTTTAGTGACAGCAATCAGAGAAGAAAGAGAAATAAAAGGAATCCAAATTGGAAAAGAAGAAGTAAAACTGTCACTGTTTGCAGGTGACATGATACTATACATAGAGAATCCTAAGGATGCTACCAGAAAATTACTAGAGCTAATCAATGAATTTGGTAAAGCAGCAGGATACAAAATTAATGCACGGAAATCTCTTGTATTCCTATACACTAATGATGAAAAATCTGAAAGAGAAATTAAGGAAACACTCCCATTTACCATTGCAACAAAAAGAATAAAAAACCAGGAATAAACCTACCTAAGGAGACAAAAGACCTGTATGCAGAAAACTATAACACACTGATGAAAGAAATTAAAGATGATTCAAACACATGGAGAGATATACCATGTTCTTGGATTGGAAGAATCAACATTGTGAAAACGACTATATTACCCAAAGCAATCTACAGATTCAATGCAATCCCTATCAAACTATCAATGGCATTTTTCACAGAACTAGAACAAAAAATTTCACAATTTGTAATAGCCAAAGAAATCTTGAGAAAGAAAAACGGAGTTGGAGGATTCAGACTCCCTGACTTCAGACTATACTACAAAGCTACAGTAACAAGACAGTATGACACTGGCAGAAAAATAGAAATATAGATCAGTGGAACAGGATAGAAAGCCCAAAGATAAACCCACACACATATGGTCACCTTATCTTTGATAAAGGAGGCAAGAATATACAATGGAGAAAAGACAGCCTCTTCAATAGGTGGTGCTGGGAAAACTGGACAGCTACATGTAAAAGAATGAAATTAGAACACTCCCTAATACCATACACAAAAATAAACTCAAAATAGATTAAAGCCCTAAATGTAAGGCCAGACACTATCAAACTCTTAGAGGAAAACATAGGCAGAACACTCCATGACATAAATCACAGCAAGATCCTTTTTGACCCACCTCCTAGAGAAATGGAAATAAAAACAAAAATAAACAAATGGGACCTAATGAAACTTAAAAGCTTTTGCACAGCAAAGGAAACCACAAACAAGATGAAAAGACAACCCTCAGAATGGGAGAAAATATTTGCAAACAAAGCAATGACAGAGGATTAACCTCCAAAATATACAAGCAGCTCATGCAGCTCAATATCAAAAAAACAAAAAACCCAATCCAAAAATAGGTAGAGGACCTAAATAGGCATTTCTCCAGAGGAGATACACGGATTGCCAACAAACACATGAAAGGATGCTCAACATCACTAATCATTAGAGAAATGCAAATCAAAACTACAATGAAGTATCACCTCACACAGGCCAGAATGGCCATCATCAAAAAATCTACAAACAGGGTTTCCCTGGTGGTGCAGTGGTTAGGGGTCCGCCTGCCAATGCAGGGGACATAGGTTTGATCCCTGCTCCAGGAGGATCCCACATGCCATGGAGCAACTAAGCCCATGCGCCACAACTACTGAGCCTGCATGCCACAACTGCTGAGGCCCACGTGCCTGGAGCCCGTGCTCCGCAACAAGAGAAGCCACTGCAATGATAAGTCCGCCCGCAGCAACGAGGACCCAATGCAGCCAAAAATAAATAAATAAATTTATTTAAAAAAATCTACAAACAATTAATGCTGGAGAGGGTGTGGAGAAAAAGGAACCCTCTTGCTCTGTTGGTGGGAATGTAAATTGATACAGCCACTATGGAGAACAGTATGAAGTTTCCTTAAAAAACTAAAAATAGAACTCCCATATGACCCAGCAATCCCACTACTGGGCATATACCCTGAGAAAACCATAATTCAGAAAGAGTCATGTACCACAATGTTCATTGCAGCTCTATTTACAATAGCCAGGACATGGAAGCAACCTAAGTGTCCATCGACAGATGAATGGATAAAGAAGATGTGGCACATATATACAATGGAATATTACTCAGCCATAAAAGAAACGAAATTGAGTTATTTGTAGTGAGGTGGATGGACCTAGAGGCTGTCATACAGAGTGAAGTAAGTTAGAAAGAGAAAAACAAATACCGTATTCTAACACATATATATGGAATCTAAACAAAAAATGGTTCTAAAGAACCTAGGAGCAGGACAGGAATAAAGATGCAGACATAGAGAATGGACTTGACATGGGGAGGGGGAAGGGTAAGCTGAGATGAAGTGAGAGAGTGGCATGGATATATATACACTACCAAATGTAAAATAGATAGCTAGTGGGAAGCAGCCACATAGCACAGGGAGATCAGCTCGGTGCTTTGTGTCCACCTAGAGGGGTGGGATAGGGAGGGTGGGAGGGAGACACAAAAGTGAGGAGATATGGGGATGTATGTATGTGTATAGCTCATTCAATTTGTTATATAGCAGAAACTAACACACCATTGTAAAGCAATTATACTCCAATAAAGATGTTTTAAAAATTACATTAAATGCATATGGACTAAATAAACCAATTTTAAAAGTAGAAAAAAAATATATATATATTATTATGTGGGAGTTCCCTGGCAGTCCAGTGGTTAGGCGTCTGTGCTTTCACCGCAGTGGTCCCAGTTTCAATCCCTGGTCAGGGAAGTAAGATCTTGCAAGCTGCGTGGCACAAACAAAAAAATAAAAAATAAAAAAAAGTGTTATGTGAATATATATAGAAAGATAATATGCATCATATAAAGACATAAATCTTTATAATTAAAAAAATTATAAATTATTTATAAACTTAACAAATTCAAACAATATAAAACTATGTGGGAAAGCATTAAAAGTAATAGTCTGTCCCCCACCATCTGTTAACTGATGGACTTTTATTACTGACCCTCCTGAGTCAGTCCCCAGCAAGGTCCTTCTGCCCTTGTGGTTGGATCCAATAGAATGAGACGGAATTCTGTTCGGAAGCAAAGAAAAGCTTTATTCTTTAATCAGAGAATGGAGAGTTGTGAGCTGGGGCTCTAGAGTACACACTCCCCTTCCTTCTCAGGCTGTGGGTGGGGCTGCTTTATAGGGTTCCTGGGTGTGTGGGGGGGGGGGAGGGCGGAGTTCTTATGGGTCGCTCACAGCTGTGCTGCTCGGGGCTCCAGACCGCAGGGCCGGGGGCAGCATCTCTGCCCATGGCCCGCCGCCGCCATCTTGAATTGTATGGTGTTTGCAGCGCTTCTGCTGAGCTGAGGTGTTGGCGCAGCCATTTCGCACCGGGAGCTCTGTTCTGAAGCTCCCGGTGCGGGTCCTCTGCACGCGCCCTCTAGGAGCGAGTGAAACTAGACTAAGCACAAAGGAAAAAAAAAGGAAAAAAAGGTTAGACTTTATTTTATTACCCAGATTCTGTTTTTATTTCCCTGGGAATTTTCCCCTGGGCTTTGCTGGTGACACTTTCATCCTCTTAGAATCTCTGGTCCACAAATAGTGAAGTAATGTCTTAAGGGGTGTGAGGTGATGGTTTCTAAAGTCAGCTCATAATGTACAATTTTATTATCATCAGTATATGTGGTCTTCACATATTCAGTACTTCCTTTAGTAAGTCCACCTAGTTTTCTCACATCAGGTAACAGATCCCTGTTTTTCAGTTGAGAATCAGTTTGCATTTAGGGGTCAAGTTGAAATATATACATATTCGTATACACACATACACATGTATCTCTATCTCTATGTCACTCTTTCTCTCTCTTTTTATCTCCAAACCCTTCGAATTATATTTGGGTAATTTAAACTCTTCCCCCCTACCCCCACACACAAAATTGAGACCATATTTTTCTCTTTTTCTTTTTTAAAGATTTATTATTTATTTAATTTATTTTTGGCTGTGTTGGGTCTTAGTTGTGGCATGCAGGACTTTCACTGAGGCATGCGGGATCTTTTGTTGCCGCACGCGGGCTTCTCTCTAGTTGCGGCGTGTGGGTTTTCTCTCTCTAGTTGTGGCACACACGCTCCAGCGCATGTGGGCTCTAGTTGAGGTGGACGAGCTCCGTAGTTGTGGTACGTGGCATCTTAGTTCCCTGACCATGGACCGAACCTGCGCCCCCTGCACTGTAAGGTGTATTCTTTACCACTGGACCACCAGGGAAGTCCCCGAGAACATATTTTTCTGCCACTTGCTTTCCTTAATATTTTTCCTAGTCCCTTCACATAACTCTACCTTAATCTTTTTAATAGCTCCATCATTGTTTATGGGGGTATCATCATTTACTCCATTCCCTTGTTGACAGACATTTTAGTTGTTTGTCATTGTTTCTTATAATGAACAATGTCATAAATATCCTTTTACATATATATTTGGCTTTCTTTTATAAAATAACTTTTTATGGTTTAAAAATAATGCAGGGGTTTCCCCGGTGGTGCAGGGGTTAAGAATCCACCTGTCAATGCAGGGGACACGGGTTTGAGCTCTGGTCCGGGAAGATCCTGCATGCCACGGAGCAACTAATCCCGTGCGCCACAACTACTGAGCCTGCGCTCTAGAGCCCATAAGCCACACCTACTGAGCCTATGTGCCACAGCTACTGAAGCCCATGTGCCTAGAGCCTGTGCTCCACAACAAGAGAAGCCACCGCAAGGAGAAGTCTGTGCACTGCAATGAACAGTAGCCCCCACTCGTAGCAACTAGAGAAAGCCTGCACACAGCAAGGAAGACCTAATGCAGCCAAAGATAAATATATAAATACATTTATTTATTTAAAAAATGCATATGCGTGGTTAAATTTTTAAAGAAACTTACAGAAAAGCATATGCATAAAGGTGAAAATTTAAAAATCATCCTTAATTCATCACCATGAGATACTGAGTCTCAGTTTTTCAAAATATTTTATTTTATTTTACTAGAATTAAATAAAATAAAAAGAATTGAAGTACACCAAAGTCTTCCTTCACTCCCTGGCCCCAGTTCCTCTGTATTTAACAAGAGACTGTGAAATAGTAAGAGAATGGGAACATTGTGTATTGGGTTAAACTTTATCTTGGTAGGTATAACTTTAAATTTCCATGTAATAAAACTTTGTCACTTGCGGAATAAAAATCAGAAAACAACTATGATGGCTAAATAGATAATAAACACACAATACAATTAAAAATTTTTATTGAAAGGAACAAAATTTAGAACCTGAACCCTCTAGAAGACAGTAATTGAGAAAGTCTGATTGCCAAGAAAATATTCAATAAAAGTGACAAATTGCTTGTAGGAAAAAGAAAAAAAGACATCTTAGGAAAACAGTTACACCTGCTATCTATTCTAAGCCCAACAAAATTAATCATGAATTCAGAATATTAATCGTACTCTTCCCTCAATTTTTTTTTCCAAACTGGGTTCCTAGTGTCAGTGATATAGAACTTAGAGGTGAGCACTTGCAAAAATGACTTTACAGTCTGCTCTGTGAGCCATCTACAGACCATATTCAGAATCTTGCCTTATTTGGTGCACTTCCTCTCCTGCCCCGCCCCCCCTTATTAATTTACTTTAATTTTTGCTCAGAGAGCCCTGTGGAACTTGCGTTTGAGTGACATGACTCTCTTGCCAGGAAGGCAATAAATTCAGCTTTGTTTATGACTGTTATTTGGTCGTCTTTGTTTCGCTGGTTACTGATAACTCACTATCAGTTGTCCCAAATCATGTTCATTTTAGTTTGATTGTGAATTTCTAGCAAGGCTTATACCCGTCCCCCCACCAAGTTTCTAATTCCCTTTTGGTAGTCAGAGTCTCTTGTCTTCACTTCATCTTTAAGAATGTCTAGATTTTCACATATTCAATTTGCACAATGACATCTATTTTTATTCTTGAAGTTTTTGTCCCAGAGACCTCTAACTTCCAATTCTAGTTTTGACACATTGTATTTTAGGTCGTCTTCATAGCTGTCAGATTGGGATTCTTTCAAAACTTCTCTCTCTTTTATTTCCACTCTTTCTTTCTTTCCTCCCTTCCTCCCTCCCTCTCTTCCTCCCTTCCTCCCTCCCTCTCTTCTTCCCTTCCTCCCTTCCTTGAGTTGGGTCTTCATTGCTGCACATGGGCTTTCTCTAGTTCTGGCGAGCGGGGGCTACTCTTCGTTGCTGTGCGTGGGCTTCTCATTGCGATGGCTTCTCTTGTTGTGGAGCACGGGCTCTGGGCGTGTGGGCCTCAGTAGTTGTGGCCTGTGGGCTCCAGAGTGCAGGATCAGTAGTTGTGGTGCACGGCCTAGTCACTCTGCGGCACGTGGGATCTTCCAGGAACAGGGCTTGAACCCGTGTCCCCTGCATTGGTAGGCGGATTCTTAACCACTGCACCACCAGGGAAGCCCTCCACTGTTTCTTGTTTCCCAAGTCTTTTTCCTGGACTCCCTTATCAGTTTGTTGGAGTACATCCTCAAGTCATTTTTTGCAGAGAGGGTGCACAAGAGAAAGTTTGAGTCCCTGCTTTTCTTCATATAGCTGGATATGGACTTTTCATTCGAAATAATTTTCTCCATACAAAGCTTCATGTAGGGACTTCCCTAGTGGTGCAGTGGTTCAGAATCCACCCGCCAATGCAGGCGACACAGGTTCGAGCTCTGGTCCGGGAAGATCCCACATGCCACAGGGCAAATAAGCCCGTGAGCCACAACTACTGAGCCTATGCTCTAGAGCCTGGGAACCACAACTACTGAGGTCGCGTGCCACAACTACTGAAGCCCACGCACCTAGAGCCTGTGCTCTGAAACAAGAGCAGTCACTGCAATGAGAAGCCCTCATACCACAACAACCCCACTTGCCACAACTAGAGAAAGCCCGTGTGCAGCAACGAAGACCCAACACAACCATAAATAAATAAATAAATAAATTTTAAAAAGCTTCATGTAAAAAACAGAAATTTCATTATTTTAACAACTGACACTAGAATTCATTTAAGGAAGGGGACTGTGAGGGATGGGAAAAATATAATGATAAGCTCTCATGGGTAGAAAAAAGGGATAAGAGTGTGTGGGACAGACCAGGAGAAAAAGGAAATCAGCTACACTTCTCGTTATGAGACAAGATGGGGAGCTTGTACTGGTTCCAAGAGAGCAGAGCACTGGAAAGGGGGTCTGATGCCCAATGTGAACTGGAATATGTTGCTGTGATGGTGCTTTTGAAAAAAAATGTGTCCACAAATTCTTTGATCCTCCTCTCTTCAAGAGATAGAGTTTAATTCCCCTTCCCCTGAGTGTGGGCTGGACTCAGTGACCTGCTTGTAATGAATAGAATAAAGCAGAAGTAATAGTGTATGACTTTGAACTAGGTCATAAAAGGCGCTGTGGCTTCCATCTTTTTTTAAAAAATTGAAATATAGATGATTTACAATATTGTGTTAGTTTTAAATATGGAGCAAAATGATTCTTTTATATATATATATATATTCAGATTATTTTCCACTATAGGTTATTACAAACCTATACTATTATTGAAACTATATACTATAGTATATACTATACTATTATTACAAACCTAAACTATTATTGAAAATAGTTCCCTGTGCTATACAGAAAATCCTTGTTGCTTATCTGTTTAATGTATAGTAGTTTGTATCTGTTAATGCTGTACTCCTAATTTATCCCTCCCACCCACCCTTTCCCTTTTGGTAACCGTAAGTTTGTTTTCTATGGCTGTGAGTCTGTTTCTGTTTTGGAAATAAGTTCATTTGCATTGGATTTTTTTTAGATTCCACATATAAGTGATATCGTATGATATTTGTCTTTCTCTGTTTGACTTATAATCTCTAGGTCCATCCATGTTGCTGCAAATGGCATTGTTTCGTTCTTTTTTATGGCTGAGTAATATTCCATTGTATATATGTACCACATCTTCTTTATCCATTCCTCTGTGGATGGACATTTAGGTTGCTTCCATGTCTTGGCTATTGTAAATAGTGCTGCAATGAACATTGGGGTGTATGTATCTTTTCGAATTATGGTTTTCTCGGGATATAAGCCCAGGAGTGAGATTGCTGGATCATATGGTAGCTCTAATTTTAGTTTTTTAAGGAACCTCCATACTGTTTTCCATAGTGGCTGTACCGATTTACATTCCAATCAACAGTGTAGGAGGGTTCCCTTTTCTCCACATTTATTGTTGACGAATGGAACAGGCACACGGTTTATAAATGTTAAAATAACTCAGACATTCTTTAAAAAAAATCTTCACTGAACATTATTTTTTTCATTGCAAAAGTAACACCTGTTCATTGTATCACATTCAAATACAGAAGTATTGTTTAGGGTTGAGACCCTGTTGTACTTATCTCCATAGCTCCAGTACCCTCCAACGGGGCCTGGACTTCTAGAGGCTTGATAAAGTTTGCTGAATGAGTGAATGAATGAATGATTCCTGCCTTCCTTTTCCCATCTCCTCACTTACTACCTTCCCACTCACATTTAAAAGAAGGTCAAACCCTAAAAGTTCTAGAATGGTGCTCCAGGAATCGAGTTTCAGCTGCTGTGGGGGCCCGGGGAGAATCAGGCTCCATGGGTTGTGGGCTGGCCAGGTCTCAGGCAGAGGGGTACTGGGTTCACCCTATTCTAAGCCCCTCTCATTAGGGGTGAGGCTGTGGCTTACATGAACTGAACTCTGACAATAATCCCAAAAGTAACAGCTTTGGGGATACAGCAGCTCAACTACAACGTTATGAGGAGTTTGGAGGGGCAGAAATTTCTGGGTGACAACAGGCTCTCTGGCCTCGAGGGTGTCATTCCCTGCCTGGCCTCAGTTTCCTTTATGAGTCTCCTTTGCCAAAACCCAGCCTGGGAAAAACCTGAGGTCATTAAAATTGGTATCTGGCAACATCCCAAAATGCCAGGAACAAATTCAGCCCTCTGATGCTTCAAATATGGTCTGACACTGTGGAAAGGGCAAGTTACAAAACAGTCTGTCCAGAGCGTACAGAGCTTTCTCTGTTTGTAACTTTATTCAGCTTCTCTGCATAAAATCATGTTGGGGAAGGCTGTTTGCCAATGTGCCAATGTGTTATCTGTGGTTATCTGAGGGGGTGTGAGGAGATTATTCCTGGTAATTTTTATTTTCTTTTTGGTGTGCCTCCAAAATTTTTACAATGAACATCTATTACTTTTCTTTTTTGTTTTTTAAGTTATTTATTTATTTTTGGCTGCGTTGGGTCTTCGTTGCTGTGCGCGGACTTTCTCCAGTTGCGGCGAGCGAGGGCTACTCTTCGTTGCGGTGCGCGGGCTTCTCATTGTGGTGGCTTCTCTTGTTGCGGAGCATGGGCTCTAGGCGCGCAGGCTTCAGTAGTTGTGGCACGCGGGCTCAGTAGTTGTGGCTCGCAGGCTCTAGAGCACAGGCTCAGTAGTTGTGGCACATGGGCTTAGCTGCTCTGTGGCATGTGGGATCTTCCTGGACCGGGGATTGAAACTTTGTCCCCTGCATTGGCAGGCAGATTCTCAACCACTGCACCACCAGGGAAGTCCTAGCCTCCAAAATTTTGAGAGAATACATTTTTGTTGTTTGAGCCATCCAGTCTGTGGCATTCTGTTATGGCAGCCTGAGCTGACTTGGACAAGTGTGAATGCGGGGGGCACTGATCATGGTGGGGGCACCTTAGAGTCTGTCTGCCACACTTAACATTGTGAGGATGGCTGGAATTCCAAACAGAAATTCCACACAGAAATTCCAGAAGCTTCCAGGTAACATGTGGGATATTTTTTTTTAAATGCAGATTTTCCCCAGAGATCATCAATCTGTAGGCCAGCGTGGGGCCTGAGAAGTTCCAATAGTCCTCCCAAGGTGATTCCAGTGTTGGAGCAGGTCTTCTGTGTTTGAGGGGTAGAGTCCAACAGCTTCAAATTCCAGCCCTGCCACTTCCTAGCTATAGGACCTTAGATCAGGCACTTCTCCTTCCAGCTAACGTTTCTTCATCTGCTGAAACATGACAAGTTATTAAAAGAAAATAAAAAACACCTTCTGGGGAATTCCCTTGTGGTCCAGTGGTTAGGATCCGGCACTTTCACTGCTGTGGGCCTGGGTTCGATGCCTGGTTGGGGAACTAAGATCCTGTAAGCCGCATAGCACAGCAAAAACAAAAACAAAGGTGGGATGAATTGGGAGAGTGGGATTGACATACATACACTAATATGTATAAAATAGATAACTAGTAAGAACCTGCTTATAAAAAATAAATAAATTAAATTAAAAACAAAAACAAAATTCCAAAACCCCAAAACCAGAAACCAAACCAACAAACAAAAACACCCTCTGGTATTAGCAGCTCCTCTTTCCAGTCCAGCCCCAGCAAAAGAGGCCTGGAGTTGCCTCATGTCCCTCTCCCCATTCCCCTAGGCCATGGAAAAGTTTGAAATCAGTAGGGGTACAGGGTTTGGGGGCTGTTCAAACATGGAGGTGACCTGGGTCTTGCTTCTCCTTATGGCTCCTTCTGGAGGATGCTGAAATATACCATGGGGGCCTGAAGAAGGTGAGGCTCCAGGTGTAGATCTGAGGTCAGCTGGGGGATGCAGATAAGGGCCAGTGTTACTGGACACCAGAAGGAAAAGCAGTCTTCGGCCATGCTGTGCACGCGCAGGTAGAGCAGCCTCTATGTGGTGACTGCCACGCAGGGGCCGCAGTTTTCTGGCATCACAAAGAGTGCTTGGCTAGGGAGTAGGGCTGTGTGTGGGCAAGTTGACTCAGGACAGTATTAAGTGACCTTTAGAAATAAAGTATGGGAAACTTCTTGCACTAGGTCTATGAAATAAAATTCACACCAGAAATGTGTCAAATGAGAGGATGCATGTAAATTGCAGAGCCCCATGCCTGGTACATACTAAGCATTTACTAACCAAAAGTTATTTTTCTATTATGTCAAAATCTCCTAGTTTGAATGCCTATAATGCCTTTGTTCTTACTTATCCACCATCATGGGTCCTATTATTTTCTAGGCTGAGAGATCTGTGGTTTGGAGGATGAGGCTTTGCTCTCTACAAATGGAGGGACCCTGGCTTTCCTCCTCTGTGGTGACTGGAGTACTCTGAATATTAACTGATATAATAAAGGCAGAGGGCTTAGCTCCATTCCTAGCCCTGGTAAATGTTAGTTATTACCCTGTATTGTAATGATGATACCAAATGCTGGCAGACTAGGTGGCAGGGACGTGTTTTAGTCTGTGCACCAAAGGGTATTTGAGCGAAATATACTACCAGGGCCAGATTCCTGGGTATATGGCCTGTGCAGTCACAAGGGCCCCATACTTTGAAGAGCCCCATGCTCAGGAGGGCCTCGCATTTGGTTTAATGTTCTGGTGTCACCATTTTGAAATTCTTCATACTTTTTGAAAAAGGCCCCTGCATTTTCATTTTGCACTGGGCCTCACAATTATGTAGCTGGTCCCATCATACTACATCTTGACTTAAGTTCTTAGGAGCCATCTGCATGTGAAGTTTCTAAATTTCTTATAGCTCTTTATCTTGTACGAGTCTTGATGTATCTTGAGTGCCTTCCTCTATACGAAATTTCAGAAGGCAGGGGTAGGAGAAGGTGGACACTTGAGGATTAGAAAAAGGGGAAGGCGCCAGAGCTGGGGAGAGTGTTGAGGATCCCCTTTGTATAGACCTGGCACCTGCAGCTGTGTAATAGCATGTGCTTTTCTGTAAGGCCCATGTGTAAGGCACAGGGAGGCTTGACTCGAATTTTCTAAGTAGAAGACAGCATGGAATAAGAGAAGCAAGATACTGGGGGAGAAGCAAGGAAGGAGGGGAATGAGCAAGTTCTGCTTCTCCTTCTTAGGCTGTTAGGCCCAAGGACAAGTACAGAAAGCGAAGCCAAGGGTATCTAGTTATAAAACAGGTCCACGCAGGCGAGGCCAGGCTCTGGGGGACAGAATGCTATTAGAGCAGGGCTCTTTGCCTAAAAAGAGGGAACTGGGAGAGGTATCCAGGCAAAGAGTCATAAACATAGCCTGAGCCCTTGTTCCTGTTTTGGGTGCCTCAGGCACAAGGAAAGTGCATTCTATTTGGCAAAGTGCTAAGAACAACTTGGTATCGATTTGCTTTTCGGCTAAAGCCAAGGATGCCTATTATTATAGACTTGAGGTTTCTTGAAACTTTTCCACAGTCATTTTTGATTATTGCAAGTTTTCCCATCGTTAGAGATAATGAAACAACCCAAAGTGGTTGAAGGGCTTGTTTTGGGCCAGGAAGTGATGGAAAGAAACTGTAACTACGCAGTTCCTCTGTAGGATCCTTGAGGAGGTCTGATCCTCTCCCGTCTTCCTTGGAGACCCCAGCTAGGCCCCCCCCTCTGAGGCTGGCTCTCTGGGCTGTCTCATCTCAGCAGTGGTGTGTGTGTGTATGTGGCCCTGGACTACTCTGATTTCATGCTTGCTTTGTCATGTACTCTTCAAAACTTGTGGTATAATGCAAATGATCATGCTGTACATTTGCAGCGTAAATTGTAAAATTCACAGAATATACTGCAGTATAATTGTGCTGGTCATGAGAGAAGCAGAGTGTTTATCTTAAAATGTTAATTCATAGTGCACTACAAATGATGTGTCCTGAAGATAGGACGCAAGTTGAACGCTGTTTTGAGGACTGTTGTCACCGTCTTTTGAGCATGTCAGCAAATCTTTGTGATTGGAGCAAAGTCTGGGCTCACTGGTCATCATGTTCCTCCTTCCCTCCCCCCCATCCTATCCCCACCTCAACTCTGAAGCCTTTGAAGCCCTGATCTGTGTATGTCTCTGAAGACCTAGACCACCTAAAACAGCATCTGGACTTGAATACTTTCTCTGGGCTGTCTTCTCCCCAACTCTAAACAGTCTCCCAGGCATTTTCCAAACTTGAGAAGTCAGAGCTCCTGTCCAAAGAGGCCAGGCATTGAGTCAAGCACACATGACTGGTGTGTTTCTGTTCCACTGCTGTTGCCTCAGCAAGTGACAAGGATGAGCCCAGGGCTCCCCAAGGCCCTCAGCACTTGCCACTTGATGCAGTTGGCTTTGGCCCATTTCTCAGACCTAACAACTAGGTCTGAGGTCAGCTACTTTCCCTAAGACTTGAAGGCAGTTCAGGATGGCAACCTGGGATAAAGCCATAAGGTCTTCTGGGATATTCAGAATTAGACTTGAGCAGAAAAATATCTTTTATTTTTGTTTATGTGAATGACCAGGGTTCTTAACTCTGTATATTAAACCTATATATATATATATATATATTAACACAAGGAACAGTGGGGAGTCCTGGGCCTTGATCTGATCAACCCTCTGGAACGTGCTCAGGCTCCAGACTGGCTGTCTTCCCTGATACAGATGAAGGACATATTTCTATTAACGGGAATTGGACCTCTTTAATCCAGGCTTCCTACCACATTTGCTAACAGGCCAACTGGCACAGGTGGTGTCCAAGGACCTCAGTCCACGAGAGGAATGGAATGTGACATGTTTTGCTGCCACCAGCACTCCCAAGGGTGATGGGACAAATAAGGAATTGATTTTCCTTATAAAAGAGACTGAATAATAGCGTGTGTGTGTTTCATGGACACTGGCAAGTTGAGATTAAAAGGATGGCAAGAGAATGGCTGTCTGGCTGAGCCGAGAAGGCTTCCAGGGAATTGTTGCCTTAATAACATTATTATTAACATTTACTGAGAACTTACTAGGTACCAGGCACCGTGCTCGGCACTATGTGTGCATCATCTCTCCTAATCCTCACCATCTTTGAGTTAGGGACTGTTGCTACTCCTCTTTTTATGAATAAAGAAGCAGGCTCAGAGAGGTTAAGTAACTTGCCAGAGTCCTCAGCTTTGCCAATGCAGAAACTTCTGTAGCTCAGTCTATTGGAGTTAACAGGTTCTAGCCTGCCTCCTACAAAATAATCTCATGTTTCCTAAACACTTACTATGTGTCAGGTGGTGGCAATAAGTTGAATTGGAATGGTTTAGTCAGGACTCTGTCCACTTCGTGAAGAGATGACAACTCAAACTGAAGAGGCAGAAAGTGGATTTATTGGCTTGCAAAAAATGTTCAGCGTTAGTTTTGCTTCAGGCACGGCTGGATCCAGCAGACAAAAATGTCTTTGAGATTCTCTTTCTTAGTTCCCTGTGTAGGTTCCATTCTCAGATGGGCAATCCTGTGGTGACAAGACGGTTACCAACAGTGCCAGGCTTGCAACCTTACAGATCTAAATTCAGAGGATTAAAAACAGAAGGAAATGCCTTTCTCTGTTGTTTAAACACCCTTCGCCCACCAACCTCTCAAAAATAGCTGTTTGTATAAGATTGGTTTGGCTTGGATCATATACTCATTCCTTTCCAAATACCTTCGCCAAGGGGCTACAGGGCTCTGGTAGGTCAATCTGGGTTATGTGCTCACCCTGGAGCCACGGGTAGTTAGCATATGGACAGGAAGTGGAGGAGGGCTGAAAACCCAGAGGGCAATTGATGTGCAGTTATCAAAAAAGGGGGGATGGATACTGGGGAGACAAAAGCAGCAGTGGGGGGTTCTGGGAACATAAAGAAGGGGCACTTAGCTAATAAAACAAGGGGCTAACTTATTAATTTATGATGGGAAATATATGCCTGGTTCATGACCCAACTGGACACCCACCTAGGGAACTGCCCTCTTGTCAGTAAGTCCAGCTAGGGGCAGGTTGCTTCAGTAGTATAAAATTAGAACAAATGGAATTACATGTTTCTAAGAAATACTTCCATCAAACTATTTGTGGGCAAACAGGTTCAATTGCAAGGAACAGAAAACCTTAAATTCCAATTATATAAAGAGGATAGAAGTTTATTTATCCTGTAAATCAAGCCCAGCGGTAAACAGGTCAGGCCTGGTATGGTGGCTCCATGTTTATCACGTACCCAGGCTCCTTCTCACTTGTAGCTCTATCACCATTCACATATAGCTCCTTCTCCTTCACAGTCCAAGTGATGTGTTCAAGTTCCAGCCATCAAGCCCACATTCTAGCCAGCAAAATGGAAGGAGGAGGAGATGGGCACACACTCTTTCAAGGACAATCCCATAAGTTGCTCATGCCCCACAGGCAAAAATTTAGTCAGCAGGTTATACCTATCTGCAAGGGAGGCTAGGAAATGTGTTTATTCTGGGAAGAACAGATACAGGGAGACCACAGGTCTTTGTCAGAAGGGCACCCTAACAGACAGCCCCTTCTAGGCTACAGACTGGCCTAACTAATGGTTGAAGACCAGTTACCTGGAACCCAAGCATCTTTCAAAGGCAACCTTAAATATGTAAGATGTAAGCAACTGCTA
The DNA here is from genome assembly GCF_963455315.2 of Globicephala melas. Classification (NCBI taxonomy): domain Eukaryota; kingdom Metazoa; phylum Chordata; class Mammalia; order Artiodactyla; family Delphinidae; genus Globicephala; species Globicephala melas. The sequence goes on from NC_083326.1 coordinate 66,410,369, forward strand.
ATCTTTGTTGCCCTCTTTTTTATCATCACTCTATTAGCATATTCTAATTTGAAAACATCCAGTTGCAATTTAATTGCTTCTTCTTCAAATTATAAATTATTTTTCTTAGAAATGAGTATGCTTTCTCTTAAAAAAAAAAGCATGTGTTTCCCGTAAGTAGTGAAAGTGTCAATATGTATAAAGTACTTTCTCCAAACTCCTCATTTTAAACCATAACAGCCTGCTGCATGCCTTCTTTCTTTCATGATCATTTAGACACATTTGTATGTTTTGTTTGTTTTCACAAAAATGGGTTCTCATGATATACATTACTCTGAAAATTTTTCTTTTTGCTTAAGAAATACATCATGGACATGCCAAGGGTTAAGAGCTAGAGATCTGACTCATTCTTGTCAACAGCTGCACAATGCTCCAGAGTATAGCTGTTATATAAATTATTTGGCCATTCCCTTTGATGGGCTCGCAAGTCATTTCCATTTTTCTGTGACCACAGGCCATGTTGCAGTAAACCTCTTGTACTGATGTCCTTATATCTCAGTGCTCTTAGTTCTTTGAGATGGGGTCTTTGAAGTAGGACTGTTGGGTTAAAAGGTACATTTAAAATTTGTAATCAATATGGTCAGATTACCTTCTAAAAAAGATTGGAACAATCCACTTTCCCACCCACAATGTATGAAAGTTTTCATTTACCCTAATTCTTGCCAGTACCAAAGGTCATTACTCTTCTGATACGTCATTGCTGTCTGATTGATAGTTGACCAATGGTATCTTGTTGCTTTGATTTACATCTTACTGACCACATGTACACATGATCTTCTTTCATATGCTTATTGAAAAGCAGAAAAGCATAATGGTTTAAAGACTCTGGAGTCATTCCATCTGAGTTTGTGTCCTGGCTCAAGATGTGTGACCACCTATTGTATGACTTGGGCAAGTTACTTCATTCCTCTGAGCCCGTTTCCTTAGCTGAAAAACAGGGATATTATCTATTTCATAGGGTAAGTTGTGAGGATTAAAAGACATAATACTTGTAAAGTACCCGAAACTCTATCCAGCACATATCAAGTACTAAATAAATGGTTAGTGACTATTACTGTTGATCTTTTAGATTTCTTACCTATTGGGTGTTCTCTACTGGTGTGATTGTTTTGTAGTGATCAGTTTGTGGGAACTCTTTGTATATTAGCCATATTAATCTCAATCTGTCACTTATGTTGGAAATATTTCCTCCATCTATCATGCGTCTTTTATAGATACAAGATTTGTTTTCCCAAAATTTCTGTTTATGTAGTCAAATATGTCTGTAATTTCCTTTAGAGTTTATAGGTTTCCTGTTTTGCTTATGATCTCCCATCACAATATTATAAAAATAGTCTCCTAAAAATTCTTCAAGTATTTCATTTTAACATTTAAATTTGTAGTTCTTCTGGTATTTTGTGTGTGTGTGTGTGTGTGTGTGTGTGTGTGTGTGTATGATGTGAGGTAGGGATTTGATTGTTCTCCATGCACCTTACTGGAGCTCTATTTATGTAGTAGTTACACGTCAGATTTAATTTAGAAACTTCATGAAAAGAGAAATTTGGAAGAAAATATAGTATTTATAGCAGTAAGTAATTGGGTAGTTCTAAATATTAATGGATTTTTTTTTTCTCTTAATGGACTCTTCCCCTTCTTTTTTCACATGAAATATTACAGGAAACTCCAACATACAAAATTGGCTATTACTGTTTGACATGGTGAAAGATAACAAAGTAACAAAGTTGAGTAAGATAATGAAGAGCCTTGTAAACAAGGATAAAGTTTTATAATAAAAGTTTAGATTTTATTCTGAAATAATGGGGGGAACAATTAAAAGATTTTAGACAGAGGAGTGACACAATCAGCTCTGCAAAGAATGGACTGAAGTATGACGGGCATCACACAAGTCCTAGCAACAGATACTGTTCCCTTGGACAAGGGTGACAGAAATGGAGATGGTTTTGGGGTATATTTACATGACACACCAAGAGAATTTAATGACTAATAGAGATGTCTGGGGTGAGAAAGAAGAGAGGGAAATGTCAAGAATAACGCCCATGTTCTGGTTTGAGAAACAGGGTGGAGGATAGTGCCATTTATCAAGAAAAGGAAACAGTGGAAGAAGAGCAGATTTTGAGGGGAAAATGGTGGGGTTAGTGTAAGTTATCTGTGTTAATTAAGTGGGGGAATATCCAGATAACAGGTGGTCATTCAGATCTGGAGCTCAGGATATATGCCTGGGCTTAAGATAGGAATCTGGAAGTTATCAACATACAGTTGGAAACCACAAAGCCATGGAACTGGATGAGATTTTTCAGAGCATCTATAGGGCAAGAAGGCCTAAGACATAGGAGGGATACTGATTCAGTTGGGGTGCTCTGACTGTAAGCAAAAAAAAATCAACTCTGGCTACTGGGCCTCTGCATATGGTTGTACAGGGGATACCTTGTGCAGCCGTAAGTAATTTATTGGAAGGATATGAGGAAGTTCACAAAAATTAGAGAAGCTTAACATTCAAGAAAATCAGGAACCTGGGCAACTGAGGAAATCTCAGTAACAGGAACTTACACGCCTCTTATGTATTACCTTCTGGCAGCATGAGAGAGGGCTAGCTTTCTGAAGGAAAGGTGAGGTGCTACTCTCAAAAAAGGGGGAAAAATAGAGTAGGTAAATGCAGCTGTCTGCTGTTCTATCCCTTGGCTGCCCAGTACATGCATTCTTTAAGAACAATTTTATAAATGACTCCATTCAACATACTGTAGAAAATGAATTCATCTTCTCCCCAGGGGAGATAACCTAAAATAATTTCCAGTGTCAAGTCTAGATTTCTGGGTGATAGTCATTCTTCTCTAGATCTTAACCCCCTGTCTTGACAATCTACAACTTATGGATTTACTGTTGGATTTACCAACACACCCATATATATTAGTCTGGGGACACTGCCAGCAGAATAGCTCAGTTCCAATGGAGGGGAAGTCTGACTGGGCTAACTTGGATCATGCTCAAACTTCAGCCAGGAAATATGAGCGGTAAAGTACTGAAATGGAGAGAAAGGAGAGGGATAAAAAGGTAAGCTAGGAAATATGGGTAGAGGCTATATAGATCTTATTTCCACAAGTCACAGGGCTGGAGCTGGTAGTTGTCCCTTGGTATGCATGGGGGACTGGTTTTAGGACCCCAGTGGACACCGAAATCTGAGGATGCTTAAGTCCCTTATATAAAATGGCATACCACAGTTGGCCCCCTCTATCTGTGGGTTCCACATCCCCAGATTCAGCTATGGATTTTGATCCACGTTGGTTGAATCCAGGTGCAGAACCTGTGGTTATGGAGAGCCGACTGTGCTTATCTCTTTCTCCTTCACTATACACTATATGTCTTCTTTAGCCAAAGGTATTTGACTAATGGGAACACCCAAACTTTTATTCCTAAAGTATTTGGGGGTTGAAATTTTCCAAGTCTTTTGAATCTTCCCAGATATCAGTGCTCCATAAGTCAGTCTCTTTTCTGATTGCCTTAATTTTCACAAAAGATCTTACCAATGCAGCAAATTCAATCAGCATCATAATTCTGCAACTTGTGGAATCAATCTCCAAGTTCTATTGCAATAATTTACAATTATACATTCCTAACTCAATGGTCTTGGCCTTCCTTATCCACTTCAAATTGTCCTATTGTCAACAGCTAACTGGTTATCCAAATGTTGCCTCAATAGGTACATGATTCCAAATGACAAGGGGGAGCATCTTTACTAGCTGTTTTGCCATTGCAAATTGCTCATTGTCCTCCTACCCCCACACAGAGGAAGTGTTCCTGCTGCCTTTCAGTCTCAGTGCAGTAATCAATTCCAGATCCCCCATGTTCCTGAGGGTTTGACGCCTACTATTTAACTGTTAAAGCAACAGAAACCAGTCATTTGGTTGCAAGCAAGAGAAACCCACTTTGGCTGACAAATAAAAAGGGAACACAACGAAGATATATGGTGGTCTGAGAAACAAAGGAAAATCTGGATAACTAGGCCTTGACAACAGAAACTAGGGCACCTTTGGGGATGTCATTGCATGAACTCTTATATGGTTTCCTTGGGACACTACCATCAGAAGGACTCAGCTCCTATAATTTTGTGTCACCTCTCTCAAGACTCAAAGTCCTGGTGGGAGGGGAATTTAGACTGTACAAGCTTGGATCATACAATCCAACCTGTCAGCCAGGGAGCATGATGCAAGAATACTGTCATTTATGGTATTCCCACAGAATGGGAAGGAGTAGCATTCCAAAGGAAAAGTGGAGATCTATCACTAAAAAAATGGGGAAATGATTTTGGGGGGGAGACAAAAATCAATGGATGTCTGCTATGCCAATATTTAAATGAGAAGAACTAAACCTACAATGGAGCAACAGCCAGGAAGGTAGGAAGAAAATTACACTTGAAGAGTATGCCAAGATGCTGGTGGCAGTTGTTTGTGCTGCTGAAAGTTCAGATATGATGTTTATGTAATGGACTTAACAATAAAAGGCCACTATTGACCTTGACTGCAGCGAGATCAGAATACTCAAAGATTTCAAAGAAAATGAGACTTTTTCCTTCTCTCTGCCTAGTGTGAACCTGCAGTAGAGGTCTTAAAGAGATTAATGTTGGTTGAGAACTGGAAAAATCTTTCATGAACACTGAAACTATAAAGTTCATAAGCCAAATATGCTCAGACATTAAAAATTAAGGAAAAATTACTGAGCTCTGAAAGATGCAACAGTCTATCAGTTTGAGTACTGGATGAATATATTTATCTAAATATTCACAAATATAAAGGCAGGTCTTTAAAATTATTTAACAAAACAGGCTCAGTGTTGAGTAACTTGCCAAGGTCAAACAGTAAGCACTAAATTTAATTTTTAAAACTCTTTATTTTAAAATAAAGTTTAAAATAAAGTTTAATGTGAGTAGTGTAAAATATTCAAATACAGAAATGTATAAAGTCTCATGTAATCTACACTGTTTAAAGAAAGCCATTAATAGATTTTTCTATGCATTATGAACATAAACACATAAATTTTAAAATGAGTTCATAGTACACATTTTTCTAGCAATGGTTTGTTTCACTTAGTGAATCATGGCCATTTTTCCATGCCCATACACAATAAATGTATTTTATTTATTTTAACAGACATGTAGATTTTCTTATATGGCTGAACCATGTATTATGTAATCAATTCTTTGCTGATAGTTTTTCTTTGTATATTTTTCTACCATGTAATTAATTTTTATGCTTCTGTAATAACCTAAACATTGTCAGTTCCTGTTCCATTTTATATTCTGGATTGGAAAATAATTTCAGTGTGGCCTTGACCTGTAGTTTAGCATTTGGATCTGTCAAGTTTTGCTATTGGTAGATAGTAGTAATATTAGGACTCAATTTCAAGTAATAGAAACCCAACTCAAAGTAACTTAAGCAAAGAAGGGCATTTATTGGTTCACATAACTGAAAAGTCCAGGGGATATACTTGCTTCAGGCACGGTTGGATCCAGGGGCACAAACATTGTCATCAGGACTCAAGTCTCTCCAACATTTGGCTCTGCTTTCCTCTGTACTGGCTTCATTCTTTGACTGGCTCATTTGATATGGTGGGCCCTGTTGGTCTGAGCTTTTCATCCTACAGAGCTAAGCAACCTCAGTAGAGCTTCTGAGCTTCTCCTCCACAGTTCACTAAACTCTTAGGGTTGGGTATCACTGGACCAGCTTGAATCAAACGACCATTCCTGAACCAATCACTATGGCCAAGGAGATGGACTGTGCTGATTGATCAGGTCTGAATTACATGTCCACCCATGAAACCTAAGATTAGGTCAGATTGAACCACATGGACTGAAAAGAAGGAGAGGAGGTTCCAAGAAACATCAGGGAGTTGTTGCAAAGGGATGGAATTGATGCTGGTCAATCAAAAACAACTGATGTCAATAGTAAGACCAGATACTGAAAAAGTTTAATCTCTGCTCATAAAATTGTATGGTAACAGCTGGCATTGTTCCTTCCTTGACAATAAATGTATTCTGGAAAAAATCATGAGGAGTAAGTTTGTCTTCTAAAAATCATGAGGAGTAAGTTTGTCTTCTACTCAGGAGGCTTGTAATCCATTTGAATGGAATAATCATGTCCAATAGCACACTCTGGATGATACAATAGAGTTTCAATGTAAGTAAACTCAGTGGTCGTGAGTTTGAGAGCCCAACTGTCTTGCTGACATGAAGCAGGACAACCAGCCTCCCACTGGCAAATAGTTCTGTGACGCTCATCAAGTCAGTGGTAAATTTTAAGCTCAGTGGAAAAGTGTTCTTACGTTCCTTTAAGTCTTTTGCCAGGTTGAACTGGTACATTTCTGTGAGTACCGGCAAATCAGATTCATCTCTGTATTACCGTAGAACAGAGCAATGGACAGTGACTTCAATCTGCTCTGCTCTTTCAGATCTGGTAGAAAGGGTCCCAAGTGCTGAAAATGAGCTAATATATATAGGCATAGAGGCTGACTCTGCAGTTACAAAAAAAAAAAAAAAGCTGCTGGTCAAAGAGTATACAGCATGGTCCTTCCTGTTGTGAACATTAAGTCCTGGTGGGTGAGGTGCAGGCTGCTTCTGTTCAAAACCTCTTGGTGGAACTGGGTATAAGGTAGACCGAGATCAGCTATAGTCTTCTCAAGGACAGCCAGTCTGATTGCAGCAATATGTCAAAAAAGCAGGCAAGGGCTGTGTCAGGTAAATAGGCAAGTAAGGTACTTTCAGCAGGGCCAGCCATATCAATAGCCAGGCTATGATCTAGAAGAACAGGCAGTTTAATATCAAAACTCTGTACATTAGTTTTAACCCTGAGTATTCCAGGGTTAATCCACAGCATTTATTCTGGATACAATTTTCTGATCTTAAAGGGCCAGTCAGGTACAGCAACTTTCATTTTCCTGCTCATCTGCCCAAGAACTTTCAGCTCAGAAGGCTATCTCCTTAATCCAGACTTGAGGTTCTGTTTAGGAGTCTATGCTACATCTGGGAGTGATAGGGTTGGGAGAGCCAGGTTCATCAAGGTTGGCCCTACTTTCTTTGGTAATCAAGTCTCCATCTTCTGTAACTCAGCCCATCTCTGAGAATCATCTTATCAACAAGTCAAGGCCTCAGACTGGTTGAATGGTACTGCTGAAAGATGAGATCTGAGGCATGGAGATAGTAAGATACTAGGTTTGAGTTTTACGCTTTTTCCACCATCAATTCTTATACACAGTGTACATCAGACTCTTGAACAGATGATCATCTTTACCTTTAGTCCCTCATTTTGACAGGATTAAAGGGAATGACTGCCAGTGTAGATCAATGTCTTTTTCGGTCAAGTACAGGAGAAAAAGAAAATCGAGCTGACATTTTGAAGGCAATAGAAAATCTAAGCTTGTAGATAATTTCTTCTTTACAGATAACAGTTGTATATACAAGCAGGCCAGTCATCAGATTTTATTTGTTGAGGGTGAGCAGTATAGAGTAACCAGACTTAGGCCTTGTTTGATGATTTGTAGACTGACTCATAATCACAATTAGTCTAGAGGATAAGAGACAAAAGATATAAAGAAACATTTCCAACATTTAACCAGTGCATTCGTTAAAGTAGCTGAGGACAGCGGGCCCTTAAGTTGACTCTGAAGAAATGAGACTTTTCTCATGGCACAAATCAAAGTCTACTTGTTCTACATGATCTGGTCTGGGAGGAGTTCATGAATCAAATCCCTCCTGAACAGGTAAGTTGTCTTAATACCTGAGAGTATTTCATGACAAGGAATGAAGTCAGCCACTCTGATTCAGTGTAAAACAATAGTACTGAGACAGATGAAATTCCATGAAAACATCCACAAGGACAGGGGACTGTGGTCTTGTGACATTAGGAAGAAGCAGCAGGAAGCTCTTGAGTCTATTGATAAAATCTTTAGCTGCAGGCTTTGGAGATTTCAAGTCAGTCTACATTTCCAGCAAAAGGTAGATGATATGCAATTTGAGATGCCCACCAAGTAAGCTATCATGGCCTGGTCAAAAGGCCTACCTCCGCACATCATTAACATCAACAGCTGATGGTACCAGACATCAAAACACCCATCTTAAAATCTCTCTTGGCTGGAAGAAAATTTTCGAAATGGTCACATTTTAAATCACACAGATGAGAAAGGATGTTCAGAGATTGTCCCTTGTGGATCAGATATTACATGTAGTTAGAGCTGAGCATTCTTAATTTTGGAGGCTAGGCAGATGTGCCAGTGACTGAGGAATTGTTTTAGCGATTTTTCAAAGGTTATTAGCTCATTTATCCTGGAAAGAGCAGTTAAACTGAATAAAAACCAAGAAGTAGTGTAACTGCCACTGGCTGAGTGATAGTGACATAGTCTGAGAAGATGAATAATAACCAGGTACCCTTTTAGGTAATGTTGCCAGTCTTTGAATTCTGCTTTCAGTTTATCGTTATCCCTTGCACATGAAGTAGAGTACCATGGCTGAGGATGGGCGGTCCAATGTACAGTTGCTCTAATATGGCCTCAATGAGACATCAACTTCAGCATCAGCTTCAATACCTGGCACATGACTTCAAGGTCATGTATTTCAAGTACCACTAGAGCATCTGGTGTTTGTGAAAGAAGCTGGGTAAGGGGGTTTGTCAGTGTAGAGTATGTATGAATTGCTCTCTGGCTATATCAAATCCAGGAATCACTGGAAGTCCATCTGTAGGTAGAGGGCTATTACTCTAGGTCCATTTGATACCACTTTCGGCCCATATGACTACTCTGGGGGGCAAAGATATGCCCATCTTCTTGTACTTTTCTGAGTTTGCCCACGGTAGTATTCCTAAGAGTGTTCAGCATCAACTGAACATGGATGGTGTTGGGTAGAGGTACAGAACAGAATGCCATTCAGGTTGAACATACTGTTGTCTAGGGCAGTGGTTTTCAAACTGTGTTCTGAAGAATTCTAGTTGTTGTAAAGAAGTCTCCTTAGGTGTCACCATGGTGGTAAAGTAAGATGCTTGTGGCAGGTTTCAGGGCCCCCACTTCTGCTTCCTCCAGAGCAGCTTCACTTTTACTCTGGGCTTCCATAAAGTTTTCATTCAAAGGGCTTCATGGCCACAAAGCCTTTGGAAAACCAATGATCTAAGAATAAGTTGTTCACAAAATGCTGAAATACAAAAAATAGGTCACAGAAACCAGAAACTGTGTGAGCAAAGCCTGTGGTAAGCCAAGGTGTTTTCCTATTTATTCTTTCCCTAATGTGGGCCACATTACAAAATGAAGTTAACATTCAAGTCTGCTACAAATTCAGATTGTCTGAAATTGGGCTTGTAAGTGACTATCAGAGAACAAGGCTATTGGTTTTAAGTGACAATAGTGCTGGGGGTTTTGCAGTCAGCATACAGCTGCAAAATGCATTCATTTCTTTGTTAATATTATTTCAAAAATTCCCTGGCTGGATGACTTCTCTTCAAGTATTATTAAGATCTCAGTGGGCCACACTCAAATCCTAAGAAAATATCTCCTTCTCACCCCTCCTCCCCCTTTTCTCTATTCTCCTCCTCCCTTCCCTTCCCAGTCTCCTCACCCACCTGAGATGCAATTCCCTTAAACTAGATTTACAGCACAATTCTAAGGACAGAAAAGTATATTGCTGAATGTCATGGAATTCATCTAATTTTGTGGCAGAATTAACTCCCTCATCCCCATCCCATGTATCCCCACAAATCTTCTAGAGGTTCCTTTGACAGAAAATAAAGGTAACTGTCAAGATGTGGGGCTCTCAGATGAGGAAGACATACTAATTCAAGTAGTTATTGACAAGGCATAAAAAGGGGGGGGTTTCAAAGATGCTGTTTATTCCTGGGTCTCCAGGGTAATCTGTTGGCAGTCAGGAAGCACTGGCTATACTGCTTTAGAGCAGTTTTCCCATTCCACTAAAAGGAATGCTGCAAAAATAACTTTCTGTGCTTGATTAAACTTAGGACACACTGGACCAAACAGCTAAATGAGGCTCTTTACAGCAAGCCTTCTGAGATCCTTTAATACACTACACTGCATTATGAATCAGGGAAGGGGACACATTTACAGTATTTTACCACCTTACTGGACTACAGAAGCTCTATGATATATATTATATGTGTATATCAAATATATACATACACACACACATATATATGAACAGTACTGTTCTAAAAAAATTGATGGCTCATTCTATGTAAATATTAGTTTGGGGATAGAGGACCACAGGTAGATCTTGGTGTCCAGGAATATTAGTAAGAATTAAAAAAAAAAAAAAAAAAGACATGATATAAACAGGGATCTCCAATCAACTAGGCCATCTTTGGGAAGACCATGAAGATGGATGAAAGATCCAAAAGCACCTCTGTGTTTCATAATGGGTAATCTTGCTGTCAAATAAACATTTTCTTTGTTGACTGGACAGTCTACCACCATGGAAACAGTCTACTCCTAAACGTCAGAGATGCTGTATTGGAATTCTGGTCTAGGTACAGCTATCACAAGATTACATATATGACATCCTGACTGATTGAGGGCACCAGATCAGGAAGTTGGAAACTTTTCTGGGGTTCCCACTCTCCAGTTATTTTAACACTGGGTAAAACAGAGGCTAAGTTAATTCCAAGGAGAGAACTGGACTAGGAGTCAGAAGGCCTGGCCTCTACCACTTTGTAGCTGTGTCACCTTGGATAACCTTTTAAATTTCCATTTCCTCATTTGCAAAAAGGGATTATAATTTGTGTTATTTGATAATTGAGATTAATGCATGTAAAAGTGCTTTGAAACTGTAAAGTGCTATATAAACATAAGGGATTACCATATAGGTTCTACCTGGATGTATCAAGAGGCCTTTTCTGGAATCTGATTGGAGCTTTGTGAGATGCTGTTAGGTAAAGGGATTCCTTGGTAGAATTTCTTACATTTGTGTGAAAAGTTCTGGTTCCTGAGTAATCCCAAAGAAGATGCTGTGAGTTCACTGTGCCTTTGTTTTAATCCCAATGGGTCAGAATATCTGCTTGCTCATTCAGTAGGTTACTACACATTTGACATGGAAAAAGAATGGGGTCCAGATTAGATACTTCCTGAATTTCAATCATTTAAGATAGTGGGGCATGGTCCAATGTGGTTCTCAAAAAGATGTTGCCATTCTTCAGACAGTGCTGATAACTAAAAATCCCCTGGTCCAAATTTATTATGTGTCTCTGAAGGCTTTAACTGAAGAAACGAAATGCACACTCATGGAACAAACAGCCTTTGTTGTGATAAAATAGCTTCAGCTATTTGGCTTGAGGAGTTTGACTTCACTACAAAGGGCTGTGTTGAATCTCGGTAGAACAGGACAGGAGTGGAGGTGAAGGCCACATCATGATGATTTGCTGGATGCCTCCTGGGTCACAGTGGTCCACTGGAATGATGTCTTCTTCAGTAGTAAGGTGGTAGAATCACCATGGGCAAAAATCCAGGTACCAGATCTGTAGGCTGATGGAATAGCACAAAGGTGGTCAGACGGTCCAGGTGAACACTCGGCAACCAGGAGGCACAGGACTGGAGGGGAGAGGGACAAAACATATAAGATAACAAATGCTTGGAATTACAAAGAAAGGACTCTAACACTGGGATGGGGCTGCTGTCAGCACATCAGCTGCTTGACGGATACTAATTCTTGACAAGCATGGCTTAGAAGCTGACAGATGATAAATGGGGGAAAAAAGCCTTATGATTAACGATCAGTGATGATAAGAACAGAAAGAGTTCTCTGGTAAAGACTGTTTCCTGACTCTTGAGGACAAACTGTCTTGGGAAGCAGCAAATAGGAACTGCCCCAAGTCTCATACTTTGGGGTAGTAATTTGATTGTATTCAGGTTGCTGGGCAGTGGTTGGTGGAGAAAGAAGTGGCTCCAAAGGTGGTATGAGAACTGGATTTAATTTTATATACCAACACCAAAGCAAAGCAAAGGAGATACTGTTGTTCTTCCTTTCCAATGCCTTTCACAAATTGTCTTATGGTCTTGTATTTGTAAAAGCTATCCTTAATTACATTTTCATAAGATTCCATCCTGAGTGCAAGAGAATAAGGTACGCAGGGAATAAGGCCCTGGCCCTTGCACCCCTCTGTAATACCCTATGCAGCAGAGCAGTTTCTCTTTATATTTGAGGGCTCCCTAAGTCTTTTTTTTTTTTTTTGCGGTACGCGGGCCTCTCACTGTTGTGGCCTCTCCCATTGCGAAGCACAGGCTCTGGACATGCAGGCTCAGCGGCCATGGCTCACAGGCCCAGCTGCTCCGTGGCATGTGGGATCTTCCTGGACTGGGGCACGAACCCGTGTCCCCTGCATTGGCAGGCGGACTCCCAACCACCGCGCCACCAGGGAAGCCCCTCCCTAAGTCTTTTTAAAGTTAGAATTAAAAAATAATAAAGTATGAAATAAAGGAAGAGACATGGCCCAAAACTAGTGACTTTTTCCCTAATCAGGAGTAATTAGGTTATCACACAGCAACTAAGCAAACATTTATTGAGTGCTTATTCTGAGATCGCCTGTTCTCTAAATTCCTTCTTTTTACTAATGCTTCATCATATGTGGTAATGTCTGGGCAAAGATTCCCAAGACAAAGCCCTTGCTTTCACGGGGCTTGCTATCTGGAGAGAGCTAATGCATGCAAGAAAGGACTTTATAAGCTACTTGTATACAAATATAGATAAAAGATATATAACAGCACATTATAAAACTTAAAAAAGATCATTTCTGCCTAAAGTTAGGAAATTCATGAAGGAAAGAGCATCTGAGTTGGATACTGAATAAATGGCAGTTTTGATAGGTGAAGAAGCGGAGGAAGGCATTCCAGGGTAGAGAAGAGAGCACAAACAAAAGTGCAGAGATGGTAAAGAATAAGGCATTTTGGAAAATGGCAAGTACCGTAGTTCACTGTGGGTGGAGCATCGCCAGAGTTTGCACTGAGAGTGTGGCGAAAATTCAGGTCTCCGAATTCCCAGTAATAGCGCTGGTGGCAGTGTTTGCTCAGTCATTGTCTCTTTTCTCTAAGCGAGGAAAACAGTCCCCAAATTCAAAAATAAAAAAATCCAGCTCCCAAGTTCCTGTCACATCTTGATAATCTCTTCCAGGTCCCAGATCCAGTTCTTGAAAATCTGGAAATCTGGAGTCCACGCCGTGACTACACCGAAGGACATCTGTTCCAGCGAGAGCAGAACGCTGTAGTGAAACACTTTCAACCTCCTATCCTGGACAGCTCATGTTTTGTCACAGAATTTCAAGCTTTGAGTTCCAGTTGTTTTTTTCCTCCTTTCTCCTGAGGAAAGCATCTTATCACCACAGTCTTAAGATTCTTTTGAGGTACATCCAGATTTAATTACAAAAGAGCTAAAAGACCAACACATCTTTCTCCAAAACAGTCACTCCTCTGGAATTGAGATCCTTTGTCTTTGCCCTCTAGGTAAAGGTAATAGTCAATTGATTTTTTTCCCAGATGTTTGTATTAAATAGCAGAACCGGCTAACACCTAACAAACAAAACACTTAAGTGGGTTTGTGTTTGCTTGCTTAGAACTGTACCACTGGTAAGCACCACTCCACAAATTGAAAATGTTTGAAATCCAAGTGTTCAAACATTTCTATAGTGTTTGCTGGATAATGGCCTGGAATTTGATAAAAGCAGCTGACAATTAACAAAGAAGCAAAAACTGGCATTTTGGCCATCTTAGTAACACACTTGCAAGCAAAGAGAATACAAAGCAGGCCGGAAGCAGGGGGGAAAGGTAGGTTTGAAACACTTGCAATCTACTGATTTTGAGGTTCAGCAGACGTTCTAACAAAACTTTTCAGAGAATGTTAACCTTCAATTAATAAAGACAAACCCCCAAACATCTTCAGGAATTCCATGCCTGGTTCCGTTTGTTCCAGTCAGCCAGCTTGCTAAAAATCCACCTGCACCATTAATTAGCTGGACTTGGCAGCACCATTTAAAAATAAGCCTGCTCACTACCAACCACACAAACTAAGAATATAAAATAGGAGCAAGTAACGGATGGCAGCCATGGTCATGGAAAATGGTCAATGAAACAGAAAGGTAGTCAGGCACCAGAAAATAAAAAGTTGTTGGGCCAAAGATTAAACAGGCTTCTTGATACTAGAGAACACATCCACTCCTACTTTTAGCTGCTTTATATTGGGTGCCACTGTACCATATGCGTCAGCCACCTTTCAGGCAACCCATGGTGAAAAGACTCAGAATAGAAGCCAAGCAGTGGAGTGGTCTAACCCCGAATACCCACTATGCATAGAACAGCTCACATATCCCAGGGATTCAACAGGGGCTTCAAATTGGTTGTGATGGGTCCCGAATGACATCTAGGCCTCAGTTTCCTCCTTGTGGCAAGTGAATTGTGGTTCTTAACTATTCTGGGTCACAGCCCCCTCTGAAAACTTGCTGCCGATGGATCCTCATTCCCCTAAAATACATATTCCCACTAATTTTTGCACACGATTTCAGGGAATTTGGGAATATCCAACTCCAATCCAAGGTTCCCAGGTTCAAAATCCAAGGATTGGACAATTGCTAAGTTTTCTTACAACTCAAAACAAACAAAAAAGCCAACCATTACGAACAATAATCATCCCTTACATTCACCGACGCTTTATAGTTTACAAAGCGCTTTCAACCCCACAAACGTTGATAGAGGAGGAAACTGAGGCGCAGACAAATTACCAAGTGACTTGCCTAAGGTCACTCGGCCAGCTGGTGGCTAGGCCCGGAAGCAAACCCAGCTCTTCCGACTCCGGAGCTTGTCTCTCCACCCCGGAGCTGCCGCCAGAGCTCCCGCCCCTCACTAAGGCGGCATAAGGAGAAAAAGGCAAAGTAGGAAGCCCACCACCAACCATCCCCCGGCCCCCTCCTGCCCGCCCAACTGGGTCCTTGCAGGCCCCGAAGGGTGGCGCCAGGCCTCCAGGCCGGCCCCGGCCACCCCAGCTTCCCCGGCCGCGCCAAATCCCGCCGCCTCCCCGGGAGCGGGGCGGAGCAGCTGCCCGCCACCGCCGACCACCCGGACGACTCCTCGTCGAATCGCAAACGCATAGGCCGCCGCCCGAGTTCTGCGTACAAGAAGAAAGACGCGGCGCGAGCGCCAACGGCCACCGGGCGCGCGCCGCGGCGGCCGGGCCTGCGCCCCAAGAGCTGGATGCCAGAGCAGGAGAAAGAGCCGCCAACCGATCGCTCGATCGACCGCGCGCCCGCTCCTTCGCCCTACCAGACCGGGAAGGGGGGGAGGGCGCGCCAGGGCTTCTTCGAGTTAGGGGCCTGACTCCCCGGCGACGAGACAAGATGGCTCCTCCGGTCCGCGCCGCAGCTGCCGTCCCGGCTGCGTCGCTCGGCCCGCCCCCGGTACTGTTTCTTTAAATGGCGGAGAGGGTCAAGAAAGCAGGAAGAGAGGCGCGCGCACTCACGTGACAGGGGAGTGCCCGGCTAACAAAATCCGGTCACGTGGAGACACGCTACCCACCAATCAGGAGGCTTCGCATCAGGGCGGGGGCGGGAGGAGGGGCGGCTCTGTGATTGGCCGAGTGCGCCGCGGAGGCCTCGGGGGCTTGGGGCGTCGGGGAGTGCGCGAGGCGGCCCGGGTTGTGTGCACTGGCGGAGACAAAGCGGTGGCTGAGGTGGCAGAGGCGGCAGCGGCAGCGGCGGCGGAGCAGCCCTAAACGCCGAAGTTTGTGGTGCTGAGTCCAATCACCATCTCATCCAAAGCGGCGCGCGGGCGGCTGGTTTCGCGGCGGCGGCGGCAGCGGCGGAGGCGGAGGCGGCGGCAGCACATGGTTCCAAGAGCGCGCTGCGGTTGTTGGGTTCCAATTCCGTGGGGAGGGACAAAGGCAGCTGTGAGCGCCGGGCAACGCCCGGTCGGGTGGTGCGCTCGCCACTGTCCTCGATCCGGGCCTTGAAAGCTGGGACTAACTCCTCCGTGAGGAGGAGACCACGGGACCGAGGCCCAGTCAGGGCCTTAGAGGCTGAGGCCGGTGTCTGAGGGAAGTGGGGGAGGGGCGCGGCCCGCCTGAGTTAATTTGGGCGGGTCAATTCTGTGGCTACTTAGTGGGTCATTGTGAGGTAATTTGACCCACTACCCTGACGAAATTGGGGCACACAGCAAGCTAGGTTTGGTCCGGGCTTTGAAAACAGAAATCGGTCTTCAGCGCTTAGGAGATCTTTCAGTTAGGAGGTGGTGAAGCCGGAACTAACGCCATATGCACTTCATCAACATCGTGGTCACCAGTCTGGGGCTAATTTAAGGATCCTGGGATCATTGATGGCGAAGACATGGGTGGTTGTCCAGTTTTATGACTGAAGTTGCTAAATTTCCGGATTGGTAAATTTCCTCACAGGAAATTTAGAGGAACAACAACAAAAAAAGGCTCGAAGAACATGAAGATGGAGCAGTAATTGAAACACCAACTCCAGTATCATCTACTCAAGGACCAACCACATTCCACTCCGTGAACTGTCGCAAATTAACGCTGAAGCTCCTTAAGACTACACGTTTATGACGTAGTTCCAAGATATTACATCATAGTCATTGAGAAGATTAAAAAAAATGTAAAGGAGAAATCGATTTTTGTTTTAGACATCTTTTTGAATATATCTTGGTTAAATACTAGGTAACCTTGTTTAACTAAGGAGCACAGATTTACCAAACCTTTACTGGAAGGAATCCTGAAAAATCTGTTCCATTGTAAGCTTATAGTTCCCAGTTAGTGGGTAAAGAACTGGAGACCTCATTGCACTCATGGCTTTCACAAATTACAGCAGTCTGAATCGAGCTCAGCTAACGTTTGACTATCTACACACAAATTCGTAAGTATCCTATAGGTGCCACTGAGATCACTGATAACTCGTTGCTTGATATTAATATGGAAATCCTTTTCCCAGAAAATTTTGCATTTTTACTTTTTGGGATGTGTCACTGGATGAGTCTTGAACTCTTTATGGAAGAACTGAGATCAGTGAAATGTTTGTTGCTAATCCAGAAGAATATGATCTTCCTTTATTGGATCAAAATTTATTTGATCAAATGCAAGCTAGCTCCTTGAAGTCAGTATATTGAGTTGTTTCATTCAAGTGTTTGATAGGAATCCAACAAGTACTGTTCTTTGGATCGCCAAAAGTTGGACTATTCTAGTATCAACTCCTTCTTCTCTTTGGTGACAACAGCCAAAACAGTTGGCTTCTAACAAGTCTTTTCTTTCTAAGAAGGAAAAAAGAAAAAAAAAAGGAATGAAGACGTTTAAATGGCAACTTGTGAGAAGAAATTTTTTCCCCAGAAAACAGTTGGTTTTATTTTTCTGGGAAATTCATCCTCATCCACTGTAGTTTTTTATGCTAAGCAGGAAGTGATCACTTGGTTAAACCCGTGATTTAAATAGCCTTTCCCCAAAATGTATGCAAATCATTGGACACATACTGTGTTCATAGTTCTTGAGTTTGTGAGGAGATTACCATCACTCCACATTGGTCTGGAATGTTTTAGGGTTAATCCTTATGCCCACTCTTTTGGAAGTGATGCAGTGGGGGGTATAACTATTTAGTCCTTTAGTACATTCATTTGGCACTTTTGAGATGAAGGTAAGTATTTTCTCATTTTGGTACCTGGAGAGGTGGCGAGCAGCTAAATCAATGGCCCAGAGTTCAGAAGAACCACCTTCAGGGTTGAGAACATAGACTTCAGTTATCTAGTAATAGTACAATAACTTAGCCTTTTACGGGAAAGAACCACATATTTGTGATAACGTCTGTAATTTTTTTTTTTAATCCAAAATATGTTTATTGGGATGGTTTCCCATTCATCTTGATTCTGGGGGCTTTTAGTGCCGCTTCCGTCTGAAGGAGCATTCTTCCGTAAGCCTTGCTTTTCCTCCTGTAGGCTGACAGAGGACAGTAGAGTAGCCGACACACAAAACTACTGTTTGTGCATGGCTAAAGATGGTGATTTTTATAGCATCCTGGGCATTTCACGTCCATGAAATAGGAATTGAGGCTCTGCACCAGGTGCTTCGTCTTGTGTTTCCTCTTTTCTGGAGAGGGATGAAGGAGATCCTTTGTGAGAGGCATGATCTTGTGGGGAGGCCATCACTGTTGGAAAGGACGTCTGTAATTTTTTTGTTTGCTGTTTTTCCTATAGAGGAAATCAAAATTTTCTGAGTAGTGAAGCGAGTTGCCAAATGAGAACCTGGTTTTGTTTTGTTTAGGAAGATTCTTACTGAACTAGAGTGTTTAAGTAGGTATTGCAGAGTCACCTAGGTGAATTCTCAAGCTGTGGATAATGAATCTGAAATCCAGCTAGATAAGGTCTCTGATCAAAGGTTATACCCATCTAGCTCATAGTATAGCCAAGGGCAGTATCCTTTAGTATCCTTTTGTGTATTTGAACTGCCACGTTAAGAACAAGTAGTGGAAGGCCACTTAGATGTTCACAGATGCTTGTGTTTGTTAAATTCAGTTGTGAATTTTGGAATGAGGGGCCAAAACACTGATATTCTTGGAAGACCATAACGAGAGTTCAGAAACTAGGTTGTTCCAGCTTCCCCAAAGACTTTATTTGATGATAAAATGATAGTAACAACAGTTAATTGCTTCATGCCAGTCACTTTTAAACATGGTCTAAAGTAATCTTTATAGCAGCCCTACTGGAATAAGGGTTATTCCTATTTTGCATTTGAGGAGACTGAGGCTCAAAGAGATTAAGTTACATGCGAAAGGTTACACAGCTGCTAAGTGGCAGATGTAAGGCACCAAGATTGAAGGCAGTAAGATTTATCTGGCCACATGGTTAGTGCTTTTAACCATTAGGCAAGACCTCCTACTGTAGTCAGTTTTACTTTGTTTCCTTGTCTATACAGCAGAGGGTTTACTTACCACTTTAAAAGTCTTCAATTTTAGTTTATCTCGAACCTTTTATTTGAGGATTCTGGGATATTTCTCTGTATTTCTTTTGCTATTTTATAGTTTGTTAATAGAACAGAGCAAAGGCAAAGAATTGAACCTCAGTTGAGTCACTTGTTTGAAATTGGAGAATTTTCTGGGAATTTGACTTATCGTGTTGAATTGGAACCACTTGCTTGCATAAGCATTTTGAGGGTTGGATGTATCATTTTGGAAGCTCTGGAATTTATTACCTGGATCACACCTTAGAAGTTGTTTACTTCTGAATGTGTCCAGTCCTGCCAGAAGAAAATATGAACCCCCGAACACCTAGATAAGTTTTTGGTTTGTAGCCAATTTCAGGACCTTTCTTTATTGTGACTTGACTGGAAGTTCATTTCTAGAGGAAACAGATTTTTAATTTTCATAAAATGTGACTTGTTAATTGTAATGAAGGTAGATATATCTCCTCTGGGTTAAATGATGCAGTGTTACCTTTGGAGAAGGGAGGACTTGCCTTCTGCTTTATTCTAATTAAAAAAAAAAAAAACGACCATTTTAGGGTGTCTGACATCTACAATATTGCCATATTGAATTGTGAAAAAAGTGACCCTTTATCTCCCATTTAGCAGAGTCCAGGATAGAAATCAGTGTGGTGCAGTAAAAAGAGCATGGGCTTGGGAGCCAGCCGAACTTATGTTTGACTGCTTCCTGGCTGTGCCCTTGGGTAGGTCAACTTATCTGAGCCTCAGTTTCTTCATGTACAAAATGGGGCTAATCTGACAATGTTTATGAGAATTATGTAAAATAATGTTTATAAGGTAATTAGTTCCCATATGGTTCACAGTAAATATTGAATAAATGGTGACAGTTATTTGTTTTATTTATAATATTACCTCATATAAACCAAAAGTTGGTCAGTGTGGTAGCTACTTGCTGTTTGGTGGTAGTCATTAGGCAGATTAATTTTTAGTAAATTCTGGAGCATCTGTTGGAGATGATAAACCCCTGCCTTAAATTAAAAAATTTTTTTTGTGTTAGGTCTACAGTAACTGTTGATGGTTATTCTCTTGATTATATCAGCATTAAGGTTTGAAGCAGGCCTGGGAAATTCTAACATGAAGGTCTTAGGCTAATTTGCTTTAATATTGCATGTTGCTCATATGAAATGATTGAAGTTAGAATTAACTTCAGTCAATGAACTACTAAATGTAGTTTTATGCTGTTACTGCTCTTTGGTGATGGATTTTGTGACTGCTACTAAAATGTTCATGAGTAGTCAAGGGCCAGATACCAGATGTAGCGATGGTAGTGATGTTCCTTTGGCATAAGGGGCGTATCTTAAATCACTCTGTATGCAGTATTGCTAAGTGCTCTGATAGAGCAGGGTGCTTAAGTATAAGATGCCTGTTTTCTATGTCTCTTCGTGTCTGCACATTTAATAACTTATTATCTTGGCCATATATTTTTGGGTTGCTTTCTTGGTATGTGAAGTGAATGTAAAGGAACCTTTCATCTCTAGAGACCATATATCTTATAATTTATAATCCTGTTGAAATGTGGGTTCACACTCTGACTATGTTAAAGCCATTAGAATGTAAAATGGTTGCTCTAGAATTTTTATCTTTATTTTCTAGCAGTTAAGGCAATTAACTCTTAACAGCATATCCAAGAATTCAGCAGAAGCTATCACTGTGTGATGGGGTTATGGATAATCTATGGCTTTAAATTCAGGCTGAATATAAATAGACCATTTTCCTTACATAATGAGTAGATTTACACTTGAATTTGTCACTGGAAATGCTGAGCTGCAAAGTTATTTTGATCGTAGCACAAATGGTATAAAAGCCACAATCAGTTGAAAGTGAAAGAGGTTGTTAAAAATCTTTGTCTTTTTCCAGATGGTTGATCTTTCTTGGATCACATGCAAAGAATCTTTAGGTCTGTGAAGAAAATAATTTCCTTTGATACTTATACAGATATCTCTATCTCAACTGCCAGCTAGCAATGAGTACACCTCTTTGAATGTTATTTGAAAAAAAGGGGAGAGCTTACACAGTTGGTACGTTTTTGGTTCTTATGAATTTAAGAGATACTTAGAACTTTGGCTTTAGCATGTTAGTAGGATCAGTTATTCACTTGGAGGTTTGGAGAAGAATCCGAGTGTTGTCTCTGACCTTACCAACAGTTGTCACAAAAGGCTCCTTTTATGATGTGTCAGCACACATCACAAAAGCACCCCTTAGCTACATTTTAAAGTATCTGTTAACTTATCTGAAATATGTATTGTGGAACAGCATTGATACTGTGCGGAACAACGAAGACATTTGGAATGTTTTCTTTAGATTCTAAATGTACAAGACACTTTTCTAAGCATTGTGTAGAAAGCACTAAAAACTTAGCCAGAAGTGCTCTTTGTGCTTGCCCTTTTGAGATATTACTGAATTCTAAATGTCTTTAATTTTCATGTGAAACAATCAGAAATATGTATTGGTGAGAAGCAATTGCTGTTTCTGTTTTTGATTTCTTTGCCCTGATGGCAAAGGTATCAGAATTAGTTTTCCAGATTATTGATATTCACCATTGTCACTACCAAAGGCCAGATAATCCCAAAGATTTCTACATACAAATTGTAGTCTCATTCTTACTAAGATTGTACTCTTGTTTTTTTTCCAGGAGCTATATTTCTGATATTCCTTGACTTCAAGTACAAATTCTTTTTGAAATGAGAAATATTGCAGTAGAATTTGTTACTTTACATTTTAGCCTTCAAAATTAAAAAGAAAATTTAGGGGGCTTCCCTGGTGGCGCAGTGGTTGAGTCCACCTGCCAATGCAGGGGACACGGGTTCGTGCCCTGGTCCGGGAAGATCCCACATGCGGCAGAGAGGCTGGGCCCGTGAGCCATGGCCGCTGAGCCTGCGCGTCTGGAGCCTGTGCTCCGCAGCGGGAGAGGCCACAACAGTGAGAGGCCCCCTCTCACTGTTTTTTGCGTACCGCAAAAAAAAAAAAATAAAATAAAAAGAAAATTTAGAGTATAGAAAACTAATTCACTTTATAAGTTTCTTAGTCATTGCTTAGTCAGACAGGAAAATGATTGGTTGAAAGCTTGAAAACAAAGATTTACTTTTAACTTATATTACCATCATCAAATCACTTTAATTTTCCAGCTTATTTTCCCTATTTAATTAGTTGAAGTAATCAGAATATTTTTTTGTTTCTTCCATTGATAATTTGAAGAATTTAAGGTGATGATTTTAGAGACAAATTTTTTTTTAATGAGTTTGTCTTTTATTTATTTATTTAAATTAATTAATTTATTTTTGGCTGTGTTGGGTCTTCATTGCTGCCTACAGGCTTTCTCTAGTTGTGGCGAGCTGTGGTTACTCCTGGTTGTGGTGCGCGGGTTTCTCATTGCAGTGGCTTCTCTTGTTGTGGAGCAAGGATTCTAGGCACGTGGGTTTCAGTAGTTGTGGCTTGTGGGCTCTAGAGTGCAGGCTCAGTAGTTGTGGCGCATGGGCTTATTTGCTCCGTGACATGTGGCATCTTCCTGGACCAGGGCTTGAACCCGTGTCCCCTGCATTGGCAGGTGGATTCTGTTTTTTTTTTAATATTTTAAAAATTATTTTAAAATTTATTTATTTTTTAGCATCTTTATTGGAGTATAATTGCTTTACAGTGGTGTTAGTTTCTGCTGTATAACAGAGTGAATCAGCTATACATATACATATATCCCCATATCTCTTCCCTCTTGCGTCTCCCTCCCTCCCACCCTCCCTATCCCACCCCTCTAGGTGGTCACAAAGCACCGAGCTGATCTCCCTGTGCTATGCAGCTGCTTCCCACCAGCTATTGGTTTTACATTTGGTAGTGCATATATGTCTATGCCACTCCCTCAGTTTGTCCCAGCTTACCCTTCCCCCTCCCCGTGTTCTCAAGTCCATTCTCTAGTAGGTCTGTGTCTTTATTCCTGTCCTGCCCCTAGGTTCTTCATGACCTTTTTTTTTTTTTTTTTAGATTCCATATATATGTGTTAGCATACGGTATTTGTTTTTCTCTTTCTAACTGACTTCACTCTGTATGACAGACTTCAGGTGCATCCACCTCACTACAAATAACTCAGTTTCATTTCTTTTAAGGGCTGAGTAATATTCCACCATATATATGTGCCACATCTTCTTTATCCATTCATCTGTCGATGGACACTTAGGTTGCTTCCATGTCCTGGCTGTTGTAAATAGAGCTGCAGTGAACATTGTGGTACATGACTCCTTTTGAATTATGGTTTTCTCAGGGTATATGCCCAGTAGTCGGATTGCTGGGTTGTATGGTAGTGCTATTTTTAGTTTTTAAGGAACCTCCATACTGTTCTCCATAGTGGCTGTATCAATTTACATTCCCACCAACAGTGCAAGAGGGTTCCCTTTTCTCCACACCCTCTCCAGCATTTATTGTTTGTAGATTTTTGGTTGATGGCCATTCTCACTGGTGTGAGGTGATACCTCATTGTAATTTTGATTTGCATTTCTCTAATGATTAATGATGTTGAGCATCCTTTCATGTGTTTGTTGGCAATCTGTATATCTTCTTTGGAGAAATGTCTATGTAGGTCTTCTGCCCAGTTTTGGATTGGGTTGTTTGTTTTTTTGATACTGAGCTGCATGAGCTGCTTGTAAATTTTGGAGATTAATCCTTTGTCAGTGGCTCCATTTGCAAATATTTTCTCCCATTCTGAGGGTTGTCTTTTTGTCTTGTTTATGGTTTCCTTTGCTGTGCAAAAGCTTTTGAGTTTCATTAGGTCCCATTTGTTTATTTTTGTTTTTATTTCCATTTCTGTAGGAAGTGGGTCAAAAAGGATCTTGCTGTGATTTATGTCATAGAGTGTTCTGACAGGTGGATTCTTAACCACTGTGCCACCAGAGAAGCCCTTGGAGACACATTTTTAAAATAAAGATATGGATGTTTCTTGCAGGTGTTTTTCCTTGCAAAATTGTGGGGGGGGGTTTTCATGTAAAATAATTAAGAATTGGATTTTAGTCAGAAGAATTTGAGCTCTGTTAGGGGACTTGGAGATAAATTTTCTACATTTTGTTAATACATCATGGTACTGCCTTTGGATCAGCAGCAGATATATTCACTGATCTCATGGGGAAAAGTTCTTCCTAAAATTCCAAGAACTGGTAGTTTTAATTAAAAATTTGCATTTGTAAAAATTTGAAGATTTATTTGAGGAAAAACCAGTGTTCCTGGACACTTGAAATTTGGGTATTTATTTTATAAACAAGCGTTTTACAATTTGTTTTGAACAATATAGTAAGTGCTCATAGATCCTAGACACTGCTTATTTAGTATTGATATATTTCATTCTCAATTTTTAGAAATTTTCACTTTATCTATTGGCTGAAACTTTACATACAAAAAAATCAACTGGAATAACATGGTTATTTTTGAAAAATTGATGATGGTAATATGTGGGTTAATGCTTTTATATTTTCTTTAATCAAAAGTCAGAGTTTCAGGACTCCCCTGGAGGTCCAGTTGTTAAGTCTCCGTACTTCCACTGCAGGGGGCACAGGTTCCATCCCTGGTCAAGGAACTAGGGTCCCACATGCCACAAGGTGTGGCCAAAGAAGAAATATGTCAGAGTTTCTAGGTGGTTCTAGGTAGACACATCTACTTTTATATCTAACGAGGACTATTATGGGAAACAGCACAAATTAAAGAAGGTATAAATGGAGGAAGAAATGTAAGGAGACATCTTACATATAAACATCATCTTTATTGAGTTCTGAATAACATGGTAATTGTGAACTTATCCCACTCACATTTTGAGCAGCCTCCTAGAGGAGGAGATGACCATTGGCTACCCTCCTTGAAAGGGCTAACTTGAACAAGGGCCCTAGGAGGCCACACCAAGCCCTTATCCTCTTAGGATAAGGAGGAATTGTTTAAGAGTGTCTTGGATTCCTTTCTTTAATGTGGAGAAAGTTTTGTTTTTGGCCAAAATCAGGGAATGTCAAGAAATGGATTATTTTCTTTCTCCCCACTTTCAAATGGAGTATTTTTGCTTATAAATTGCACAAAACTGAATGGGTTTTCACCAGTAAATCACACAAAGGTATTGGTAAAGCTGAATGCTAGCAATTTGTCCTTTGAGAATTCTTAAGAGATATGCAGAAACTGACAGCTGGTTAAGGCAATGAAAAATGAAATATAGGCATTTTTCAGGGTAGAATACGAATAGTGAAAAACACTGTTTTAGAAGTAGTACACATAGGAATCTTTGAATGTTTTAGAGTGGGTTCCTCTACTCAAAATAGTAAGAATAAACATTTTTGAGTAGATAGCAGAACTTGACAGGTTAACACTAGAGGACTACTAGTGAGCTCTGGAAAGACTTGAATTGTGGGGAAATTTAAACTTCAGTAATGTAAATTGATGATGCAAATGACAATTTTAGGTTTTTTTTTCCCAAAAACTTTATTTTATAACCTTGACTTTTTATTAGGAATCATAATTTAATTCCATAATTCTTTTCCTGACTCTCAATATTTATCATTTCAGAACCACTCATGAATTCTTGTTTGGTGCTCTTGCTGAACTAGTTGATAATGCAAGGTATGTAGTCTTCAAGCATACAGTCTCTGCGTGAAAACTTTTTGGGTCGTGTGACCTTTGCTCTCTGAAGACTTGGGAGAAGGGCAATTCTGTTGCAAATGCGACTCATTCCTAAGAAGCCTCTTACCCAAAAAGTATCTTTAATAGCACATTAGTTGATACCTTAATTCATTCATTGCTGTGCTCCAGCCTAAAAATAGTGAATTTATGACCTCCAAAGCTACCTTCCCTTGTGTATTAGAGCAAGATAATTGTAGTGAAAAACAGGGAATTAAGATAAAAATTTAGTTAGCTAATTACTAGGACAGACAAGCTCTGTTTTAATTTGTGCTACCAGGACAGTACACTACCTAATGTCTTTAAAATTATGTCAGAGTTCTGTGTCTTCCCAAAATGTATAATCAGCCCTCTGTATCTGCAAGTTCTGCATCTGTGATTCAATGAACCATGATCGAAAGTATTTGAAAGTTCCAGAAAGTTCCAAAAAAGTAAAACTTGAATTTGTTGCATGCTGGCAACTATTTACATAGCATTTACATTGTATTAGTTATCATAAGTAGCTAGAGATGATTTTAAGTAGACGTGAGGATGTGCATAGGTTATATGCAAGTACTATACTATTTTATATAAGGGAGTTGAGCATCTGCAGATTTTGGTATTCCTGGGTGGTCCTGGAACCAATCCCCTGCAGATACGGAGGAGTGACTGTATTTTATTGTCAGATGACTCAGGTTGATCAAAGCATCTTCCATTGTTAGCAATTGTGCTTAGAAGCGCTAAGCACTTTTATTTAAGAAGCCTATAAATGTTACTGAGCAAGACTGAAAAGTTTGGGTTGGTTCAGAGATAAATAGCAAAGTCCAAATCAGAAGTCTTTTTATAATTATATCACTAAAATATTATCTCAGTCTTGTTTCTGAATGCAAACATAAAATTCAGACACGGCGTTTATTGACCAAGTGTTGATGACTAATGAAGGAAGAAGAGGATAAGAGTTGACAGGAGTACTTTCTAAACAGATCTCCAGTTAATGACATAATAATAATTATGTCTACCTATGTCCATGCTATAAACCTATACTATTATTACTTTTATTGTTATTATTCACTGGACTGCTTATGGAAGTGTGCTGGTTAACAAGTTGTTTAACTAGAAAGCTCCCATTTTCAATGTTTTCAATTGTTTCAATCCTGGTTGACTTATAATTTTTATATTCAATTTAAAAATGTTGTAGCTTAATGGAACTGTGTTTGAATTTCCCACTTGTTAGTTTAGTGAGACTGTAATGTGTTTTGTCAGACTGCTGTTTTGTATATCATACGGTGAACTGGAGATTGTCTGGGAATGTATGTTCCTGCTCATGCACACATTTTGCCAATCTTTTTTATTTTTGAAAATGTTTTTATGTCTTTGAGAATAGGCACATGTAGAGTTGTATGGATTTGAGTGGATTTTTCACATTTAAAACCAATGAAACTCTGTGTCTCATTTTCCTTGTCTACAGTTGGCAGAACTGGACTAGATTACTTTCAAGCCTTTATGGAAGACTTCATTGATAACTGAACTTTTATTTCAGCTGATGGCTGGAGTCTAATGGACTGTCCCAACTTCCTTTCAAGTTTAGGGAGGATCAGATTATGGGCTTATGAATCAGTCTGCTGACTATAGTGTGTATACCATGAGACCTGATTTTTCTTAGGCTTTGTGGCCAGTTGTTGTTTTCTTTTTTCTCAAATCTTGGTGAGAAGAAAAAATGGACAAGTTATTGGAACATTGTTTATGATTGCAATCAAATGAGTGATTGGAGTCATTTCCTAGTGTGTAAAAGAAATGTTCTTTTTTATCCTCTAAAAAAGGATAAAACATTTTTTAGATGTTTTTAAACATCTAAAAAATGTTCTTTTTAGATGTTTCACTGTGAAATTTTTATTAAAAAAGTGTATCTAGGTCCTGTGTATCCTGTGATTATTTTAAATAATTTGGAGCTCCAGAAGTGTTTCATAGACATGTAAGGAAAATTGTGTTACCAAATGTAAAAGTATATCTTTAATGTATATAGAATTTCTTTATGACTTCCTGAAGATAGATTCAAAATAGTACATATCCCCCTCAAAATATTGTGCATCTTGATGGTTGATATTTTCATATTCTCATTTGAATCTTGATTTTTTTTTCTTTTAACTTTGCAGAGATGCTGATGCCACCAGAATCGATATTTATGCAGGTAAGACAGACATCAGTCCTTTCTTCTAATGCCCAGTTCCCGAAAGCATTTATTGCTGTGCCTAAGAAGAAATGAGTGGGAAAAAACTGGTTTTTGGAGCGTGGGTAGACAGCCTGATTACTACAGGTCTTAAGGAGAAACAGGGCAGCCCTCGTCAGGCATGTAATAGAAATCAAGAATATTGGTGTAAAGGAACTAACACAGGGTGCCCAGATCTATAGATCTATTTAAATAAATCCGCTAGGAGATTTATGGGGGTGATGGGGAGTGAAATGACCAAGTACCACTGATTGTCCTGATTGGAGTTAGCAGGTGACCAGGTTTGTGGTTCCTGCAGCCAAAGAGAGATCTTGTTGAAGGCCATCTTCTCCCTCTGCAGCCTTGGTGAGGACAAGTCCCAACTTGGAGAGTTGCTGGTGTCAGTTGTATAAAACAGTTGTGTAACCAGGTTGACACTGAGGTCTGCAGAGATGTTCTCAGGCAGAGAAGTTATGTAGGAAGAAGGGCTGCTTTGCTTCGAATTTAAAGATATTGACAGCATCTACTATTTTGCCTAATTGGCTCTGCTCTTTGGCAGCAAGATCCTTTTTTTTTTTTTTATGGAGTGGGTACAACAGTGGAAGAAATCTTAGTCATTATTATTTATTTATTTATTTATTATTTGATAAATAGCTTGCTTTTTGCCTGTTCAGTGTTTGCACCAGCACATTTTTTGGTCGTTTGAATGCTAAAAATCTGGAAGTGGAACAGAGGAAGATGGCTTTTAAATCCAATTTGGGTAGCATTGTCTAGCTTTTGAGAAAACTTGAGTGTTTTTATGGGAATATATGGTTATCAAATAATCCCTCTTTTTCTTCACAGACCTGTTTGATAAATGGGGATAATCACACAATAGGAAGTAATTCTTAGAATTTCCAATGCCATATAATTATAAAGAATCTCCCTAGATACGAATTTCTTATTCCTTTCTTTGGAGCAAAGAAAATATTCAGAACAGCTAAAAGTCAGCTATACTGCTTAAATTCTAAAGCCTTCTGTTCAGAAGGCTCTGCCAAAGTGGTGAAAATAAGACTACTTTTATTTTTAGAAGAAAATAACAAGAAAAGGGGGCATAGCAGCAGAATGTTAGAAGATGGTTACTAAACCCTCAGGCCAGATGGAGGCATCATTCCCAAGCCACAGTATGTCTTACATCTTAGTGTGCTTTAGTGAGGAGTAGTAACCGCTACCTCTGAAAGAAATGGTGGCTGTTTTAATCATTGCACAGATGGCAAAGCACAGAATGGGTCTCCACTCCAAGTGATGTTGAAGGGACAAATCATCATAGCCAAATCTATTTGGAAGAAGCTTTTTTTTTATTTTGGCTGCGCCACGCAGCCTATGGGAGTTTAGTCCCCAGATCAGGGATTGAATCCGAGGCCCCAGCAGTGAGAGCGCCTAACCACTGGACCTCCAGGGAATTACTGGAAGAAGTTTTTTAAAAGAGATCATCCCTGCTCCTTCTTACTACCTTTGGTGGGTGAATTTCAGCAAGGAAATTTAGTGCTTTACCCTTAGAATGCAGCAGAACAAACAGTTGGATTTCACTTTAAATGAAAAGGGCCCAGTGTGCATTCATTCTGTGCTCAGTGTTACTGCTGTTGTGTTTTGGGAGGAGTCGAGAGAGCATGAGATGGGGCCTTTGCTAAATTCTCATTAGACAGCTTAGTCACTAATTGGAGAGACAGCACTCTACAGAGGATTAGAGAACAATAACTTGATCTTGAGGGAACTGTCAAGGTAGTTAAAGATTAAATGGTGTGATAGAAGCGCTAAGCACTATAGCATTTTGGAGAAAGACTTGATTTACTCTCAAGTACCTTGAGATTGGGAATCTTGACTGAGGTGCCCCTAACTTCACACTTTTCTACTTCAGTGCCGTATTAACACATTCAACAGGAGGAATAAAAGCAACCTCATTTTACAAGTAGAATAATAGAATTAGTAATATAAAGTTTTTGTTCTTACTATATTGGGGAAAGTATCTTCCTGTCTCCCATTCTGAAACTAGATTGATAACTGAACTCGGAAATCTCCCCCAACATCAGATGTGGTTTGAATTCGCCACACATTCACATTGTAATTTAAAGAAGGGTGAGAAAGGAATCAGACTCCCGTACCCAAAGCATTCCTGTTAGGTGGGGCCAGACCATAACGTGCCTGTCAGAAGTAGAGTGTATTTTTATTGATCTTCTGGACTTCCTTGGATAGGGACTGCCATGCCTCAAAGAAAGATCCCTTTTGTGATGCCAGGTCAATGGTTAGTAAATGGAAAATTAGAGCAAATGTAGCTGAAACAAATACTGCTCAAACACATTGCAAAGTACGAGGAACTTGAGTGTTGTTCTGTTACAGCCTCCGCTGAGGACAACATCATTTTGTCGCCTCTGACTTTTGACTTATAGCTCCATTTCACATCTCCTTTCCAGCTTCTTTCTTTTTCCTGTTCTCCCCAATGGGAGTTGGATGGAGGAACGTTGGGCTAACTTGGAGAGGCCAGACTTGGTCATGTTGGGGGAAACTTAGATGTGCAGCCTTCCACACTGGGTCTGTGATTGTACATAGCTGCACCCAGGGCCTGAAGCACAACTGCAAAGAAGGTAGTTTGGCTTTGCCCTCCTTGTCTTGCTTCTGAGATGTATGTTGGAACGGGGAGCAGACAACCTCCAGCTGCCTAGACTCCCTTCTGTCCAGAACTCCCCCATCTTCATAAAAATCCTTTGCTTAGAGGCTTTAGATAGCACTCAATTGACTGACTAAAGTGAATAGAATGTGCTAGGAATGTATCTCTAACTGCTGGAATGTCTGGGGAGATAGGTTCAAGCAGAGAGGCCTTCTAGTTCTTGCTAGCTCTAGCTCTCTGCTTCTCAAAGAGTGGACCAGTGGTGGACAGTATTGGCATCACCTGGGAGCTTGTTAGAAATGCAAATTCTCAGGTACCACCTCCGACCCACACTACTAGACTCTGCAGGGTGGAGCCCCGAATCTGTATTTTAACAGGCTCTTCAGGTGATCCTCATGCACACTGCCTTTGCTCTAGCTGACACTCTTCTCAGTCTCCTTCTGCTTAAACCCTCCTGCTTACTGATCTGCTACAGGAGTAGCTATCCTATGAATTGTAAGCTCCCTGAAGGCAGTGATCACATCCGCATTATTCTCGGCTATTATCTTCATCACAGAGCCAGGCACATTGAATAACTGAGTGATAGGGATAAGCATTTTAGCCAAGTGAAGATGCCATACTGCCTCCTTACAAAGTTGAAGGAGTTACTGCTGTGTCACCTAGTCTCTTTTGGCCCTGAGGCAGTGCCACACGTGACTGTGGACCTGAGCACTGCTAGCTGCTTACTTACTGTTGGTCACTGTGTGGCCAGGAGGACCCTCCATAGGTGGGTCTCTTACTCTCATAAACATATGAAAAAGCTTTAAAGTGAAGTCCTTGGGCAAGAAAGGGATCTCAGACCCACTGTTAAGTGATGATTGTGTGTTAAAACAGCCTGTGTGGACTTCCCTGGTGGCGCAGTGGTTAAGAATCCGCCTGCAAGTGCAGGGCACACGGGTTCAAACTCTGGTCCGGGAAGATCCCACATGCTGTGTGTGGAGCAACTAAGCCCGTGCGCCACAACTACTGAGCCTGTGCTCTAGAGCCCGCGAGCCACAACTACCGAGCCTGTGTGCCACAACTACTGAAGCCCGTGCGCCTTGAGCTCATGCTCCACAATAAGAGAAGCCACTGCAATGAGAAGCCTGCGCACGGCAGCGAAGA
The DNA here is from genome assembly GCF_963455315.2 of Globicephala melas. Lineage (NCBI taxonomy): Eukaryota > Metazoa > Chordata > Mammalia > Artiodactyla > Delphinidae > Globicephala > Globicephala melas. The sequence continues at coordinate 66,441,989 of NC_083326.1, forward strand.
GTAACCCCCGCTTGCTGCAACTAGAGAAAGCCCGCGCGCAGCAACGAAGACCCAACGCAGCCAGACATGAATAAATTTTTTTTAAAAAGCATCAAAATTAAAAAAAAAAGAAAACGGCCCGTGAGTCCTGTTCTACCAAACATAAGGACCTAGAAGTAATTCCTAGGTAGTGTTCAAGAAATGCCAGTAATCAATCCTTGGAGGTTTTTCAGATACACTTGGCTTGAACCAATTTCTAGATCCCAAAGCAGAGTCTTCGTGTACATTTTATGGCTAAAGCATACAGCAAATGGCTCTTGGCTAGATTTAGAACACTTTCTTTACCACGCTCTGTTCCTGACCCAGTTTGAGTCTCCATATGACACTTTGCTTCCTCCAGAAGGAAACTTTGAGAAATTTTTGCACCTTTTTTGCCCTTGCTTCTGCTTACTAGATCTCATTTGGGTTCTCCAGACTGATAAAAGGCACTGCCACAGGAAAAATTTTCTTATCTACCAGTAGTACTTCCAAGAAGGTCCTTATTCTCGAACTTTCAGGAAGCACCTGTGATTAATGTTTCAGCAAAGTTCAGCTTCCTGAACATCGAATGATACTTGAAAATCTCTGTGGCTTATAGTACTTCTGAAATAGCATTTTAAATTACATTAACTAGTCCATTTAACAGAGGTGGTTATGACTTACTTGAGTATTTAACTTGAGGGGAGGACAAAGAGCATTTTAAACTGAGGTTCCACTGCTTAGATAGTTGGGTGAAGTTGGTGAACTGCAGCTTGGGGGAGACAAAAATGTCCTCAATTAGGGAATAGACTCCAAGGCAGCCTTGGGCTTATCCCTGTAGTACCTTAAACTGACCTTCTTCCTTTTTAGTACAAATGCTCTCCTGATTCCAAGGCCTGTGCCGTTCCTCCTTTGCCTGCCTAGTCCTCATCACTGGGGTCAAAAGGCACCTTGGAAACTCTAGTGTGGTTCCCTTCCCTGTTTGGGAATCTCTTCTCCAGTGTCTCTGATGTGCTTGGACCCAGACTGCTCTGAGTGACCACTTGCTGCTGTAGAGACAGCTGCTGAAGGAAGGGGTTCTTCTGGCCACTGGAATGGCAGCCTTAGTCTCATACATTTCCTTCCTGTCGGTCAGGATGCCCTGCCACAGCTGCTCTGTCTCTTATTGTCGAAGGACTGTTCCTCTCTCCAGTCGAGCAGGTCCAGTTGGAAACCAGGCAGCTCTCACTATACTCTGTGCCATCTCACTTCTGGGATGGGGAGCTATTTGAAGGACCCATAGCAAGGAGGGGATGTGATGATGAATACTGATGGCCCAGAAACTATGGTTGGCCTGGGGCTAGTCACATACTGACTTAGTAATTCACCTTCTAGATAGCAGCTGCTACCACTGTGTCCATAGCACGTCTGGCTCCATCACTTTATCTGAAGGCTACCCCGAACTTAACCCACAAACGAGGTGCCCTGTTGAATTTGAGCACTGTTGATAAGGTACAGCATGTAGTAGTTGGAGTACTTTAGTGTCCACAGCAGAAGGCAGAGGTGGAAAAAATCCAGGTGCAGAGAGGCAGAAGGATGGTTGAGGTGTGTATGAAATCCGTGCATGTTCAGTGGCCCTGGCTGTGGCTAGATGCTGGACTAGGTATTCTCTGTCCCTTCCTTATACATTCTCTTATGCTTTGTCGTGGACTAGAATGCATTGGAGAGCCTTTGATGGAAATTCCTACCATCAAGGGCCCTGACATTTAACTCACACTAGCTAGGACTGTTAGAAGGAGAAG